>NC_080179.1:14898764-15209597 GCF_950295315.1 Erinaceus europaeus | reverse complement strand
AGGTAGCTATGGTTGGGTCTGGGATTCTGGGGGTATAGGCTACAGCCCCGGATCTGCCAAGACTCATTCTGGCAACTTTTTTTTTTTTTTTAGATATTTTTTGTTAGTGAGTTTATAGTGATTTGTAAAATTATGATATAAAAAGGGTATAATTCCACACGATTCCCACCACCAGAGTCCTGTGTTCCCATCCTCCTCCAGTGGAAGCTGCAACAGTTTTCTCACGACTTGCTTCATCATCTGTGAAGCGACTCCCCTACAGGTGGGGAGCCGGGGGCCTCAACTGGGATCCTTATGCCAGTCCTTGCACTTTGCGCCACCTGCGCTTAACCTGCTGCGCTACTGCCTGACCCCCTCACTTCATTCATTTTATTCATCTGCTTTCACTTCCGTTCTAGGTCACACTTACACGTATTATTACTTCCAAGCATCCTTCCTTTTTCCTCTTCCTTCTCAGATAAGCGAAACAGTGTCTGACTTCCTCTGGTGTTTTCCAGATTTTTTTTTTCCCTTTCAATGATGATATAAAAACAAAGATTCCCGGTGATAAACATTTTGGATTCCATCGGAATTGAGGTTCAAAGCCCAACGTTTTGTAACTTTTTTTTATAACCTGTTTTCCCAACTATAAAAGTGGAACTCCACTGGGAAGACTTCTGAGCTCTGATGTGGTTTTCAAGATACTATTTTGTTTGCTTATTTTGTTTGCTTGGGTGTAGCCAGGACCTCATACATACATGATTTTACTGTTCCCAACTTTTTTTTGTTTCATTCAGACAGAGAAGCACAGAGAGGGTGAGATCCCTCAGTCCGGAATTTTCCCCTACTTCTGTGTCTCTCCCACATGGTGCTGGGATTTGAACTTGGGCAGATGTCCTGTCTGGTGAGCTATCTCTTGGCCTCCTTCCTCTCAAAGTGCCACTTTATTTTATTTCATTTTTGTGATGCTGGATTTTTTTTTTGTAAGTAGAGGTTTATTTATTTTATCTTTCTTTTTAAAATTTTTTCATATTTATTCCTCTTTGTTGTCCTTTTTTATTGTTTTTTGTGTATTTTTTAAAAATTTTATTTAAGAAAGGATTAATTAACAAAACTATAAGGTAGGAGGGGTATAACTCCACACAATTCACACCACCCAATCTCCATAACCCACCCCCTCCCCTGATAGCTTTCCCATTCTCTATCCCTCTGGGAGCATGGACCCAGGGTCATTGAGGGTTGCAGAAGGTAGAAGGTCTGGCTTCTGTAATTGCTTCCCCACTGAATATGGGCGTTGACTGGTCGGTCCATACTCCCAGTCTGCCTCTCTCTTTCCCTAGTAGGGTGTGTCTCTGGGGAAGCTGAGCTCCAGGACACATTGGTGGGGTCTTCAATCCAGGGAAGCCTGGCCAGCATCCTGGTGGCATCTGGAACCTGGTGATTGAAAAGAGAGTTAACATATGAGGCCAAACAAATTGTTGAGCAATCATGGGCCCAAAGCTTGGAATAGTGGAGAGGAAGTGTTAGGGAGGTACTCACTGCAAACTCTAGTGTACTTCTGCTTTCAGGTATATATTTTGCAGTAGTTTATGGATACGTGTGAACATAAGCTCTCTCTCACAGAAACTGGTGTATATCTAGGTTATGGGACTTTGTTAGAAAGTGAACCACCTGAGATGAAATTAGAGTGTACTATAAAAGGAAAGGTCTCACCCGAGTAATGAAGTTGAAGGGTTGTCATTCCACACGTGAAGTCTCTGGACACAGTCTGAGGTGAAGCATGTTGAGATGGCAATCGTTGCGTTGGTTAGGTTGTGATCAGCGGATGCAATATTATTTGGTATGGATTGGGAGAGGCATGTGGGAAAGTGGGCCCTATCCAAGGGTTCCAGGACTGGGGGAAGTAGGGGCTCTATAGTGGAGATGTGAGGTTCCTGCTGTCTTAGGATTCAAAAAGACATTCGATAGTTAATGTTATCATCACATTATTTGGTAATTGGGTTAACTTTGAAAAGTCCTTTTGTTATGGTTTGCTGTACAGTATCCAGTATCTTGTATATAGCTGTGCTATTGGATGCTTCTCCTTTTTTATTGTTGTAGTTATTATTATTGTTGTCACTGTTGTTGGATAGGACAGAGAGAAATGGAGAGAGAAGGGGAAGACGGGGGGTGGGGGAAGAGAAAGATAGACACCTGCAGATCTGCTTCACTGACTGTGAAGCTACTGCCCTGCAGGTGAGGAGCTGGGGGCTCGAACCGGTCTCCTTCTGCAGGTCCTTGTGCTTTGCACCACCTGTGCTTAACCTGCTATGCTATAGCCCAACCCCCCCTTTTAATTGATTTAATGATGATCAACAAGACCATAGGATGAGAGGGGTACAATTCCACACACTTCCCACCACTAGAGTTCCTTATCCTATCCCCTTCATTGGAAGCTTTCCTATATTCTTTGTTCCTCTGGAAGCATGGACCCAGGATTATTATGGGGTGCAGAAGGTGGAAGGTCTGGCTTCTGTAATTGCTCGTCAGTTGAACATGGGTGTCGGTAGGTCAATCCATACCCCTAGCCTTTTTCTGTCTTTCCCTAGTAGGTCAGGTGGTCCAGAGAGGTTCCAGGACACATTGGTGAGGTCCGCTGCCCAGGAAAGTCAGGTGGGTGTCATGGTACCATTTGCAACTTGGTGGCTTAAAAAGCAGTAAGATATAAAGCAGGAAAAATTGTTTAATAATCAGGAACCTAAAGGTAAGAACTGAGCAGGTGAGATTGGGGGGTATCCATTTTGAAAAAAGCCAGGAATCCTGTTTTAGGTCTATTCCAAGGGGCCCATGACTTAACTAATTTTTGTCTGAGCCCAGCAGCTAACATACAGGTGAGATAAAGGTATTATCTGGGGGAAATGGTGTCAGAGTTGGAAATAGGACTAGAAAGCTGGATCATGGAAGAGAGTAACTCACAAATATAGGAAAAAATATATAAATATTGTTAACTGTAAACCCCATCGATTTAATCTGGGGCCCACATTCAGCACAGGAGCCTGTGTAACCTCTGCATTCCTGCAGGTCTGAGCTCGCAGTCTGTGGTCATAGTTAGGAACATTGTAGGTTGTAAGCAGAGGTTTAAATTAACCGGGTCTCTGTCCTGAATATTTCCATTTTATTCCAAAGTAGTCCCACAAACACACTAGACTATAAATAAACACACTAGACTATTCACCTCTTTATAATTTCAGGGAGAGAAAGCAAGAATGAAATAATTAGGTTACATTTAAGGGTTTCAAACTTCTTAAATATAATGTAAAATTGATTAGCACAAATATTTTCAGAAACAATAGTAATTTTATGTAAGTCATTATGTACGTTGAAAGTCCAAAGTGCTATTAAAAAAAAAAACAACGCCGCCAGGTCTGTAGCAGAGAGTTGGGCAGTGGTGCAGCGGGTTAAGCGC
The DNA here is from genome assembly GCF_950295315.1 of Erinaceus europaeus. Classification (NCBI taxonomy): domain Eukaryota; kingdom Metazoa; phylum Chordata; class Mammalia; order Eulipotyphla; family Erinaceidae; genus Erinaceus; species Erinaceus europaeus. The sequence continues at coordinate 15,206,173 of NC_080179.1, read as the reverse complement.
ATGTGGCACAAAGCACAAGGACAGGCTTAAGGATCCTGTTTTGAGCCCCTGGCTCCCCACCTGCAGGGGAGTCACTTCACAAGTGGTGAAGCAGGTCTTCAGGTTTCTGTCTTTCTTTCCTCCTCTCTGTCTTCCCCTCCTCTCTCCATTTCTCTCTGTCCTATCCAACAACAATGACATCATTAACAACAACAATAATAATCACAACAATGTTAAACAACAATGGCAACAAAAGGGAAAATAAATAAATGAATATAAAAAATAATAAAAAAAGAAACAAAACAGAATTCTCCAGAAGACTGGGATTCTCAAAATGTTAATCACTGTGATTAAAGGCATCAGTAGCAATTAAATGGTGTGGATTCCACCATGGTTCTCATAAGTTCTACAGTTTGTTTACTTCTGTTTTGTTTGGATTTTTTTTTTTTGTCTCCAAGGTTATTGCCAGAGGCTTGTTTGTTGCCCTAGTTGTTTTATCATTGTTGTGGTTATTATTATTGTTATTGATATCCTTGCTGTTGGATAGGACAGAAATAAATCGAGAAAGGATGGGAAGACAGAGAGGGGGAGAGAAAAATAGACACCTGCAGACCTGCTTCACAGCTTGTGAAGTGACCTCCCTGCAGGTGGGGAGCCAGGGGCTTGAACTGGGATCTTTGCACCAGCCCTTGCACTGTGCTACCACCTGAACCCCTGGATTTTTTCTTTTGGCAAGTTCACGTTATCTTTGGGTGGTGGGAGCGTGGAGACACAGAACTCTGGCGGTGGTGTGATGTGGAACTATACACTGTCATCTTACAATCTTGTAATGAACTATTAATAACAAATAAACACTTTTAAAAATCCACGGATTAACAGTAAATGGGTAAAATGTGTCTATTTTTTTTTAGAAAGCTGACGATATTCTTAAAAATTTAGAAGGGCAAAAAACACAGTGTTGTGTAAATTAAGATGGCTTTGCGATGTGCAAGCTTATGGCAGTCTTCAGTAGTGGAAGTGGTTGAATGAGGGGGAAAATACAGGTGAGGTTCTTACATAAAATTTTTCTAACATTTTATTTACAACATCCATCATTATTATTATTAGCAAGTAAAAACAGACTTCCAAACAGCTTTCATCTTTAAATTTCTTTTCTGATGGTAGTTGCACTACCTTTAGAAAAACTTTATTCAGCTGCACTTACTACATTATATCTAGAACATAGTACATTTATCTGCCTAGAGATCAACCTCCCTTTGAAACCACACAAGACAAAAAATATAGATGTCTGGTTTTTTCATCCCTGTAAATAAAACTAGACAGAGATAGTAAATAGGGAAAGGTGCCATGTTACATTACCATAGCACACTGGAAACCCACGGTGAAGATAAAGTGCTATTTCTCAACCCCCAGAGAGCCATGATTCCGTGTAGTTTTATGTCTTCACAGTCACTAGCGCTTACACAATCCCAGAATTTGATTCTGCGTCTTGCACTTCACCTTTGTGAAACTTTTAGTAAAACTAAAAGGTAGAGGCTACAAGTTAGAAGCCTGATGGGGAACAGAGGTGAATGAGTGGAACATGCAGGTGTAAGGTATGGGGACTCATTCAGAGGTAAGGGAAGCCCGAGTGCTAAGTGTCTCATCGTTCTCACGGACTTGCTTGTAACATGTAGTGCTACCACCATAAGGTTGCTAACTAGTATATATATATATATATATATATATATATATATATATATATATATATATACTTTTTTAAAGTGAAATTCCAGGTCATGAACTCATTTGTTTGATTTTTTTCTTAATTTAGTAGAAAATAAAACAGAAGTTTGGGTGACAACATTTGCACTAATGATATTTCTTCTCATCTTTGAAGAGTGCTGTTCTCTAGTCCTCTCTGTCTTTTCTATGTGAAACCATGTATTTATTATGGGGCAGCTGCCATTACAGAAAACACAAAAATGATTTCCTGACTTTAAAATGAACCCCTGTGAGAGCATTCTGGAGAACCCTCAGAAGGCTAGAAATGGACTCACCCTATGACCTTGCAATTCTTTTCCTAGGGATATATCCCAAGGAACCAAACACACCCATCCAAAAAGATGTGTGTTTACCTATGTTCAGAGCAGCACAATTAGTAATAGGCAAAACCTAGAAGCAACTCAGATGTCCAACAACAGATGAGTGACTGAGCAAGTTGTGGTCTGTATATACAATGGAATACTACTCAGCCACTAAGAATGATGAATTTGGGGGTCAGGTGGTAGCTCAGAGGGTTAAGCACACAGGGTACAAAGCACATGGACTGGTGTAAGGATCCCGGTTCCAGACCCTGGCTCCCCACCTGCAGGGGGGTAGCTTCACAGGCAATGAAGCAGGTCTGCAGGTGTCTCTCTCTTTCTCTCCCCCCTGTCTTCCCCTATCTCAATTTCTCTCTGTCCTATCAAACAACAACAACATCAATAACAACAACAATAATAATCACAATAACAATAAAACAACAAGGGCAACAAAAGGGAAAAAAAATGGAGCAGTGGATTTGTGGTGCAGGCACTGAGCCCCAGCAACAACCCTGGAGGCAAAAAAAAAAAAAAATGATGAATTCGCCTTCTTCACCTCATCTTGGCTGGATCTTTATGGGATGATCTTACTCATAGGCAGAAGTTGAAAAATAAGAACAGAAGGGAAAACACTAAGCAGAACTTGAACTGGACTTGATGTATTGCACCAAAGTAAGAGACTCTGGGCTTGGGGGGAGGGTTCAGCAACAGGACAGCAAAGGAGGACCTGGGGGGAGGGGGCTTAGAGTGTTATATGGAAACCTAAGAAATGTTACACATGTGCCAACTACTGTATTTTACTACTGATTATAAACCATTAATCCCTCAATAAAAAATTGTCTTAGATGATAGGAATTTTAAAAAATGAATCGAAATGTGAAGCATGTAGCATTTCTTTAGCTTTCTCTCTTTTCTTTCTTTCTTTCTTTCTTTCTCCCTTCCTTCATTCCTTTCTTTTAACTCTAAAGCTTCCAACTCCAGTCTAGGTTTCTAAGGTTGACAGAGAAGTATGAAAAAAGGTTACTGAAACCTACACTGTTCTTTTTTTTTCTTTTTGCTATTTGCTATAATTGATTTTTTCAGTACAGCTCACAATAATGTCTGAAATACTGTTCTCCCGATATGTAGATGAGATGATTTGTTCCAGGTCTGCAGGTGTCTATCTTGCTCTCCTTTCCCCCTCTGTCTTCCCCTCCTCTCTTGATTTCTCTCTGTCCTATCAAACAACAACAGTTGGGCTGTCAAGTTTGAAGTAGGGGATACTACACTGTATGGTTTGAAAAGACAAACATCTTTCTTCTAAAAATATTAATTTATTTTCATGGGAGTGGGGCACCAGAGCACTGGTCAACTCTGGCTTATGGTGGTTCCAGGGATTGAACCTGGGACCTGTGGGGCCTAGGGCATGCCAATCCTATACCCTAATACAATGAACTGAACTTCCTCCCTGGCTCACAAATAGCTGTCTCAAAAAAAAAAAAATCTTGTCTTGCTTTTCTTTTTTCCCTCCAGGGTTATCACTGGGGCTCAGTGCCTGCACTATGAATCCACTGCTCCCGGAGGCCATCTTTACCGTTTTGTTGCCCTTGTTGTTTATTGTTTTTATTGATGTCGTTGTTGGATAGGACAGAGAGAAATTGAAAGAGGAGGGGAAGACAGAGAGAAGGAAAGATAAACACTTGTAGATCTGCTTCACTGCCAGAGGAGCGATCCTCACCCCCTGCAGGTGGGAAGCTGGCGGATTCTTACACTGATCTGATCTGTGCCCTTTGCTTCATGCGCAACTAACCCGCTACACTACCACCCGGAGCTCCCTTGTCTTGCTTTTAAAACTTATAGCTGATTAAAGAAAACTATGTTTTTGTTAATTAAGGGGAATTTTATTTTTATTTCTGTCTACTTAGATTGAGACAGAGAATCAGAGAGGGAGGGGGAGAGAGAGAAAGAGAGAGAGGCAGAGAGAGAGACTACAACACTGAATCTTCCTTTAGTGCAGTGGGTTCAAACACGGGTCGCACACACGGCAAAGCAGTGCATTATCCAAGTGAGCCAATCCCCAAATAAAGGGAACTTAAAAGAAAATGAATCAGGGGGTCGGGCGGTAGTGCAGAGGGTTAAGTGCACATGGCGCGAAGTGCAAGGACCAGCACAAAGATCCCTGGTGGAGGAGGCGGTGAAGCAGGTCTGCAGGTGTCTGTCTTTCTCTCCCTCTCTCTGTCTCCCCTCCTCTCTCGATTTCTCTCTGTCCTATACAACAACAGCAACAGCAATATCAATAATAATGACAACAAGGGCAACAACAAAGGTAACAAAAATGTGAAAAATGACCTCCAGGAGCAGTGAATTCATGGTGCAGGCACTGAGCTCCAGTAATAACCCTGGAGGCAAGAAAAGAAGAAAGAAAGAAAGAAAGAAAGAAAGAAAGAAAGAAAGAAAGAAAGAAAGAAAGAAAGAAAGAAAATGAATTAAACTAGAACAGACTGCTTGAAATTAGGAGAGTCAAGGCTTCTACATATTAAAGAACATTGTAGTCATTGCACAGCTGAGTGCTATTGTCGTGTACAGGGTATAAATTCTGGCTTTGGTACATGGGAAATTGTGGTTGAAAATTGTTGGTTGGATGTCTTTGGAAAAGGCACCCCCTACATATCTCTACCAACTCACAAGCCAAGTCTGACTTGCTACCCCTCACCCCAACATACACTCGCACTTTGAGAGTTTCCCAAAGCACCCAGAGCTTCCCATTTGTAGAACCCACCGTATTTCTAATTAAATCTTCCCCATATGTCTTTCCAGCTGGGTTGCATGTTCCAGGGAAGATGGGACTTTTTTTCTCTTCTCCTTCACCATCGAATGTCAAATTGAAAGGGATGAGGCAAAGCTATAAACGTACAATCTTTAAACTGTGAGGCCCAGGGTAGAGGTAATAGTTGCCTGCATTTAAAGGGGGAGGGTGTTGTCTATACTCAAGAAACATAGTTGAATGATTAAAAATTTATCTGCTTAGCTGTCAGACTCAGACAAAAACTAGTCAAGTCATGGGCCCCTTGGAATATACTTAAAATAGAACTACTGGCTTTTTTCAAAACGGAGACCCCCCAAGTCTTAATCTGCAATATTCTTGCCTTTAGGTTCTTGATTAGGCAACATTTTGTTCTTATTTATATCTTAACTCCTTTTCAGTCACCAGGTTCCAGATGCTACCATGATTCCAAACTGATTTTCCTGGATAGATGACCCCATCAATGTGTCCTGGAGCCTCGCTTCCCTAGAGCCCTGTCCCACTAGGGAAAGAGAGAGACAGGCTGGGAGTATGGATTGACCTGTCAATGCCCATATTCATCGGGGAAGCAACTACAGAAGCCAGACCTTCCACCTTCTGCACCCCATAATGACCCTGGGTCCATACTCCCAGAGGGATAAAGAATAAGGAAGCTATCAAAAGAAGGGATTGGATACATAGTTCTTGTGGTGGTAGTTGTGTGGAATTGTACCCCTCTTATCCTGTGGTCTTGTAAATATTTCCATTTTATAAATGAAAACTTCAAAAAAGAAAAAGCATTAAAATATTTTATGATTATTTATATTCACACTTTCATTTTTATGTGATGTAGATTTTGTTCTTTAGTCAACTAGTTTTTGCATAAAAAGATAAAAAAAAAGATAAAATTAACATCCTGGCTTAGAACATAGAAAGGTAATATTGCTCTGGCCTCTGGGGGGCCCTGCACAAGAGGTTGCTTAGGGGCTTTCTCTGGAAGAGAGCATAGTCTGAAGTGAAGCAATGGTGTATTTCTAATGAAACACTAATTGTAATTTATTGTATTCTTGCTATAATTTTAATGACTTTAAAAATAATTTTGAAGGGCATTCACTGCAGAAACATTCCACTTACCAGAGTGTATAGTAAAGAAACAATGTTTAGCCAGATGAATGACTAAGAAAGTTGTATATATGCACAGTGGAATACTATCTGGCTGTTAAAAGGAATGAGGTTATCTCCTACGCCGTATCTCAAACAGAACCAGAAGGTATCAGGTTGAGTGAGGTAAGCCAGATAGAGAAGGACAATAACAAATGATTCCACTCATAGTTGGAACCTAAGCCACAAAGATAGTCAGGGAGGGAAAACAGAAGATGAAATTTGGATTGGGTGTAGTGTATTGCACCAAAGCAAAGGACTCTGGGGAAGAGGGAAAAGAAGTGGACAGCATGGCTCTGGAGTCTTGGTGTATAATGGTGGAAAAGGACTTAGACTGGAGGAGAATGCATCTTGCAGACACACTCATTATGGGGAGATGGGAGGTTGTACCTATGTGTCAACAACTGTATTATATATAAATTATTAATCCCCCAGTAAAATGGAAAAAAAGGAAGTCACAAAAACAAAACATTGAATCATTATTGAAATGCTGCATTATCTTAATCAACATAATATTGAATCAATATAATGATTCAACATTGATATACAATTATGAAATGATCTTCACAATAAGTTCATTCACATGAATATGGAATGATCCCACTCATAGACTGAAGTTGGAAAATAAGAACAGAAGGGAAAACACAAACCTGAACTTGGACTGGATTCGGTAAAGTAAAGGACTCTAGGGTTGGGGGAATGTTCAGGTCCTGGAACATGTTGTTGGAGGAGGACCTAGGTGGGGGGTTAGAGTGTTATATGGAAAAATGAGAAATATGATATATACCAACGACTGTATTTTACTGTTGACTGTAAACCATTAATCACCCCAATAAAAAAATCCACTCACCATCTTAGGAAATTTTCAATTTTGTAATGCATATATATTTTATCTTAAGTACATAAGAATGTTTCTGAGAGATTCACTTATACTTCATCTATAGAATGAAGAAGAAAAAAAAGAAGTGTATAGTCAGTGGACAGGAACTCCATTAAAAAAAGAATTGACAATTACTTAGAAGTCAGGAAGCCAATTTTAAAATCAATACATTGCTTAAGAAGGGTTACATGATGTAGTGTCAAAGTAGGAAGCATTATCAAAGCTACATTTACTTTGCATCAATCCTTAAGTAGTCTGGTCAATGCTGAAACATCTAAGAAAGGAAGGTCAGAAGGCAGAGTTACAATATGATCTGAATCTTTATACTTTACTAACCAGACCTTGAAGTCAAAAAATAAGATTTGAGCTGCTTTTATCCTCACATTGGCTTGGTTTAGGTCTAACTATGAAAGAGCATCTCCATGCATTCCCTACCCCCACCCCTAGGATAAGCAACATAACTACAAACAGAACAACCACACAATTAGGTCCCTTGTATCCCACTCAAATTCTTGGTGGCATTGCAAAATGCAATATGAATGTTATTAAAGGACAAGTGGGAAACAAAGGGAGATTTAAAATAAATTGCATGAAACAAACCTTCATCATGTCTGCTTTAGTATGTGCGGAATTGAATGTTATCCACATATGTACACCATTGAAGAATGACTTCAGTGTATTGGGTTGAAGGAGCATAATTCTATTTTACCTGTACAAGAATTAATCATACTCTGCAGTATTGCTATCTATTTGAGGAGGGTCTCTGTAAAATCTACTCAGAGAGGAAGTAAAGACTGACTGCTGGATGGCGCCCTGAAGAAGGAACCAAGTTTCTTTTCTTCGGTGCCTGGTACAAAGTCTTCTCCCACTCGTTTTAAATTACTAAGAAAAGTAAACATTTTGCTAAATGCTTCAGAGAGATTTATAGGTGACCCTAAATGCAATCTTCTTGGTGACTGACTCAATTTTAATTCTTTTGGTTCTTGGATGCAGAAAGGGCAACATTGTTACCACTTGCCTGGTCAAAGGTTATATTTCCTGTCCTCCATCAAGCAGGCTTGGACATCTGAGTGTTTTTAGATACTAGTCAGGTCACCTTCTAAGAGGAATCACTCATGCTCAACATCTGATTAAGGGGCTTCCGTAATGAATACTAGTACCAGGTATGCAATTAGCCAGACTCTAGTTTTCCTTGTTTAATTAAATGTGTGTTAGACGATTGGCTGTAGAAGAGCAAAGCCACCTGGAAACTAGAAAATTCAAGTCGAGTTTCTCTTTTAAAGTTTGTATTTTACCTTTATGTTCATTGCACTCTTTTTTTTTTACAGTATAGTATGAAGATTTTACATTCCAGGGAATTGGGAAATTTAGATGACCACATTTGGGGTAATTTTGGTTCCTAAGACATTTCCACATGTGCAGCTTTAATCACGCAGCTGTAGTTGAACATCAATATCCTTTGCAGAGTTGTGGATGCTCTTTTGAGGGTCTCATTGAGTTCTCATAAGAGTCAAGGTCTGTCTTACATGTTCTAGTTGCTGAAAACTTCTAATTATGTCTACTTCACACACAAGGAAATGGAAACAAAGAGAAGCAACTTCTCTCAGCTAGTGAGCATCAGAGGCAGGATGTGGACTCAAACAGCCTATAAACCCTGTGCCCTTCATCATGTCCCAGCTCAACAGAACTGAGTCAGAGGAAAAAGAGTGAGGTGCTCAAAAAGTTGTATGGAATCTATGAAATCTCTTTCTGGTTCTTTGCTTAGAAGTCCCCCTTTCCTCCCCCTCAGACACAAACCACCTGGACTCTAAACACTGTCTCAACTTAAAAGTCAAGACAGGCCTTCTTTATAATTTTTATTAGTGATTTAATAATGATTAACAAGATTGTAAGATAACAGAGGACCATACAGTTCCTACCACCAGAGTTCCCATCTTCTCCATTGGAAGCTTCCCAATTATTTATCCTTCTAGGAGTATGGACCAAAATTCTTTTTTTAAAAAAAAATATTTCTTTATTCCCTTTTTGTTGCCCTTGTATCTTTTTTATTGTTGTAGTTATTATTGTTGTTGCTATTGATGTTGTCATTGTTGGATAGGACAGAGACAAATGGAGAGAGGAGGGGAAGGGGAGAGGAGGAGAGAAAGACACCTGCAGACCTGCTTCACCGCTTGTAAAGCAACCCCCCTGCATGTGGGGAGCCGGGGGCTCGAACCAGGATCCTTAAGTTGGTCCTTGCGCTTTGTACCACCTGCATTTAATCCCTGTGCTACCACCCGATCTCCCTGGACCAAAATTCTTTATGGGAAGCAGGTGGGAGGTCTGGCTTCTGTAATTGCTTCTCTGCTGGACACGAATATTGGCAAGTCAATCCCCCAGCCTGTTTCTATCTTTCCCTAGTGGGGTAGGGCTCTGGAGAGGTGAGGTTCCAGGACATATTGGTGAGGTCGTCTTCTCAGGAGGAGGCCAGACAGGCTTTCCTAACTGACAGTCGTACTCAGTCTGAGTGTTCATGTGGTTTCCTTCCCAGGGACTTTGCTCCTTAGCTTGACCTTGTTCTGCCTGTATTCCCTGATTGAAGTAGGTAAGGTTTATCTCATGTCCTTTTTTTTTTTTTTTCAAGATTTACTCTTATTAATGGGGGTGGGGGAGAGAACCAGAGCATCACTATGGCATTTGCTATGCCAGAAATCAAACTCAAGACCTCATTCCCGAGTGTTCAGTATTTTTCTCCACTGTACCACCTCCCAGTTATTTTTTTTGGAAGCCATGAATAAAGAGGCTGATTCTTTCCACTAGACTTGAACTTGTTAGACTTTCTCATAAACTAAAGGAGAAATTATGAAGCTTTGTTTCATGTGATTTCTTTTTATATCTCTCTTTGGATCATGTGGAGCCCAAGGAAGGGCATTCATGATTACAGGAGGTAGAACCAGCCAAGAGGGGGGGGCAGGTGGTGGCACACCCAGCTAAGCACACATAGTACTAAGAGCAAGGACATGGGTTTGAGCCCTTGACTCCTCATCTGCAGGGAGGACACCTCACAAGCTGTGAAGCAGGTCTGCAGATATCTGTTTCCTTTCTTCCCCTTCCTTTTTTTTTTTTTTTGGTAGAACACTGCTTAGCTCTGGATTACAGTGGTGCAGGGGACTGAGCCTAGGAGCTTTGGAGCCTCAGGTTAGAGAGTATCTTTGCATAACCTTTAAGCTATCTACCCCTGCCCTTCTCTTTTCTTCTCAATCTCCCTCTCTTCTCTAAATTTCTCTCTGTATTAGCCAATTAAAAAAGGAGGGCTGGGTGGTGGCACACCTGGTTGAATGTACATGTTACAATGCATAAGGACCCAGGTTTGAGTCCCCAGTCCCCACCTGCAGGGGGACAGCTTTTTCCAGTAGTGAAGCAGTACTGCAGGTGTCTTTCTGTCTCCCTCTCTATCACACCCTTCCTTCTGGATTGCTGGCTGTGTATATCCAATAAAGATTTTAAAAAGTTTTTTTTAACTTTTTTAAAAGGAAGAAAAATAGAAATAATGGCTGCTATGAGCAGTGGATTTATAGTTCTGGAACTGAGCTCCAGTGATAACACTGGAGGCAAATAAAAAAAAGAGAGAGGGAAAGGAAGGAAGGAAGAAAGGAAGAGAGAAAGAAGCCAGCCAAGAACCAAAGAGAGCTGAATCCTTGTTGGTCATTACACCAGGCCCCCTGCATTTCTTGATGCTGTGATCTATTTACATAATCATTGTTTTGCCTGAGACCCGCCCTGCCTGCAGGGTATTGGTTGATCCTATTGGTTCAAACCCTCGCAACAGCTGCTATGGAAGCTTTTTACCTTCGAGCTCTTTTCTCCGCCCCCTCTCCTAGCCATTTCCTTTTCCTACCTGCCACTTCTGTTTCAAAAGATATAAAGACATTGTCTCTGATCAATAAAGGCATTGCATTGCGTTCCTGCTCAGCCACAAGTTCCTGGTCTCTTCCCTCTCAGATGACGCTAGCTTGGCAAATCCTAGCACTACCCTTGGACCTCAGCCTAGCTGAGACACATGAGGTCTCTGTCCTCTGAATTTCTCTGCTCTTATTCAATAGTTTCCTTCCCATTGAAGGGATTTGGATTGAGCTTTATAAAGTTTGTCTCAGGAAGAAGTCCTTCTTTCTTCCACTGGATAATATATTTTCATCAGAAAATCATTTCATTTTTATATGATAAAAACAAAGTTGTGCAGTGACATGGAGAAGCCCAGTGACCCTTCAAGGAAGCAGGGAGTGGCATGGCAGAGGAGGAGTGAGAAGAAAGACAATTACTGCCTAAGAGTCACCAAGTGGGCATTTATTGTTTTATATTAATACCCCCATGACCCACATTATCTCTGGTTCACAGACAAGGAAACTTGAGGGAAGGCATTATTTTACACAGCTTCTGAGTGGCTGACCTGGCTTTCCAGTCAGGGCTCCTTTGGCTCCAGAAGCCACTCTGGGCTGCTTTCTACATTGCTAACTAAAGTGGAGGGGAGGATGTGGTGCACTGACCGGGTGTGGGACTTGGAAGCATGAGATAATAGAACTCAGTTCCTGGCACCCCCTGTGCCAGAATGATGCTTTGGTTATCTCTATATACTTTGTGCTAATAAATAAAATATGAAAATAAAAAAAAAAAGTGGAGGATGAGAGAGTAAACTTGTCCACACTAAAGAAGCCTTGGTCCTCCAAGCACTCCCAGGTCTTTCTTGAGCTGAATCCAGAGAATGAGGTGGTGGCTGTTTTCTCCAGTTCCTTGAGAGGGACTCCTGTCATTGGATTAAGCCAGCTTTGAATGCACATTTTGGTTGTTGGGAGTGAGAGGAAGGAGATGAATGTGAAAATGGACTGTATTCAAACTTGTGCTTTGTAATGGTCACAGGGGACACAGATAAGACAGTAGGGACTCATCATCATGATTCTTGGCCCCAGTTTTTCTTTTGGTCTGGCAAGAATTTGAAATGCCACTCCGACTATGGTAATGTGTGAAAAGGGCACTGTGGGAAGTTGGAGAAGGAAAAGGAAAAATTCCCTTGTTTTCCACGTTCAATTAGTGATGAGGCAAATATTTGTTGGACAACATTTTCAATGTATAAAAACTACAGTTCTGTGCTGGGTGCTTTGAAAATATCAAGCAGAAGGAAAGTTTCTGAGAAGGCCAAAATACATGGAGCTATTGAGCAACGCATGAACAAGAGCAGATATATATTTGCAGGCTGGGGAGAAAGCATAATGGTTATGCAAAAGACTTTCATGCCTGAGGCTCTGAGGTTCCAGGTTCAGTGCCTAGCCTCACCACATACTAGAGCTGAATAGTGCTCTGGTCATTCTGTGTCTTTCTCTCATTAAAATAAAATATAATAAAAGAAACCTTTTTTAAAAAAGAAAAGAAATGTAAGTATGTGAGTGCTTGGAGTCCATTTCAGATAGCAGGAATAATAATGAGCTAAAGAAGGCTGCCCAAAGCCCCCTTTTTAGATCTGAAGCTCTGAATTAAATGCTTAAGAATTAACTTGACTATTAGAAGGAGGTGGCTGGCGCAAAGCCCAAAGATCAGCGTGAGGATCCCGGTCTGAGCCCCAGGCATCCCACCTGCAGGGGGGGGTCACTTCACAGGTGGTGAGGTAGGTCTGCAGGTGTCTGTCTTTCTCTCCCCCTCTTTGTCTTCTCCTGTTCTCTCAATTTCTCTCTGTCCTATCCAACAACAACAACAAGGCCAACAAAATGAGGGGGAAAATGGCTTCCAGGAACAGTAGCTTTGTAGTGCAGGCACTGAGCCCCAGTGATAACCCTGGAGACAAAATAAATAAATAAATAAATGAAAAGACTTTAAAGCAATAGTCAGGATCCTCACAGAAATTAAAAGATTAATAAAGACTTAAATAAAGTCAGAGAAAATATGAGAAAAGTCTTTAAAGATCACAGAGCTAAATAACACAGTACCTGAATTAAAAATACTGTCAAGGCAGCCTGGGAGGTGATGTAGTGGGTAAACGTTGTACTCTCGAACATCAGGTCCAAGGTTCATTTCCTGGCATCACTTATGCCAGTGCGGTGCTCTGGTTCTCTCTCTGTCTTACCTCCTCTTTATTATAAGTGAATAAATACAGTTTTTACATGCCAGTGTGGTGCTCTGGTTCTCTCTGTCTCACCTCCTCTTTATTATAAATGAATAAATACACTTTTTTTTGTGCCTCCAGGGTTATTGCTGGGGCTTGGTGCCTGCACTATGAATCCACTGCTCCTGGTGGCCATCTTTTTTCCATTGTTGTTGGAGTTGTTGTAGCTGTTATTGTTGTTGCTGATGCTGTTGTTGCTGGATAGGACGGAGAGAAATTGAGAGAGGAGAGAAGGATGGACACCTGCAGACCTGCTTTACCGCTCGTGGAACAACACCTCTGCAGGTGGGGGAGCTGGGGGCTTGGGCCCAAGTCTCTGTGCTGGTCCTTGCACCTTGCACTATGCGCACTTAACCTGGTGTGCTACCACCTGGCCCCTGTATAGGAGACTACCAGTAGAAAGACAGATGCCAAATGTCAAAGTGGCAAACACAAATATAGTAGAAGAGACTATTTTCCAAAAATTGCCAAAAATTGCAGAAAAAAAAAAAGGACTAAGTGGTCTGGAGGTGGCGCAGTGGATAAAGCGTTGGATTCTCAACCATGAGGTCCTGAGTTCAATCCCCGGCAGCACATGGACTAGAGTGATGTCTAGTTCTTTCTCTCTCTCCTTCTATCTTTCTCATGAATAAATAAATTCTTCAAAAAAAAAGGACTAAAACAAACGAAGATAGTATAAGTTATGGGACAACATAAAAAACAACATTTATGCACATTATAAGGGTACCAGAAAAGGATGAGAGAGAAAGGACACATTTATTTATTTTTTGCTTTTTTTAAAAACATTATTTATTTATTAAAAAAGGAAGGAGGTGTGGAAGACTTTAAAAAATGATAGAGACAGAAAGAAATTAAGAGAGGAGAAGCTAGAGAGAATGAGAGACACCTACAAGACTGCTTCACCATTTGCAAAGCTTTCCTCTATAGGTTGGGGCTGGGGGCTTAAACCCAGCTGCATGATGATTGTATTATGTGCTCAACCAGGTGCACCATCACCCATCCCCCTTCCCCCAAATTCTTTTTTTCTTTTTGATCAAAGCAATGCAACTGCCAGATGGAGGGGCTGTTTGATTTTGTTGAGCTTGGTGTCTGGGGGAGGAGAGATGGAAGCTGAGGTTGGGGCCAGATTGCAGCTGTACGTACATTAAAAATATTTCTTAGTATTTCGTGTTTTATTTATTTTGGGTAGAGACAGAGGAAAGGGGGAAAGATAGAGGGCAAGGGAAAGAGAGACTGGGGGCTCAGACCAGGGCCTTTGAACATTGTAAAATGTGTGGTCTACCAGATGCACCACTGGCCTGCCCTTTGCTATCCCCGTATGAAGAGCACAGAGAGGGAGCACCATGCAGTTGTTGAACCTGGAACCACACATGTAGGACATTGCTTAGGGCGGCAACTGAGTAAACATGGAAAAGGTGAATCCAAAGTAACTGGGATGACATTTCTGCTCTGTTACATAGAGATGTGAGTCAGGTGTGGACTTCCTGATGTTATCCTCTATAAAGTCTGACATTTTGGGGGTATTACTATGTATTATTTATTGAATTCATGAGTGAGGGGAGGAAGGGAGGAAGAAAGAAGAAGGAAGGGAATGAAGAAGCTGGCTCACTGGGAGGATGCCTCAGAACAAGAGCAAGATAATAGTTATTGATCAAAGGCTGGAAGCCATGCAGAGTTTAAGAAAATTCTGAACGGAATAGAGCCATTTTTCTTTGCAAACCCAAAGAAGTCATTAATGGGGTGGGATTGTGGTTTCTTTTCTGTGGTGGCTCAGGTGGAAGTTAAGCTAGAGAAGGTGGATCTTTTTTGACTCAATCAAGTGCCTGGTTATACCAACACTTCAGCTGCCCCTCAATCAATATCCACATCCTTAATGCTCCCAGGAGCTGAATTCCAGGTCCTTTCTTATCCCCATATATATTTGCTCTGGTATGGAAGTTATTGTGTAAAGAATACCTGAGGATTCTTTAACACCTCTTTGAAGCTTCAATAATTTCCCCTCCTAACCTGCTTTTAAGGCATTTCAGACTTATTGTCTCAATTGCAAGTGCATTTCCCTTTTTTCTAAATGATGTCAAATATACCTAAACTACTAAGTTAAAAGAGAATGTCAAATTGCAGTTTGCAACAGGTTTTGTGACTTCAATTACAGGCACTGAATATCTTCCTATGTACAGCCTAAGTCAGCAACCCTTCCCTTCATATTTCCTTGTTTTTCCCAAGGCAGGAAATTGTCCTAGTAAGTGGAATCTCTCTCTTACTGATGCCTATGGTGTCACAGCCAGACCCTACCCCAGGCTGATAGTTCTATGAGAGGGTTGAACTGCTCCAGTGATCGAAGGAAATGGACTTCCTTTCCAAAACCAGACCCCCAGGAACCCCACCTCAAATTTACCTCTTCCTTCACAGATTTCTTCACAGATAGATCATCTGAGTTAATTCTTTCAGGGTTCTTGAGCATTTAGACTTTGCCTCTTACTGCTGCTGCCGTTCTCGACTGAAATATCCAAAGCAAATCCCCTGAGCTTCTTCTAGTACTGGGCCTTCTTTCTTTTTGCATAAAAATAGAGGTGGCTTAAAGGTGGTTTTTTTTTAAGTGAGATTTATTTATTTATTTTTGTCTCCAGGCTTATCACTGGGGCTTGGCTCCTGGAAGCCATCCCTTTCCCATTGTTGTTGTTGCTATTATTGTTGTTGTTGCTGCTGTTGCCACTGTTGGATAGGATAGAGAGAAATTGAGAGAGGAGAAGACAGTGAGTGGGAGAGAAAGAGAGATACTGCAGACCTGCTTCACCGCTTGTGAAGCCACCCCCCTCTGGTGGGGAGCCGGGGGCTGGAACATGGATCCTTGCACTTATCCCTGCGCTTGGCACCATATGTATTTAACCCGGTGTGCTACCGGTGTGCCTGGCCCCGAGTTTTTTAATTGCACATGTATTATAGTCTATTCAGAACTTGCTTGTCATCATATTATAATGCTAAATCCTTTCTAATTGAGATTTTTTTTCCCTTATGCTTTTTATTTCAAAATGAACCTTTGTGTTCTATTTTCTCTCAGCTCACTTTAGGGAAAGAATTCTCACAAATTTTTAGGATGCTTGGACCAGGGATTGAGAATGCCAGTTTTCCATTTCCTTTATCTTCTGGGAAATAAGACAATTTGGTTTAGGAATGTTCTAAGAGCTGCCAAGAAACATTCTGGTATACTTCTATAAATCAGTTCATTAGGCTTGAAATTAATGTGACATTTGTTTTTTCGACTTAATGGTAAACTTTTTGAAAGGGGTCAGTGGGCTGGCTCTTCCTTTCTCTTTCTTCTCAGCATACTGAGCTCACGTCAGGATTGGGTAATGTCTGTACTCAACAGGTGAGCTAACACCCAGCCCCCCACATGGGTTTGGGCTCTTCACCATCAGGACACCTTCCTGGGTTCAGGTAGCTTTTGCTGCCAGTGGTGTCTCTATTTTTGTGTGGAAATGCCTGTCTTTTTTTTTTTTTTTTTTGAAATACATGTCTTAAAATAAAAACCTTTAAAAAATAAAGTTACGTTATATATGGGACATGTTGAGGTGTTTATTATAACAAGGATATTCTTAAATCACAAGTGTCAGAAAACCCAATTCACAGTGAATATAAAAAAAAAAAAGACGTGTTTCTGGGACTTTTGCAACTTAGCTTTATTTTTCTGTCGACATGTTTAATAATGTCTCCTTCACCCTCAAAAGTATCCAGAATAGGATCATACAGTCTATGGTCATTTGTATTAGTGCTCAATGGCTAGTGTTTCAAATTGTCACAAATTTATTGTCTTTAAAAGAAAACACACAAATTTGTTCTCTGGAAATTCTGTAGGTTAGGAACCTACACATCCATCACAAATCTCACTAGACTAAAATCAAGGTGTCAGTAAGGCTGTATCCTTTCTGAGCCTCCAGAAAAGTAGCCTTCTTGTGCTCCTTCTTCTTTTTTTTTTTTATAGACAACTTCATTAAAATTTTTTTTTATATATTTATTTTCTCTTTTGTTGCCCTTGTTGTTTTTTATTGTTGTTGTAGTTGTTGTTGCTGATGTCATTACTGTTAGATAGGACAGAGAGAAATGGAGACAGGAGGGGAAGACAGAAAGGGGAAGAGAAAGACAGACACCTGCAGACCTGCTTCACCGCCTGTGAAGCGATTCCCCTGCAGGTGGGAAGCCAGGGCCCTGAACCTGGATCCTTGCACTACTCCTTGTGCTTTGTACCATGTGCGCTTAACCCACTGCACTACCGCCCGACTCTCATTTCTTCTTTTAAAAATTGCATTATTTAGGGGTTAATGGTTTACAGTAAAGTTGTTGACACATTTCTCATCTCTCCATGGTAGGCATGTCACAAAGCATTTTTACCCTCAACTTAGGTAATTTCGTAACATCGCACACAAGAATTCCTGCCCTCACATCCTTCCCTCCCTCTCCAGAATCCTTTGCTTTGTTGCAGTAAGTCAAACCCAGTCCAAATACTACTTTGTGTTTTCCTTTCTGTCCTTGTTTCTTAAGTTCTACCTATGAGTAAGATTATCCAGTATTCATCCTTCTATTTTTTGGCTTATCTTACGTATCATGATTCCTTCAAGCTCCATCCAAGATGAGGCAAAGGAGACAAATTTATCTTTTTTTTTTTTTTTTTTTAATCACCACCAGGGTTATGGCTGGAGCTCAGTACTGGCATTATGAATCCACGAAGTCATTTTCCCCTGCCATTTTTATTTGATAGGACAGAGAAATTTGAGACGGGGTATATCTATATCCCACTTATCTCCAATCTCTCTCTCTCTCTCTCTCTCTCTCTCTCTCTCACACACACACACACACACACACACACACACACACACACACACACACACACCCATAAAGAACACTTTTGTGGTGGTGCTGCTGCAGAGGAAATAATCTCTGACGACCAAGAGTCATCCTGCACCGATCTGCTCTCTCTCCTACCAAGACTACTCCCTGAGATGGTCAGTGGGTTTGTAGCTATCACAGGCTTGGAGCAGACTGAAGTCAACTGATGGTGAAAATGGTTTGGAAGAATATCTTCTCCATAGTGAATTAAGTTATGAAGCAAAAGGATCTTCATCTCCTTTTTAGATTCTTTTTTTTAAATTATCTTAATTTTTAATTTTTTTATTATCTTTACTTATTTGCTAGAGATAGCCAGAAATCGAAAGGGAAGGGGGTGATAAAGAGGGAGAGAGACAGAGAGACATCTGCAGCCCTGCTTCACCACTTGCAAAGCTTTCCCCCTGCAAGTGGGGAACAGGGGCACGAACCTGGGTCCTTGTGCATTGTAACATGTGCATTCAACCAGGTGCACCACCATCTGGCCCCTTCCTTTTTAGATTCTTTATCATCTATCTTTCATCAATATCTGTCTATCTATCTATCTGTCTGTCTGTCTATCTATCTATCATCTACCTATATGTCTATCTCCCTATCATCATCATCTATCTTATATATAGTTTATTTCTTTATGTATCGGTTGTCTAAAAGATTCTAAACCAAAATCTCTTCAAGGTTTGGAGCTGTTTCCAACAATATCAAGAAAAACTAGCTAGCAACTTCACTGGCTAGCATCTTATATGGCTTGTAATCACACAACTACAGGTGGTGCCACCTGCCAAGCTCCCACTGTTTTCTACAACAGCTGTTCTTGGTAATAGGCTTTACTCTTCTGAAATGAGCTGAGAGAAACAAAGAAAAATTAAAAAAAAAAAAGAGTACTGTTTCCTTACTTTAAGTTTCTCTAGAAACAATCAAATGTGACTGGTCCATGGAAGACAGTCTACTAGAAGACAGACCATCTGTGGAGTTACAGAATATGGATATTTTAAAACTTGATGCTTTTTTCCCAGAATGCTTTCCATAAAGGTTGTTTAAAGATTTCATGGATGGGTGGCTAAATAAATGAAATAAAGATGGCGGATGCACTTGATTTGAGGAGGCAGCATGTTGTAATAGAAATCTCAAGGGCTTATAATTGTTTCATGACATGTCTGAAACTAGAATAATTCAGAGGAATTAGCATAACCTCTGAAGAAACATGGCCTTTCAAGAAAACATGAGAAAAAGCAATTTCCATCTCTAAGTTCAAACAAGAATGGCATGCTGAATTTTTCACCTATCCACTAGCAAAGAATGTTCCTAGCTGTAACCACAAAATGCGAGCTCAGACCTACAGGGATGCAGAGGTTACACAGGCTCCTGTGCTGAATATGGGCCCCAGATCATATTGATGGGGCCTACAGTTAACAGTATTTATATATTTTCCCCATATTGGGGAGCTACTCTCTTCCATGATCAAGCTTTCTAGTCCTATTTCCAGTTCTGACACCATCTCCCCAGACAATACCTTTAGCCTACCTGCATGTTGGCTATTGGACTCAGGCAAAAATTAGTAAAATTGTGGGCCCCCTGGAATATACCTAAAATAGATTTTCTAGATCCTTCCAACACAAAGGCCCCAATTCTCATCTGCTATATTTGTACCTATAGGTTCCTGATCATTAAATAATTTGTTCTGCTTTATACTTTAATGTTTTTCAGCCACCAAGTTGCAGATGCTTCTATGAGACCACTATGACTTCCCTGGGCAGACCACCTCAACAATGTGTCCTGGAACCCCACCTCTCCAGAGCCCTGCCCCTCCAGGGAAAGATAGGAACAGGCTAGGGGGTATGGATCAACCTGCCAATGCCCATATCCATTGGTGAAGCAGTTATAGAAGCCAGACATTCTACTGTCTGTACCCCATAATGATTCTGAGTCCATACTCCCAGAGGGATAAAGAATAGGAAAGCTTCTGATGGAGCGTATGGGATGAGGAACTCTGCTGTTGGGAATTATGTGGAATTGTACCCCACTTACCCTATAGTCTTGTCAATAATAATTAAATAAATTTTTAAAAAGTAATGAAAGTTCTGTAAGAGTGTTGTAAAGCGAACACTCTTAATCAGTGCTGGTGTGAATTGACACATTTTTTTTTGCCAATTTCTTTTTTAAAATTTTTATTTATAAAAAGGAAACACTGACAAAAACCATAGGATAAGAGGGGTACAACTCCACACAATTCCCAACACCAGAACCCTGTATCCCATCCCCTCCCCTGATAGCTTTCCTATTCTCTATTCCTCTGGGAGTATGGACCCAGGGTCATTGTGGGTTGCAGAAGGTGGAAGGTCTGGCTTCTGTAATTGCTTCCCCACTGACCATGGGCATTGGCAGGTCAATCCATACTCCCAGACTGTCTCTCTCTTTCCCTAATGGGGCAGAGATCTGGGGAAGTGGGGCTCCAGGACATATTGCTGGGGTTGTCTGTCCAGAGATGTCTGGTTGGCATCATGTTAGCATCTGGAATCTGGTGGCTGAAAAAAGAGTTAACATATAGAGCCAAACAAATTGTTGACTAATCATGAACCTAAAGGCTGGAATAGTTCAGATGAAGACTTGGGGGGTGGGGTGGGTCTCCGTTTTACTTAGTAGTCCTATTTTAGTTATAGTCCAAAGAGCCCATGACTATACTAGTTCTTTTTTTTTCTTTCTTTTTTTCTCCTGAGCCTGATATCTGTCTGATATGCAGGTGGATCCAAGTTTCTATGAACAACTACCTCAGTGGAGGAAGAAGCAAGATAGACATTGAGCTTTGTATTGAGAACATCAACAGCAAGCTTTCTTTGCCATTAGAAGAATTAAAATCTATGTCTTTAACTATAGCTATTACTTATTGAGAGGAATTGACACATCTTTTCTGGGAAGACATTTGAAGCATTTTAAAAACTCCTATAATCTTTATGACAATTTCTCATGTTTTAATCGACTTTCTTACTGAGAATTATTTGTGTATAAACAGGTATAGTTTAGTGCTTTATGTATATCAAAAACCTGGCAGCATCAAATACACATTAGTAGTATGTTTAACTGTAATGCAATAGTTATATAATAGTACGTCATGTTCCCACTACAGTTTAGGAGTATGAGGTAATGTCAAATTTGAAAACAATTTATAAAATCATATGTGGATGATGAATTCAACTATGAGAAAGCAAGTTTTCTGGAAAACAATTAGAAGGAAATGTATTAAATTTAACATTTTCATCTATCAATATTATTTAATGGACTGATAATCTATAGTAGCAATGGTAACACAAAAATTACTTAGCCATCCAATTTTTTTTTAAAAAGAAAACTCAGAATGGAATTGCTAGAAACATCTTCGTATAAGTAGCTTTATTTTCTTTTAATTATCTTCTTGGGTATATACTACTCAAAGTAAATCAGTATGCCAAAAGACAGATTGGTTAAAGAGTTCTTTTATTCTTCTAAATAGCTTTATATAAGAAACTACTATTTCTACTAATGGAGGGTATATGCAGTTTTTGTTAATTTTGCTAGCCAGCTAGTATGAGTTAGGTCATGGTTGTTTCAGTTTATTTTACTATCAAAGTAAAATATGCTTCTCATGGTTACAAATTGCAACATTGAGGCTCAAGACCTTTATTTACTTTTTCCAAATTCATCAACTACTCAAAAAGGCAGAACAAGAGTATAAATTCAGAGATCTTGCCTCTACATATCAGCTTGCTTTTCCCAAAGGAATGTGAGTTGAACTTTCATTTGATTGGCCATAGGTTAAGCCCTGTGATCACACTGTGATCGTGCACCTATTACACATATTTGCATTATCACATTCACATTCTGTGCCCACTGCACAACTTCAGTACATTTTTTTGTTCTAGTTTACAGATAAGCAAACTCGAGGTCAAATAAGTTGAGAACATTTGGTGGCCAATGGTACAAATACGGGAAGAAATGATCAAGAATTGAGTTACCCCTGCCTTGATCTTGAAGATGTGCTTCTTCCCATGGTGCTTTGCTGCCTTCTACACAGAGCTCACAGAGTATTATGCCATCATTTGGTCACGTTAGAAGATGAGTTCAAGGAGATCTAGCCAGTACTGTTTTTATTTTATTATTTATTTATTTTTATTAGTGATTTAATAATGATGACAAGATTGTAGGATAAGAGCAGTACAATTCCATACAGTTCCTGCCACCAGAGTTCCATATCCCATCCCCTCCATTGGAAGCTTCCCTATTCTTGTCCCTCTGGGAGTATGGACCCAGGATCATTATGGAGTGCAGAAAGTGGAAGGTCTGGCTTCTGTAACTGCTTCTCCACTGGACATGGGCATTGACAAGGTCAATCCATACTCCCAGCCTGTTTTTATCTTTCCCTACTGGGCCATAGATGCTCTAGGGAGGTGGGGCTCCCACATCGGGGAACACACTGGTGAGGTCATCTGCACTGGGAGGTCAGGTTGGCATTACAGTAGCATCTTCAACTTGCTGGCCAAAAAGCAGTAAGATATAAAGCAGGACAAATTGTTTAATAATCTTAAAGGTAAGAATAGAGCAGATATAACTAAGAGTCTTGTTGTAGGAAGAAGCTAGGAAGTCTATTTTAGGTATATTCCAAGAGGCCTATAACTTTTTACTGTTTTTTGCCTGAGCCCAATAGCTAACATGCAGGTGGGCTAAAAATATTATCTGGGAAGATGGTGTTAGAGTTGAGAATAGGACTAGATAACTGGGTCAGGGCAGAGAGTAGCTCCCAAATATGGGGAAAGTATATAAATACTGTTAACTGTAAACCCCATCCATCTGACCTACGGCCCATATCTATATATATTTAGCACAGGAATCTGTGTAATCTCTGCACCACTCTAGGTCTGAGCTTGTATTCCATGGTCACGGCTAGGAACGTTCCAGGCTGTACTCATTTCAGAAACAGTCTTCCTTGAGTGGCAGAGTATTTTGGCCCAGCCTCCCTTTGGAGAATGGGGCAGTCCCTACCATTGTTGTTCCACATTGAGAGAAGGAGGCCCACAAGCAGATCCATGATGCTACTCCTGATAGAGATGACCAGTGATGGTGAGGAGAAGGCTCTGTTAGAGGTCTAGGTCCATCATATTTGTTGGGCAGTAAACCAGCTCCCCCCTGCTTAAAGCCTCTGTCTCTAATCCTATTTAACTAAGCACCGCCCTGCCGGCTTAACACGCTGTCTATTTACATAACACTGTTAACTAAGCACTGCCCTGCCTCCAGGGCATTGGTTTAATCCTCACTGATTCACGTGCTTTTTCCTTCTCCCCACCCCCTATCCTGTGTACATCCTCTTCTGACCTGACAGTTCCACCTCAGGATATATAAGGACAGGATTGTGATTAGAGATAGCTTAGATTGCGCTGCGTTCCACATGAATAAAGAGATACTGCTTCCCAGCTCAGCCATGAGTCCCTGATCGTCTGTCTCCTGTCCACAAAGCTAGACCGGCAATATTGATGTGGGAATCCAAGGATTCTTTGACTAAAGCCTCAGATAATGGCGTGACCTGGTGATGACCAAAAGGGCCATTTGTCCTAACTTACAGCTTTTGTAGTTCTTGCTTTAATTGACTGTTGGGTTGTTCTCTGTTTCTGGGCCTGACAAGGGAAGAGCCTCAAGGAATGAACATGAAACATCAGTGGAGGACCAACAGTCTCAAGGACTGAAGGCACTTTATTGCTACAGAAGGCACTTTATTGCTACAGAAGGCACCTTCTTGCTACAGCTTATACAGAACAAGATTATTGTGGCAAAAAAAGCATGAAGTGAATTTTAATCATAACAATATGTTTTTAGTTAAGTCTGATAAGTAACTTATGCTTATGATCAGCCCTTACTGTTTCTACTTTCAAAGACCTTTCCCAGAACAGGTGACTTCCTTCTGGAATGCTAGTAAAGTTCATCCTATCTGAGGTTTGCCTTCAGAGAGGGATGTCTGTTTGCAGAATGTCATAAGTCTATTGTTCTGGGTATTGCAGTCTTTAAGAACAGAGCCAGTTGCCCCATAACTGACAAGGTTAGACTTAGAGTTATTGAGGGAAGAGAAATAGCAAGTAGGAGAATAGAGTATCTAGGCCTAAGTAGAAAATATTTGATTAAGTACTTTCGGATGTCTCCCCTGCCTTTGTTGCCCTTGTTGTTTTATCATTGTTGTGGTTATTATTGTTATGTTGTTGTTGTTGGATAGGACAGACAGAAATGGAGAAAGAAGGGGAGACAGAGAGGGGGAGAGAAAGAGAGACACCTACAGACCTGCTTCACCACCTGTGAACCAGGGGCTAGAACTGGGATCCTTACACCGCTGGCCCTTGCGCTTTGCTAGGGTGTCTTTCTTAGCTCTTTCTATTTGCTTGCTGCTCTTACTGAGTCTAAGTCTACTCACTACAGACTATTGTGCACTTTTACTTCAAAGTATCTATTTCCCCCAACTTATAGATTCATGTGCACATGTGTCCTGTCTCATGGGCCCTGGTCTATATCTGGGTTCTGTAGCTTTGTTAGGAAGTGCAGCACCCAAATAGAACCAAGGAGTCCTATGAGCTCACCTCCCTCTCAGTTTCTCTCTGTCTCTATTCAATAATAAACAAATAAAATGTAAACAAACAAAAAATATAATAAATGATGCATGCCCCTAGAAGTTAAGAAAAGATAAAAGTAATACATAGCTGGTTTTTAAAAATGCTTTTATTTTATTTATTATTGGATAAAGACAGAGAGAAATTGAGACGGGAGGGGAAAATAGGGAAGAAGAGAGGCAGAGAGACACCTGCAGCCCTGCTTCACTACTCGTGAAGCTTCAACCTGCAGGTGGGGCCCAAGGACTTGAACCTAGATACTTGCACACTGTAATGTGTGCCCTTAACCAGATGTGCCACTGCCTGGCCCCTGCTGATTATCTTTTTTTTTTTTTTTAATACTAGCACTTCATCCTGATTAATTTCAGAGTGTACACTCTTGGTGTCCATTACATTCTACCACATGGATGTGCATCACCACTTGGGCATGCCCCAGGAGGACTCTAAGATGACTCATTCACTTGCCCCTAACTTCAGCTTCTCTTCCTTGTTTCACTGGATTTAAACTCAAGTCTTTTCACTCAGTGATGTCAGGCTAGTAAGAACTGCTCCTTCCCACCTCTTTCTTAAAAAAGCATTTGCCAATCTAAAACTATCTTCTAGGTTTATTTTGTAGGTGGTCCATCATTTCCTCTCTGTTTACATGAGTTTTTCAGTTTTACAAAGTCTTAGACCAACATTAAAATTTGCATTTCCCAGATAAACCATCTATTAATCTTGTATGAAAGAAGATAGATGTATCACGGCAAATTTTACATGATATATTAGTTGTAGTCTTTTTTTAAATTGTAGTCTTTTTAATCTTACTTTGTTATTATACCTTATTTTCTACACACTTCCCCCCTTAGTTAAGATTAGGAAGGGTTTACCTTCTCTGTTGGTCTTTTTCAAATAACCAGTTACAAGTTTATGTAGTTTTGTTTTTTATTTTCTTTTTTTTTTAAATATTTATTTCTTTATGATAATATTTATTTATTGATTGATTGATGAGAAAGATAGGGAGAGAGAGAGCTAGAACCAGACATCACTCTGGTACATGTGCTGCCAGAGATTGAACCCGGGACCTCATGCTTAAGAATCCAATGTTTTATCCATTGGGCCACCTCCTGGACCATGGTTTTCTATTTTCTAATTTTAGCTTTAATCTCCCTAAGGTATAGTTTAGACCATGTCATACTTTTCTTGGCAAGTCCTCAATGGCTCCCCATGGCCCTCTGGATTAAGTACACACTTTTCAGACAAGTACTCTGGGCAGTAAGGTGATGAAAGTCTCTCTCTCCTGTCAGAGAAGGAGGGCTACCGTTGTATGTAGAAGAAAGCCATGCCTGCTAACTCGCCTGTAATCTGTCTGTTTAGTTATGTTATACAACAGCTTTTATGTTCAACATCAGGGCAGATTCCTGATCTTTGGCTAGGTTGTGAATAGACCCTGCTTTCCTAAAAGCTGGGGATATAAATAATATTTATTTATAAGGCCTCTATACCACAGGATCAGTTTCATGAGCTGTAATTAAGGAGGACTTTTGTCATAAATTCTTTAGTTCTTGATGGCATGCAACAGCTGGTGACTTTAGATTTTTTGTTTTTTTAAATAGTGTTGTCAGGGGAGGAAGAAAGAAAAAAAGAAATCATTAATATGGCTTCACCTTTGAGACCTATGTGAATATTTTCCTTCACTCACAGTGAGTGGATGAGGTCTATTTATTCTGCCTGTAGCAATAAGTACTGATATTCAAGTAGCCTAAGTGAATGGGTTCATCGTAGTTACAGTCTGTACCTTTGACTGAGAGGCTGTGTTTATGATGTTTGGTCAAGGTAGTCATTTATAAGTTTAGCTTTCCCCCCTCCCTGAGTAACATTTTCAAAAAGTAGTGTTACTGATTGAGTTTGAATCTCTTCTTTCTTTTCCTCCCTCCTTCCTTCCCTTCCACTTTTCCTTCCTTCCTTCCTTCCTGCTTGCTTTCTCTTGCCTCCACGGTTATCACTGGGGCTTGGTGCTAGCACTCTGAATCCACTGCTCCTGGAAGCCATTTTTTCCATTTCTTTTTATTAAATAGGACAGAGAGAAATCGAGATGGGAGGGGGAGATGTAGAGGGAGAGAGAAAGAGACAGACTTATTTCACCACTTATGAAGCTTCCGCCCTGCAGGTGGGGAGTAGGGGCTTGAACCCAGATCCTTGCAAGGGCCCTTGAGCTGTATACAATGTGTACTTAACTGGGTGCACCACCACCTGGCCCCCCTCTTTTCATTTTTTAATTTAAAAATATTATCAATGTGGGAAAAAAATTGCCACATCCAGTGTGCCGACTCTTGTGAGTTTTTCTGAAGGTGTTGTTTGTGAAGGCCATGACCAAAGTCACTTAGTCCACAGTGCCCTATACTGACTGTGTTCCCTGGTTGTTATGGATTGCTAGGCATGACAGGTGGTCTACGGCACAGAGGACATTTATTGACATGCGTGTGATAGAAAACAAGTATGAGTTCCTGTGTATTTGTACTTGAGGGTTTGTGTGTGATAGATTGCTTTGCAGTCATTTTTAGAAGATGGATATGTGAAAAAAATTCCTAGCTAGTGAAGAATATGGAGAGAAAATATCAAACATTTAAAAGTAAATATTTTGGGGGATGGGTGGTGGTATACCTGGTTGAGCGACATGTTACAGTGCGAAAGGACCCGGGTTCGAGCCCCTGACCCCCACCTGCAGGGGGAAAGCTTTGCAAGTGGTAAAGCAGGGCTGCAGGTGTCTCTCTGTCTCCTCCTTCCCTCTCAATTTCTGGCTGTTTCTATCCAATAAATAAAGATAATAAAAAAAATTAAAGTAAATATTTTTATTTGACTTGTTTTTTTTACCACACAACTAACAGAATGCACTTTTAGATTAAAAAAAAAGAACAAAAGAAAAGAAATCTCACCCAAATTCCAGCAAAAATCACTCAATATTTTGTTTATGTCCTTTTACTTTTTCTAGTCACACGTCAGCTTAACAGAAATGGAGCATTTTAGATTAACTATTTATTTATTTATTTTTTAAGATTTATATATCTTAAAAAGGAGAAAAAAGAGAGGCCAGATCCTCATCCTGCCACTTGCTGTACTGCTTGTCGAACACAGGAACTCACGCGTTGTAAGTTCAAGGTCTTACTATTGTGCCCCCACCCCCCAGACTTCTGAATACACTTTAATAACAGGCTCTGACAGCTTGAAAAATGGCTGTGAACTTTCTGATTGTTCTCTCTCCTAGTACTTCAGTAGGCTTGACATCTTTGTGACCAGTAAAATGTGGCCAAGTAACGTTCTATGTCTTAAAAGGTCTACTCAGAAAAAGTGAATAGGAGGGCTGGTTGGTAGCACAGCAGGTTAAGCGCACATGGTGCAAAGCGCAAAGACCAGCTAAGGATCCTGGTTCGAGCTCCCAGCTCCCCACCTGCATGCAGGGTCGCTTCACAGGCGGTGAATCAGGTCTGCAGGTGTCTATCTTTCTCTCCCCCTCTATGCCTTCCCCTCCTCTCTCGATTTCTCTCTGTCCTATCCAACAACAACAGCAATAACAACCATAACAAGGGCAACAAAATGGGAAAAATGGCCTCCAGGAGCAGTGGATTTGTAGTGCTGGCACTGAGCCCCAGTGATAACCCTGGAGGAAAGAGAGAAAGAAAGAAAGAGAGAAAGAAAGAAAGAGAGAAAAAGAAAGAAAGAAAGAAAGAAAGAAAGAAAGAAAGAAAGAAAGAAAGAAAGAAAGAAAGAAAGAGTGAATATTCTACTTTGTTAATCCTGGCATTTGTGATACAACCAGTTGAGATACTAACAGAATATACCCTGATCCTACAATTTTATAAAAATCTGTTAACTAACTAGTAGAAAAGGAAAGAGAGAGAGAGAGAGAGAGAGAGAGAGAGAGAGAATTGAATTTATCTTCCCGATCCCCATGCACTGTAATGAAATCTGTCGCACATGGAGGGGCCCTGTATTGGCACTGCAGTCAACAGTCCAAGCTCACCTCCCCGATGACAGCCATATTGGAAATCAAGCACAGTGGAGCAGCAGATGATTGGAATTTATTCTGTAATATTACAGTCACTTGAGAGACCCAAAGCTAACCGATAAGTTTCTGAGGAAAACAAAATGTAGTAAGTAGGATGCTGTGTTCTGTAGCAATAGCAACCAGAACACAAACTTAAACAAATAAAGAAATTAAACAACACACTGTGAATTTCTTTCTGTTTCACTATATGTCACTTTAATAATTCAAAAAAATTTTTTTTTAAATTTTACCAGAAGAGTGCTTAATTCTGACTTGGGGTGTGGGGGATTGTACCTGGGGTTTAGGAGCCTCTTTGCATAACTATTATGCTATCTACCCCCACCCAGTTAAATAGTGTTTATACTAAATTACTTTACCTTCTAGCTTAACCTTCTTGCTAAGTCTTTGTATGTATCTATGACTTGTTTCTTAGGAAATAGCAAAAATGCCAGGATTGTTATGTTTAGTGCTTTAAAAAATATTTATTTATTTATTCCCTTTTGTTTTCTTTGTTGTTTTTTATTGTTGTATTTATTGATGTCGTTGTTGTTGGATAGGACAAAAAGAAATGGAGAGAGGAGGGGAAGACAGAGAGGGGGAGAGAAAGATAGACACCTGCAGACCTGCTTCACCATTGGTGAAACAATTGCCCTGTAGGTGGAGCTAGGGGCTCTAGCCCAGATACTTAATCCTGTCCTTCGGCTTTGCGCCATGTGCGCTTAACCTGCTGCACAACCGCCCAACTCCCATGTTTAGTGCCTACTAACTCTTGTTAGTAGCCTCTGTGTACACACACACACACACACACACACACACACACACACACACACACACGGAACAGAGGAGAGCATGTGGATTTTAGAACAACCAGTTTTGAATTTCTATTCACAGTCCCACAACTTGTGTGATGTTGATTAAATTACTTAAACTCTCTAAGTCTCACTTTAATAATCTGTAAGTTGGATATAATAAATAATGCCTCCAAGAATTGTTATGAAACTGAAATGAGTTCTAATATTAAAATTCCAAGCACAGTGGTCATTCCAAATGGTAACTGATGTTCTTGTCATTTCTTCCTGAAAGTGAAATAATCACCCCTCAATTTCTTCTCTCTAGTCTTCCCCACTTACTGGGTGACTTCCAGTACTTCCCCTAGAGTCCTCTTGGAACTTGCACTGAACATGGCTGCATGATCAGTCTCAGGTGAGTGACAAATGACAGTGTTGAAGGATTTTCTTCTGCTGATGTGTGGCTGCATCTGAAAAGACAATGCTTGAAAGCAGAGGCATCATGAAAGCCAGTGGAATGGATCCCTGATGCTGGGGTTCCTGGCACCTGAGACACAAAGGAGCAGCTGTTCCCCAGGGAGGAAGGCTGCCCTGTCAGCACACCCTTTGATTTACATGCTGCTAGTACTCCTTGTTGTGAGACTTGACCCTAATTTCAGGCAACATGGATGGAACAGCTGGCCTTCCTTCTAAAGAAGGAAGAAATGAGACAACAAAAACACTCAGACAGTTCTTTTACATTAAGTTGGAATTATTTTTGGGAGACACCACATGAGCTGTGAAACATGTGTGAAGGGAAAAGTGGTCACAGATGGGGGGCAGGTCTTGGATGTTGGTTCTGAGTAGCTGAGAGAGGCTGCCATTCGCCACAAGTGCCATCTGCAGGTCATTAGCCGATGAACGAGAATGAGTGGTGCTGGGGAGACCTGAGCAGCTCCAGCTCTTCATTCCTTTTTAGTCTCTTCTGTTCTTCTAGAAAGCTGGGTGAATTGACGAGAGAGAGAGAGAGAGAGAGAGAGAGAGAGAGAGAGAGAGAGAGAAAGAGAGAAAGAGCAGATTTTCTGTACCTTTAGCTTCATTCAAGATTTTATATAGAAGACATGTCTTGGTTGGAAAGATATTTACTTTCCAAAAATGTTGATAGTCGTATTATAAATCTGCTGCTATCACACGGCTGCTGTACAGCCTTCTTCAGAGACCAGGACTGGGAAAGATGCTCTTTAAAACAAACAAACATGAAATTAAAAAATTTTCATTTGGGGCTTCTTTTCTGTTTTCTTTTTCTTTTCTTTTTTTGATTGATTTAATTATGAATGACAAGTCCTTTGGATGAGAGGGATACAATTCCCACCACCAAATTCCGTATCCCATCCCTTCTATTGGAAGTTTTCCTATTCTTTATCCCTCTGGGAGTATGGACTCAGGATCATTATGAGGTGCAGAAGGTGGGAGTTCTGGCTTCTTTAATTGCTTCTCTGTTGGACATGGGCATTGGCAGGTGGATCCACATCCCCAGCCTGTTTCAGTCTTTACCTAGAGGGGTAGGGCTCTGGAGAGGTGGGATTCCAGGACATATTGGTGAGGTAGTCTGCCTAGGGAAGTCATATTGGTGTAATGGTAACATCTGTAACTTGGTGGCTGAGAAAGCATTAAGATGTAAAGCAGAACAAATTAGCTAATAATCAGGAACTTAAAGGTAAGAATAGAGCAGATGAGATTTGGGGTCTCCATTTTGTAAAAAGCTAGGAAACCTATTTTAGGTATATTCCAAGGGACCCATGACTTTACTAATTTTTGCCTGAGCTGAACAGCTAACATGCAGGTGAGCTAAAGGTACTGTCTGGGGAGATAGTGTCAGAGTTGGAAATAAGACTAGAAAGCTGGATCATGAAAGAGAGTAGCTCTCAAATATGAAAAAGTATATAAATACTATTAACTGTAAGCCCATCAATCTGGTCTGGGGCCCATATGTAACATACAGGAACCTATGTAACCTTTACATCCATATAGGTCTGAGCTCGCATTCCATGGTCATGGCTAGGAACATTCTAGGCTGTACTCACTTCAGGATCAGTCTGCCTCGAGTGGCAGAGTATCAACATACTTGACCCAGCCTCGCTTTGGAGAGTGGGACAGTCCCTACCATTGTTGTTCCACGTTGACGGCAAGGTCCTGGAGAGACCCACAAGTGGGTCCATGATGCTGTTCCTGATGAAAATGACCAGAGATGATGGAGAGAGGGATTTGCTAAAAGTCTAGGCCCATCATATCGATGTGGGAATCCCAGGATTCCCTGACTAGGACCCTGGGATAGCCTGGTAGTGACCAAAAGGGCCATCATCTTGTTCTTATTTAGCTTCTGTAATCCTTTATCTGACAAGGTTAAGGATTCTCTTTTTAATCTTTGTTTGCATCCCCTATGTAATAGGATCTCAAGTCTTCTCAATATACTCAGTTGTGTAAAAAATGCATAGCTCTTAGCTGATCTGAGGCCAATTTGATCTTTCTTCTAAATCTTTTATTTGTATCTTGGTAGCAGGAGAAAATTTACTAGCAGCTAACTTTTTACTAACAGGAAAATTTAGTTTGATGCAATCATTTATGTAAAGTCTTTGCAGATGTTCAGTGGTCTTAGATAAAATGGACTCTGGATTAAGCCTGCCTCCTACCCTACTTCTCTCAGAAGAATGTGTGAAAGGAGGCAGAAGGAGAAGGAGATGAGCATCCTTGAATCTTTAGAGATAACCTTGAAGTATTTTCCCCCAAGATTCTGTCAGCTTCCTGAAAGAAGAGGTGGGACCCATTCCACAGTGAGTATTGGCTGACAGTTGAGGGTGGCTGTCGGTAAATTTGTGTTCTTCATGGATAAAAGGACAAAGGTTTTGGTATCCCTTACCTTGATTCTCACAGTACTGCAGACCCTGTGAGTTGGTGCCAAAGGCCTCTGGGCTGGTCTTTTCAATTTGGTCATTACTATGCTGAATCATGTGTCCCCCTACCCCCAACCTCTCCCACCTATTAGCATCTATGTATTTGTCTCAGGGACATGCAAGGACTTTCTGTGTTCTGTCCAACTTGCATAGACTCCAAGGTGACTCAGACAGCTCCTTGTTTTACTCTCCCATGTTTACTCCAGAAATTATTTGATATGGCTGCCTCTAATTCAGTAAAAGCTAATCTTTTTCCAGAGCCCAAATTTATGGTGGGAATCCTCTTTGCTGAAGTTGTCTTTCCCATCCCTCCAATACACTTTCACCTCTTCTTGTTGGGATTGGAATCTTCCTCTTATAAAACTGTGGTCTGTTTGACAAGACTTCATGTTTGACATTTTCAACTAGAGTACTTTGCTATTTAGATAAGTTCTCCTTCAACCAGGTCTGGCTGTCAAGGTCACTGGCTCATTAAAGACAAAAGAAAAATGTTTATGAGACCAGAAATTCATTCACAGACTCTTTGTTCTGATTTCACCTTTCATCTGTACTACTCACCCTCCCACCCCACCCCCAACTGTGGTACCCAGCTTCCCTGGACAGTAATCCCATAGGGTTAGCCTGGGAAGTAACAGGCTATAGTAGAAATTATTAAAAGTGGGACAGATGAATACAAAAGTTTAATGCTTGCAAGGTATCATTCCAGGAACTGAGATGTACGTATTTGCACTCATAGTATATGCATTTATAACACAATCTTTCTTCTTTAAAAATTAATTAGTGATTTAATATTGATTTATAAAATTATATGTCAACATATACCATCACCATAGTTATATACCCTCACCATAGTTTTGATTCTTCAGTCTCCGAACTCCAAGTCACTGCAGTTCTTCTAAGGTTGTAGACATAGGCCAACCATCATCTCTACAACTATCTGTCTACATTTATACACAATTGCCCCCTTTTTCTTACATACCCAATTCTCTCTTCCCCTCCAAGCCACTCATGACATCATTACTGCCTCCATATGTCTGTCTCCATTCCTCCTCTTTCCCTGGGTGCTGATGGAGCTGGAGTTCAGAACATTCTTTCTTTTCTTGTTCTTCCTATCACTTCTCCCCCCTTGGGAGTATGGAACAAGGCTATTTTGGGGGTGCACAAGTTAAGAGCTCTGGCTTCTGTAATTGCTTCTCCACTGGGCACGGGCATTGGCAGGTCGATCTATACCCCCAGCCTATTTCTATCTTTCCCTACTGGGGCAGAGGTCCGGAGAGGTGGGGTTCCAGGACACATTGGTGAGGTTATCTGCCCAGAGAAGTCAAGATGGAATCCTGGTAGTATCTGCAACTTGGTGTCTGGAAGGTGGCAGGACATAAAATGAGACAAAATGGTTAATAAACAGGAACCAAAAAGTAGGAATGAGCAGATGAACTTCGGGATCTTAGGGTAAAGAAAGCTAGGAAGTCCATTTTAGGTATGTTCCTAGGGGTATAATTTAATCTTTCCTCAATTGTTTATCTCATACTTTAATAAAAATTTATTCATCATACTATTTAAAAAGATAATTTATAGTGGCTATAAACTGTTTCATGAGTTTCACATACTATAATTTAATGAAGCATTCTTCTCTTCTTGGACATAGCACTGTCATAACAAAAGATCACAAACCGAATAGTTTAAAAACATAATTTCATTGTTTTGCAGGGTTGGAGGCAAGAAATTTAAAATTAAGGTAGTCACAGAATGAAGCTTGTCTGAAAGAGGCAGGGAGTTCTTTCTACTCTGGTAGTTTGCCAGCAATCTTTGGCATTCTTGGACTTGTAGACATCACTCCACTCTGAGGCTTGGTGCCTGTATAATAAATCCATCATTCCTTGTGGCCTTTTCCCCTCTCCTCTCCTCCCCACCCTTTTCACTCTTTTTCTTTTTTAAAATAGTGACAGAGACACCTGCAACACTGCTTCACCACTTGTGAAGCTTCCCCTCACCTCCCACCCCAGGTAGGGAGCCAGGGCTTGAACTCTGGTCCCTGTGCATGGCCACATGTATACTCTACTGGGTGACATATCACCTGGTCCCTTCATTTTTCTTTTTAATAGAGGATGGGAGATAGAGATAGATGGAGAGAGAGACAGAGAGGGGAGATGCCTACAGCACTGCTTCACTACTCAAGGAGCATCCTTCCTGAAGGTGGGGACAAAGGACATGAACCTGGGTCTTCCAGCAGGGGGATGCTTGCGCTCCACTGGGTGAACGACCACCTGGCCATGGAGATACAGCTCACCCATAATATTAATAGTGGAGTGATGTCTACAAGTCCAAGAATGCCAAAGATTGCTGGCAAACTACCAGAGTAGAAAGAACTCCCTGCCTCTTTCAGACAAGCTTCATTCTGTGACTACCTTAATTTTTGAAGTTGTTTTCAGGTTTTTGGTGGTGGTGGTGTTAGAGATGTGATGGCAATATTAAAGCTGTTACAGATTTTTTTCAAGCATGTGATGTTTTAAGTCTTTTGAAACAGAATACAGAAAGTTGAAAAAAGCAATGAAAAGGGGTTGGAGAAATTTAACTTCAATTAGCGACATCTGATTGTTATTACCTTCTGTGTCTTTAACTGATAATGTACAGATAAGCAGAACAGAGAAAGCTCAGATTTGGAACTGGTTCATTTATAACAGGTTCAGAATGAGATGGGTACTGCCCACTGAAGACCATCATGGGCAAGATATATGATTTTAAGACTTGAAAAGGTTTAAGTGAGAGTTTATCTTCTAAAAAAAAAGTATTTCTTTATTCCATGAGGTTGAGAACGAGAGAGAGAGAGAGAGAGAGAGAGAGAGAGAGAGAGAGAGAGAGAAAGATGCCAGAGCACTGCTGATAATCATGGTACCAGGGATCAGACTTAGGACTTCACTCAGGTAAGTCCTGTGCTGTATTCACGGAGAAAGCTAGTTAACCTTTTCTTCTCTTCTCTTCTCTTCTCTTCTCTTCTCTTCTCTTCTCTTCTCTTCTCTTCTCTTCTTTTCTCTACTCTTCTCTTTTCTTTTTAAAGTGATGTTTTGAGAATCAAGTTGCGTTGCCATGTGTGGTGAAGTTTTTTTCAGACTATTTTTCCTTGGAAGTATAAGGGAGCAAAAATCTTCCACCCCCACTCCAAAATGTGATTGGGGCAAAAGGTGAACTTCATTGGAGAGACCGTGAAAGCAGAATGAAGGTTGCCTTTGAGATAATGGCAGCTCCTAGAGGACTTGGCTAATAGATTTGCATATGCTTGTTTTACTGTGAGGAAAACACTTTTTTGGGGGGTGGGGTAGAGACTTTCTAACTGATCCTCCCCAAACCCTCTGTATTAGCTAAGCTATTTATTTTTAATTTATTATATTTTTGTAGCACAGGTACCTTATATATGCATGAGAGGTGACTTTTTCATTCTTCTAATTTTTTTTTTACTTTCAGAGATACAGTAGACATATGTATAATATATGTGCATACATACATGGAGAAAGAGAGGGAGATGTCACAACACCAGAGTTTCTCCCGATGCTACAAATCTTCCGTAGTGCTTGGGTTCAAGCCCAGGCCCGTGCACATTGCAAGGCACAAGTCTTACTACGTGAGCTATTTTCCAGTCCCTATTTTAGTTATTTAAAGTTCATATCATTTCTTCTATCCCTCTGTCTTTCCCTCTTCCATTTGAAAGGAAGGACTGGAGTTTCACTCTGTCTTGGTCTGTTTGCTCACCATGTTTCAGGAAGATGAGTGATTATTGACACACAGCAGAAAAGAGAGGAAAGTATATCCTTTAGAGGCATGTAGACCCAAGAGAAAGAGAGAGACAAGGAGAGAGAGAGCGAGCTAGCACCAAGTCCCATGTTCACTAGTCTTCCAACTTTTTTTTTTTAATTTTTTATATTTATTTTATTTATTTATTCCCTTTTATTGCCCTTGTTGTTTTATTGTTGTAGTTATTATTGTTGTTGTTGTTGGATAGGACAGAGAGAAATGGAGAGAGGAGGGGAAGACAGAGAGGGGGAGAGAAAGACAGACACCTGCAGACCTGCTTCACTGCCTGTGAAGCGACTCCCCTGCAGGTGGGGAGCCGGGGTTCGAACCGGGATCCTTATGCCGGTCCTTGTGCTTTGCACCACCTGCGCTTAACCCGCTGTGCTACAGCCCGACTCCCCGTCTTCCAACTTTTATAGTGGTTTCAGAGGATGCTGAAGTGGGACCCTGAGGGAATTAGTTCAGTCATTGTTGTCAGCCATTGTAGTGCAGACTGCTTTAGCAGTCAGGTGATGTCTGGCCTCTCTTCCAGGCTGTCTACAGGGTGCAGGGGAGGGATTGCTAATGTTCTTCTTCCTGAGGAGTCTTTCCCTAGGCAGGCCTCGAACATTCTCATCTACAAAACCATGTTTTTCCTACCAAAAAATGTCTAGGGCCATGTGGTAAATTCAGAATTTCTGGATTTCTCCCATGCGCACAGGAGGTATATATGTTACCAACAAGTTACCTTTTACCTCTTATTAATTCTACCTCATGCTTATTTGATCTCAGTCTCTAAAGAACCTTCTCCTTTCTTTCTTTTTCTTTTGCCTCCAAGGTTACCTCTGGGGCTCAGTGCTGACACTACAAATCCACTGCTCCTGGCAGCCCCCCATTTTGTTGGATAGGACATAGAGAAATTTAGTGAGGAAGAGGAGATACAGAGGGAGAAATATGGACACCTACAGATCTGTTTCATCGCTTATGAAGTGAACCCCCTGTAGGTGGGGAACCAGGGGCTCGAACCCCAATCCTTGAGGGACTTCTTGAGCTTAGTACTTTGTGCCACTGCCTGCTCACCCACAGTGATTTCTTTCTTTTCTGTTTTCTTTTCTTTTATTATTCATTTATTTTATTAGTGATTTGATAATGGTCGGCAAGATTGTGGGATAAGAGGGATATAATTCCATACAATTTCCACCACCAGACTTCTCTATCCCATCCCATACATTGGAAGCTTCCCTATTCTTTATCCCTCTGGGAATATGGACCAAAGATCTTTATGGGGAGCAGAAGGTGGGAGGTCTGGCTTCTGTTATTGTGTCTCCTCTGAACATGACTGTTGGCATGTCCATCCACACTCCCAGCCTGTCTCTATCTTTCCCTAGTGGGGCTGGGCTTTGGGGAGGTGAGGTTCCAGAACACATTGGTGGGGTTATCTGCACATGAAAGCCAGATTGGCATCTGCAACTTGGTGGCTGAAAAGCATTAAGATGTAAATCAGAACAAATTATTAAATAATCAGGAACCTAAAGGTAAGAGAATAGCAGACGATATTTGGGGTCTTTATGTTGGAAGAAGCTAGGAAGTCTATTTTAGCTAGATTCTGATGGGCTTGTGACTTTACTAATGTTTGCCTGGGCTAGACAGCTAGGCTGAA
This sequence comes from Erinaceus europaeus, assembly GCF_950295315.1. Lineage (NCBI taxonomy): Eukaryota > Metazoa > Chordata > Mammalia > Eulipotyphla > Erinaceidae > Erinaceus > Erinaceus europaeus. The sequence goes on along the minus strand of NC_080179.1, from coordinate 15,168,537 downwards.
AGAATTGTCTGGGAAATGGTGCCAGAGTTGAGAATAGGACCAGAAAGCTAGACCAGGAAAGAGATTACTATTGCTACAGAACACAGCATCCTACTTACTACATTTTGTTTTCCTCAGAAACTTATCGGTTAGCTTTGGGTCTCTTAAGTGACTGTAATATTACAGAATAAATTCCAGTCATCTGCTGCTCCACTGTGCTTGATTTCCAATATGGCTGTCATCTGGGAGGTGAGCTTGGACTGTTGACTGCAGTGCCAATACAGGGCCCCTCCATGTGCGACAGGTTTCATTACAGTGCAAGGGGATCAGGCAGATAAATATGAGAAGAGTATATAAATACCATTAACTGTAAACCCGGCTGACCTGACCTAGGGCCCATGACCATTCATATTTAGCATAGGAGCCTGTGTAACCTCTGCATCCCTGTCAATCTGAGCTCACATGCCATGGTCACAGCTAGAAACATTCTAGGCTGCACTCATTTCAAGACCAGTCTTCCTGCAGTGGCAGAGTATGTTGACCCAGCCTCCCTTCAGAGAGTGGGGCAGTTTTTCCACTGTTGTTCTACATTGAGGGCAAGGTCCTGGAGAGGCCCACAAGAGGACTTACGATGTTGTTCCTGTTGGAACAACAACAGCGGTGGAGAGAGGGATCTGTTAGAGGTCTAGGCCAGGGTGATTTCTTTCTTTTTCTCACTCTCTTTCTTTCTTTTTAATTTATTTATTTATGAGAAAGATAGGCAGAGAGAGAAAGAACCAGACATAACTCTGGTACATGTGCTGCCGAGGATTGAACTTAGGACTTTATGGTTGAGAATCCAGTTCTTTATCCACTGTGCCACCTCACAGTTCACATGATTTCTTTTTTTAAAAAAAGTTTTTAGGGAGTCAGGCAGTAACGCAGCAGGTTAAGCACAGGTGGCGCTAAGTGCAAAGACTGGAGTAAGGATCCCAGTTCAAGCCACCGGCTCCCTACCTGCAGGGGAGTCGCTTCACAGGCGGTGAAGCAGGTCTGCAGGTGTCTATCTTTCTCTCCCCCTCTCTGCCTTACTCTCCTCTCTCCATTTCTATCTGTCCTATCTTGACAACAATGACATCAATAACAACAATAATAATAACTACAACAACAATAAAAAACAACAAGGGCAACAAAAAGAAAATAAGTAAATATAAAATATATATTTTAATAAAATATGTATTTTATTTTTTAAATATAAAATATATTTTTTATAAAATACATATTTTATTTTTTAAATATAGAAAGAAGCTTTTTAATTCTTTATTTTATTATCTTTACTTATTTATTGGTCAGAGACAGCCAGAAATCGAGAGGGGAGGGAGAGACAGGGAGAGAGACAGAGACACCTGCAGCTTTGCCTCACTACTTGCAAAGCTTTCCCTCCTGCAGGCGGGGACTGGGGGCTCCAACTTGGGTCCTTGCGCATTGTAACAGGTGTGCCACCACTCAGCCCCAGCCAGGGTGATTTCTTTTCACCTCTAACAGAAGATAATTGGCAGTCAGTCTACCCCTCCTTTTTATACCTTTTTTCATTTTTATTTTATTTCATATGAGATAGTTTCAGAGAGAGGAGAAGGAAGGAAGAGAAAGGAAGATAGAAGGAAAGAAAGAAAGAAAACTCAGAGGACCAGCACTCTAGTACCTGCAGTACCAGGGATGGAACCAGGAAATGCTGGTGCAAGTCCCATGCTCTGAACTCTGTCCCTGGTGGCAGTTGTCACGTTTACAGCAAGTTCTGAATTTCTAACAGTGATAAAGGCTTCCAAGAGAAAATAACTGCTGCTTTGAAAAGATTTTATGGAGAAATAAGATCTTTATAATTTGACAGGAGTCCCTCAATCCCTGATCTCTTCTCTGTCCCTGACACGCTCACCCACATCTCATTTACTGGACCTCTGCCTTAAGGGCCAAATCTTACTTATGTGGGTCTGTTTCTGTCCTGGGGCTTCCAATTATATTTGTTATTTGGTTGTGCTTCTCTTCTTTCGTGGCAGATACTCAATTCTATGTGCTTTCTCTATAAAACAGCACTTCTTATGAAAAAGCATGACTTCTGAGAACTGAGTGCTTCTACAGCCAGCCTGTGCATATCTGAGACAGCTGGGTGCTGAGGGATCACCGGGCAGGTTGAGGGAGGTCTGGAGCAGTGACTGTCTTCCAGGGAGATTTTGACTTTCATGGGACCTTGGACAAAACCCAGGGACAGTTTTGGCTGTCACAGTTGGGGAAAGAAGTGCTACCAGCATTATTAGAGAGCTGCTTGCTTAAGAAATGACTCTACTGGGAAAAAGACACTAGTATCCCCTCTCCCCACACCCTGCAGGTATCCTGGAAGAGGGGCCAGGCACCAAGATGTCTGCTTCCTGAGTCAGTATCGCCCTTTCCACCTGACTTGCTAAGGCCATGAAATGCAGATGATTGCAGATGTGGACACCTGGAAATAACGGCTGAAGTTACTTCCCTTAGGGTCCCGGGGATCCCCTAAGCCCACTATAAAAGTTAGAAGACCTCCCAAACTGGGCCTTCATCTCTCTCTCTCTCTCATCTACATTCTCTAAAGCATGTATTTTCCTCTCTTCTCTTTCCCTGTTTTATCTCAATTCGCACTTGTCTCCCTGGCATGGATATCTTTCTAGTGATTCTTCTATGTAGATGTTAGTTTAAACTCTTCCAGCAGAGCTTAGAGGGGATCTCTGTGCCCTTTGCTCTGTTCCCACTTGAAAGAGCATCACATAGGTAGAGACCATAGGTGTTAATTAACATCATGTAATGATACTGTCAAAAGAAGTAGAATAGAGATAGTTCCAAGCCTGCATTCAGTTTATCAACAATGGCTCAGAATGAGGGAAATAGTATTTGTTAGAGAATAAGACAATACAAAGCCTCTTATACCCAAGAATTATATGATGTAAATGTTCACTGTGCTGAAATTGAAAGGTAGCCTAGAGGACAGGCTTCTCACTTTGAATTTCCCAGAGGGATGAGTTTGGGTGTGTCAAACTTTGCTTCTCACTACCTCAGCGGTTTTAGCTAGAGTTTGTTTACAGAGCTACAAGAAGTCTTTGACCATTGGTTCACTGGAGAAGGTCAGTTAAAATATTCAACACATCCTTTTCATTTTGGCTTATCTCATTTAACACCATCCAAGATGCAGTGAAGAAGGTGAAGAAGGTGACTTCATCACTCTTTTTTTTTTTGCCTCCAGAGTTATTGCTGGGGCTCGGTTCCTGCACTGTGAATTCACTGCTCCTGGAGGCCATTTTCCCCATTTTGTTATCCTTATTGTTATTGCCTTTGCTGTTGTCCTATAGAACAGAGAGAAATGGAGAGAGGAGGGGGAGACCGAGAAGGGAAGAGAAAGATAAGACACCTGCAGACCTGATTTACCACTTGTGAAGCGACCCCCCTGCAGTTGGGGGTTTGGGGGCTCGAACTGGGATCCTTATGCCGGTCCTTGTGCTTTGGGTCATGGGTGCTTAACCTATTGTGCTACTGCCCACCACCTGACTTCATCATTCTTAATAGCTGAGTAGTATTCCATTGTGTATATATACCACAACTTTCTCAACCACTTATCTGTTATTGGGTTGCTTCCAGGTTTTGGCTATTACAGTTTGTGCTGATATTTGGTATACACAAATGTGTTTGGATCTGAGATCAATCTTGTTAATCATTATCAAATCACTAATAACAAGTTAACACCCCCAAAAATATTCCTGGAATGAATGAATGAGCGAATAAACAAGCATTTGAGTAGTGCTGAGAACAGTGTATGTTTGGAAACATGTTATAGAGACATGGCATTGCAGGAGTGGACATGTATAATCAGCTTTCTTTTCAGTGCCCATGGTATAGTTACAGCAAACTTATGCCCATGATACTTTGTTATTTGCTCAGGGAAAAGGCTTAAGTATCCATTTTAACTAGTAATTTTTAAATAAATTATTTATTTATTTATTCTCTTTTTTACCCTTGTTGTTTTATTGTTGTAGTTATTGTTGTTATTGATGTCATCATTGTTGGATAGGACAGAGAAATAGAGAGAGGAGGGGAAGACAGAAAGGGGGAGAGAAAGATAGACCCCTGCAGACCTCTTCACCGCTTATGAAGCAACTCCCCTGCAGGTGGAAGCCAGGGGCTTGAACCAGGATCCTTATGCTGGTTCTTGTGCTTTGTACCACCTGCACTTAACCCACTGCGCTTCTGCCCAACTCCCTTAATTAGTAAATTTTTTTAAACAGCATCTCCTACATATAATTTTATTTCCCAATTTATTATTTTTTTACTTTATACCCCATGTCTTTCCAGAAATGGCATGACCATGTTTACCAGTACACACTTGCTAATTCGTCGCGAGACTTAGAGAGCATTCATGCTAACAACTTACCACTTACCTAGTGCAGTGGTAACACACCCAAGTAGTAACAGCACTGGCTTCCCTGCATCTTTCTCATCACCCTCTGCGTGACTATGGTTCACCAGGGTCTCGTTCTTTACCATGTATCCAAGACCCTTAACAGATGCTCCAAGAAAATCAGCCTTTTTTCCCTCAAGTGCCTGCTTTACATGTTTTTAAGTATTATAAAAGACAACAAACCACAAGAATTCACGAAGAAAGCTAAGCAAAACAGGAGAGGCAATATAAAACAACCCCCCTTCATTTTTCTTGTAAATTTTATATCTCATTTCCTTATAATTATTGAGTTAACAGGTACAAACCGAGGAAAAATAATAAAGCCAGTTAAGAAGTTTTCCTTATTAAATTAAAAGACTGGGGCTAAATAGATTCACACTAAGGCTAAATTAATGTATTTTGTGTAAGGGAGCCATGCGCATAAATGCCTATATGCAGATCTTTAATTAAGACCATAATGTAAAGGCACCTTGACCTCACTGTAGTGATGTCTGATGTAGGCTCTTCTTTGAGAGGAGTTGTGGCCTCCTGGCTTGTTTTGCCCCCCAAGGAGTACTTTCATGCTAATGCCCCAAATGTGCTAATTACAAGGCAGTTTTCTTTTTAAGGCAGTCCCTGAGCACAACTCCTTATAATGATCTTATCTATGCTGCTTGTGGAACTGCCATCAAGTGGGTTTTGAAACATAAAGCACTATGTGGATAAATATCTGAGAATCCAGAATTATAACAGTAAAAATTATGTTTACTTATTCCAGGTACCTTTATTTTATAGGGACTTTTTTTTCTTAAAGAGATCGCTCCTAACTATAATAAAAACCTCATTGATCTTTTCTTTGGAGACATTCATAACCAGATCTTTGATGAAATGCCCCGTAATGGCTCTAAATGAGGTGTATTGAACTGTTTTGTCAATTCATTTCAGGAACAAAGGCAGTGCCAATATTAAACACAAGGTAAATACTTCTTGTAAAAAGTATTAAGGAAGCACTGTAATCCTTGCCTTTCAAAACCCTTTAAATATAGTTTGAAAACTCTCAGCATTCTATTAAATAACGAAACTAAAAATGCCACTCAACGTAAGTGTAGTTCTAACAAGGTTTGGCTTCCTAGGCAGGGCCCTGTTGGATGGTTCCTTTTGCTTTGCTACTTTTCACAGCTGCTCAGACTACATTCTTTCTTTCATTCATATATTCACTCAATCATTCATTCAACTACTGTGTATTAACTGTCTGCTGTGAAAATATATGTATTTACACATATAATATCATTATTTAGTACTGCACTGAAAACTTTCTTTTAAAAATTTTTTTATATTTATTTATTCCCTTTTGTTGTCCTTGTTGTTTTATTGTTGTAGTTATTATTGATGTCATTGGTGTTAGGACAGAGAGAAATGGAGAGAGGATGGCAAGACAGAGAGGGGGAGAGAAAGATAGACACCTGCAGACCTGCTTCACCACTTGCGAATCGGCTCCCCTGCAGGTGGGGAGCCAGGGGCTTGAACCAGGATCCTTACTCTGGTCCTTGCGCTTTGCGCTACATGCACTTAACCCGCTTTGCTACTGCCCGACTCCCCACACTGAAAACTTTCAAGGGGTTTGGAAGGTTGGTAGCAGTTATCTGATAGAACTACTGATATTCATACAGAAGAACCCATGTTTGTTCATAGGGTTAGCTATCCGATACCCTACTGGGAAGAAGTTTCAGCAACAGAATTTAAGATGTCAATTTTTAGTAAACTTTGAACTCAGCTTCTAATAGCTTTGTTTTCAAAGGGTGTGTCACCCAAGGGTGCTGCACTGGTGTACTGATGGTACTTACTAGCCTCCTTTGTGATGCTGGGAAGAGTACTTCCCTTTCGCTAAATAGGCTGCCGCTTGCTTATGTTGGAGAACATTACGCACACAGATACACAGCTCTTTGATGAAGTGATACCTAGAGAGGGCAGCACCTTTAATGAGTCTTACCTTAGGCTCTTAATTGAAAACTTTCTTTGTTTTCAATGACCCTAGCAGTTTACTTCTTAGCCATGTCTCTGGCTTATAGTCTTTTTAAAAAATTGACACCAGGGGTACCTCTGAGGTTTAGTGCCTGCACTGCGAATCCACTGCTCCTGGCAGCCATTTTTTCCCTATTTTATTTGACAGGACAGAGAGAAATTGAGAGAGGAGAGAGGGAGGGTGACAGAGAGGGGGAGAGAAAACAGACACCTGCAGACCTGCTTCACCACTTGTGAAGCGACCCCCCTGCAGGTGTGGAGTGGGTCTTTGAACCCTGGTCCTTGTACATGGTAATGTGTACCACTGCCCTGCCCCCAGTGATTAGTCTTTTATGCCCATTTTTTAAAATTATTACATTTATTTATTGGATAGAGACAGCCAGATATTGAGAGGGAAGGGAGTGATAAAGAGAGAGAGAGAGAGAGAGAGAGAGAGAGAGGGACCTGCAACACTGCTTCACCACTGGCAAAGCTTTCCCCCTGCAGGTGGGGACTGGAAACTTGAACCCGGGCCCTTGTAAACTGTGACATGTGCGCTCAACTAGGTGCACCACCACCTGGCCCCTTTTAAAGCCCATTTTAATACTTGCTTTCTGGGGTTCCATGAAGTGACTCTTATACTTGCAAACCCTATAACTTCTTTTTTTTTTTTTTCTAATTCTGTACATCCAAACATATCCTCCAAATTTTGGAAAGAAATAAAAAAATCTGTGTTGCTGTTTCAGTATGATGTGGTGACAACAAAAAAAGATAAAAACTTTAGGTCAGATTTATGGAACAAAGACAAGGCATGACTGTACACTACAGAGGATTCATGCAGGTTCAAAACGAGTTCAAATGTGTGGCAACAAGGCTCTTTTTTCTTTTGATGTCCATGCAGGAATTTAGATGCTGTGAATTTCATAACATCAACTTGGTTTCGAGAGTCAGTTTCACTGCCCCCCCCCATCCTAACATATGGAACTCAAGTGATTTACAGGAGAGGCCTTGAGTAAACACCCAGTCATTTCGTCTTCTCCTTGTCTGTCCCCATGATGGGGTCTGTTCACATGAAAGCTTCATTCTGTAGGGAGACATCTTGCCTTGAGGAGAAAAATGACTTCTCTGGCCAACTTTGACTTTTTCACACACATTCCCAAAATTCTGCTATGAGAGACCAAGGTTGATGACTTTTTTATAAAGTCAGAATTTGAAGAAGTGCTTTTCCCCAGTTACCAATAGAAATATTTCTCGAGATTTGAAGTTGTGATTACATGTGAAAAAGTCAGACCGTAATATGAATTATTACTTAATATTGATATCCCATCAATCAAGGAAGTGCATTTATAGTTAGATATAAGTTAGAGAAAGTTGGGCATCTTAAGTGGCACTCTAGAGGGAAGGAGGGTCAGACAATCCTAGCAGAAACCCTTCTCCACAAGTTACAGAGTATATTTACCCTCCAGATAGTATGAATTCCAGTGAAGTTCTGGACAGTTTGTTGTTGTGGTGCCAGATTTCCAGAGTTACAGCACAGAGACAGCCCAGTTACTTGTTGTTGTGTAATGAACCACCCAAAGACTCAGTGTTGTAAAACAACAACGGCGAACTGAGTCCAGCCTCGGTAATTTGTGCTAGGTTCGGTTGGCTGGCTCTTCTACTTGTCTTGCTTGGAGTTACCCACATGACTACCATTGTTCGTTGGGCTGGTGGGAGTAGTTGGCTGGGAGTGTCTCATCCATATGTCAGATTTCTTTTCCTATAGCAAAGACAACCCTTGAGCAAAGATGCCAAGGATTACTATTCACCATGGTGCTACAAGGGAACTCATTCTTCCTTTACCTCAGGCCTTCATCAGGAAGGATAGCTGGCCCTATCCTAAAGGCCACTGAGAGCTCTTTCACTAGTCAGGAGTTGCTTCAGGAGAAGGAAGACTTTGTCAAGGCCAAGTGGGAACGGACTGGAGAGCTGAGATAGCATGAATTAAGGAGCGAGAGGGAAAGAGATGGTCCAGATTTCCTTTTTTTTTTTTTTTTTTACCTGGAGCATGGCCAATTTGCGCTTCCCTTCTCTAGTTTCTTTATTCTGGCAAGGGCAGAGTTTATAGCTGTGTGTGTGTGTGTGTGTGTGTGTGTGTGTGTGTACACATTAAAAACTATTGACTACAAAGGAGTATTGAACTCAAAGTTCTGTAAACCTTGCCAAATTTCAATCCATAACTGACTTCCTAATAGTGCTCTTAATCTTTCCCCCTCCTTCAAGACCCTCAGTCAATACTTATTACCAAATGCTTCTTTGTCCCTCCAAAAACAGTTGAACTTGCTCCTTGACAGGCTTTATTTTGAGGGAACATTGGCATAAATATTTGCAGTTAATAACAGTAAGATTGATTATTTCATTCAGATAAAGCAAAATCTAAATGAAATAGAAGGGGGCTTTATCTTGTGCCTGGATCCCTGTGGAGTTCCTGTAGGCGTTATTTCATTTATCCTGACCTAAGCTTCATGAGGCTGATGCTGGTATCAACTCACTCAAGTTGGTTGAGTAAAGCCACACATACAGTGATTCAGAAAGTAAAAATATGGGGCCGGGTGGTGGCGCACCTGGTTGAACACACATGTTGAACACACACTCAAGGACCCAGGTTCAAGTCCCTGGTCCTCACCTGCAGGGGGAAAGCTTCACAAGTGGTGAAGCAGAGCTGTAGGTCTCTCTCTCTCTCTATCTCCCCCTTCCCTCTCAATTTCTGGCTGTCTCTATCCAGTAAGTGAAGATAAGAAAAAAAGGAATGTTTAAAAAATTAAAATAAATAAAAATTAAAAGAAATAAGTAAAATAACATTAAAAAAGAAAGTTGAAATATATATTTGTACACTGGTCCTGTATACTCATTTAATGAAGTGGTTGAGAGTACTGGGTTAAACAAAACCAGGATTCTTGTAAACAACTAAGAACCCTTGGTACTGAAGAGACATGTAGCATGATGGTTAAGTACTTGGCCTTTATCTCCTGACTTTCTGGGTTCCAATCCTGACTGAACTGAACTATTTTCCAGTTTTGTGCCTACCGGAAGGTTACTAATTTATGTACATGTCACTCTAACCCTCTGTGATAGGATATCTACATAGACAGAAGTTGAGAACCAAGAAAAGAAAGAGGAAACACAAAGCAGAGCTTGGACTGCTGGGCTTGGTGTACTGCACAAAAGTAAAGAACTCTGGGGAGTTGGGGGTTTCAGATCCTGGTCCATGATAGTGGAGGAGGGCCTGGCCTGAGGGTGATTGTGTTTTACAAAAAACGGAGAGGTTTTGCACATGTATCAATAACCGCATTTACTGTAAACCATTAATCGTCCCAATAAAACATTTTGTAGAGTGTTTAAACAGCAATGATTGGCAGTACTAGAACCTGGTCTTAAGAGAGAACACTGACATCTACTTCTAAATTATTTGCTTCCAATGCATTTTAGGATTGTCTAAAACAGGTCTGATTGTTTCAGCTAATGGGTGGATTGTTTATTGTGATTACTTATACACTGCCAGGAGGATGAGCTGGGGGTGGGGAGGGATTCTTCTCACTCAGGCAGAGGAAGTCAGGGCGCACTGTTTATCCTTGACAAAGGCGATGGCCAGAGGCCAGTTTGACGCTGGTGCATGTGGGCACAGTTAACACAGACTCAAGACAATCTAGGAATTCCTTATGTGTTTTGATTCAGTCCTACAGCATCAGGCAGGGACATCTTTAGACTTTTGCATGGATTCAGTCTTCCTTATAATCTATACTTAATTTCATTGACTGACCTTCTGTCTCTATGCTGCTTTTAACTTACCACAAGAGCCACCACCTCCCATCAAATTGTCCATTTTCATAAGAGGTGGGAGGAAAGCTTCCTAGAGGGGAGGGTCTGCTTTCAAGGAGGAAGCAGAGGGTTAGAGAAATCAAAATGCCAATCATCTGTAACGTCTGTTGCCTGCGAGCAAAGCTTTAAAAACCTCCACAGAGTTTACTGCAAAAGGTTTCCCCCAGCTGGGGATTTGCTGAATTGCACCGTGTTCTGCTCTGAACTCAGCTCAGCCCTATAACTTAACGCAGCTGCTGGAGAGGGGCCTCCTGCCCCCAACTTGCAATCCCAGATTCGCTACAGATGTTTCTTTATGACCGGTCAAACTGTTTGCTAAATATCATCTGTTAATTTCCCAAACATCCTGGCCCTGGCTCTTTTATGTGAAACCTGATTCAAGATCTTAAAATAGTGACAGTCGAATAAAATATAAAGTAAAATTCAAATTGTGAAGGTGCATTTGTCCCTGAAACATCAGCAAATTATGCCGTCAGGTAGGTTTTCAATATCAAACCAAGTTTTGTTTCCCTGTAGTTTCACGACAGATAGCTAAGGTGTTTAGTCATCAGACCTGATCTTCAGTTTTTGACCTGAGGATTTTAAAAAAACATTACCACCTTCTACATCCCATAATGATCTTAGGTCCATGTTCCCAGAGGGATAAAGAATAGGAAAAGCTTTCAAGGCAGGGGATGAGATACAGAACTCTGGTGGTGGGAACTGTGTGGAAATTATACCCCTCTTATCCTATGATCTTGTCAGTATTTTCATTTTATAAGTAAGTTAAAAAAAAACACCGCCTACAAGGAGAACAACTGGTTTAACCTCAGGGTGTTGTGACTGGAGTCCTTCCTCTTACCATCTGCAGGCACCTCGCAGTTGGACTTGGGTGCAGTTGTGTAGAGGTAAAGTTGCTGATTCATCACTCCTGCTTGGCTGAAGTGTGGCCAGCTCTCCTCTGAGGCTGGACCAGCCTCTGTTAAGAGAATTCAACTCTTCCTGAGAACTGTGTGTGTTACAAGATGGGATTGCATTTGGGAGTCCTAGGAAGGCTTCCTCACAGTGACAACAGTTAGCACATGGCGACAAGGCGATGGTGAAGCTCTCCCTTCAAATCCGAAGTCCAGATTTCTCTGCTCCTCTGTAACAAATCAGTTGCTGTGGCAACCAAAGCTCCAGCCACTGCCCTTTAGGCCATGTAGGCCGGTGCCTTGGTAGAGAGCTGACATCAGGAAGTGGAAGGAAGTCCACTTACACGGCTGAGCTCAGGTCTTCACCCTCCACACGGGTCCCCTGAACAGAGGGAAATGGGGCCAGCTGTGGCTCCTCTCCAGGAAGCTGGGAGTAGGCAGCTGAGCTGGGAACCCTTTGTGCTAAGGGAGGTCTGCAGAGACAAGCAGCCGCTGATTATAGGATATTTCATCAGAGCAGCTGCAACTCATCAGCTTCTGACTCAGTGCCTCTCAGAAGGTTCACCCTTCAGAAATTTCCCAAGCTGCATGCATTGAACTTTATTTGAAAAAGCTCTACTACTGTTATAATCTTTTTTAAAGAAAAAAAAAAGTCTTGATTTTTTTCCTTCCAAGCAGCTGTTCATTAGGGCAGGCAGGTAACTGGCTCTCTGAGTTCCTTAGACCAATAGTAACACTATGCTTGAGAAACTGATTCGAATGTGAATAGCATATCCCATGCTGGATACACACTGAGTAGGAAATTCTGGGGCAAATCACTGGTCACTTCCACAGGGAATGTCCTCAGTAACCTCTTTGTGAGCCTATTTAAGTCCTTGTTCTCACGACAAACTAGCACTGGTAAGGCTACCCCACTCTCTGAAAGGAGGTTGGGTCAGCCTACTCTGTAACTCTGAGGACTGGCCCTATAATGTGTGTAGCCTGGAATGTCCCCAGTGGTTACCATGGACTGTGAGCTCAGTCTGACAGGGGCCTGGAGGTTTTACAAATTCTTGTACTAAACATTAATGTACATAGGCCCTGGATCAGGCTGATGGGGCAAACAGTTAATTGTATTTATATATTTATTCCAGGCATGAGAGCCATTGTCTGCTCTAAATCAGCTCTTAAGTTCTATTCTCCACTCTGACACCATATTTCCAGATAATACTTTTAGTCCACTATCATGTTAGCCATTGAGTTTAAGCAAACATTACTCAAGTCCTGGACTCTAAAGAATATACCTAAAATAGACATCCTAGTTTCTTTCCACCTTAAGGTCTCTATTGGCTGTAATTTTACTCTTTGAAAGTCTCAATCTATTAAACGTTTTGTCTTCCTTTATATCCTACTGCCTTTCAGCTACCAAGTTCTAGATGCTACTACAATTCTATCCTTACCTTGCTGGACAGATGATCTTCCAATGTGTCCTGAAACCTCACCTCTCCAGAGCCCTACTCTTACTAGGGAAGATAGAGACAGGCTAGGAGTATAGGTCAACAGACCAATGTCCATGTCCAGTGGAGAAGCAAAAGACACAACTCCTTCCATCTGCACCCCCAAAAGAATTATGGTTCATATTCCCAGATGAGGAAGTGTTAGAGGGAACAATGAGAGGGCTCTGAACCCTAGTTCCATTGGGACCCAGAACTTTTGAGACTAGGAACTTTTGTTTTTGTACTATCACTGAAAGGGAAGAGAATTTAGAGAACACCCAAAGAATTCAGCACCTGTTTTCCTAACCTGGGAAAGAAGAGGAAAAAGGAAGCACATCTGGAAGTTAAAACAGGTGTAGGTATGGCTTAGTAAGGAAGTGAAAGCTGGGCCTTAAAAGTAAATAAAACCAGGTATCAGCTTCCTTATGCTGGTCCTTGTGCTTTGCGCCACCTGCGCTTAACCCGCTGCGCTACAGCCTGAATCCCGGGGTATCAGCTTCCACATGGAGTCACCTGTCTTTGCCCCAATGGTTCATGTGCTTTGTTGGTGCATTCCTTTTCATTTTCCTGACGAAAAATTTACAATAGCTGAAAACAAACAAAATCCTATGAGGAATGCTTAGAGTTAAGGTGGTGGGGAGTTTTAACAATGAAATAAAAAAAAACACCCTGTTGATTCTTATAAATACAAAAAAATTGAAACACAAGAATGTGGAAAAAATAATATATATATCAACCCATATCTGTCATCTGGGTCAACTATGGTGGTTCCTACTAGTGGAAGGTGAGAACACAGAACTTTGGTGGTGGGAGTGGTCTAGAATTATACCTCTACTATCTTATAATCTTGTAAATTACTAATAAAAATGTAATAAAAATTCTGGGGCAAGACCTAGCAATATGTGTTTTCAATTGTTCTCTAGGTCATTCCAGTACCTGCTGAAGTTTCAGAAATAGGTGAAGAATTGATAGATTAGTTAAGATAGAGATAGGTTATGAGATTGATGAGGGGTGAGGAAATGGTGATTCAGATTCTCCAGTTAAGATAATACAAAAGCCTTAGTCTTACTTCTGATGCACAAAGCCTGCTGGTATCCTTTCATGGCCCCTGCTTCTTGTCTCCAGTGTTGAGAATGAACAGAAGGGAATACTGTCCCCAGCTTGTAGAAGACCGCAATTAGTTTAGTGAAGATCTATATTATAGTGATCGTCCAGTGCAGAGAAACACAGGGACTGCCAAATTGCTAGAGAGATTCAGTATTCTCTCTCAGGTGATTCAAAGCATCTGCAGAAAGGAAAAGTGACATCAGCAGCTGTGGGAGCTTTTAGAATATAGCCTTGAGGTACAGTCACAACAAACTGTTAGTAAGAGGCTGGTGATATTTTACAGGCCATGGTGTGATGTGTGTGATTATCTCTGGCTAGGGAATTCTTTGGCTCTTTGTCCACTTAAAAAATGTGCCTGGCCTGGGTGTATGGATTGACCTGCCAATGCCCATGTTCAGCAGGGAAGCAATTACAAAAGCCAGACCTTCCACCTTCTGCATCCTAGAATGACCTTGGGTCCATACTCCCAGAGGGATAAAGAATAGGAAAACTATTAGGGGAGGGGATGGGATACGGAGTTCAGGTGGTGGGAATTGTGTGGAGTTGTGCCTCTTTTATCCTATGGTTTTGTCAGTGCTTCCTTTTTATAAATAAATTTTTTAAAATGTGCTTGGCACAGCTCCCTCTTAAGATCATCCGAATTTGAGGGGTCAGGCCATGGCACATCTGGTTAAGCATGCAAGCTACCATGCACAAGAACCAGGGTTCAAGTTTCTGGTCTTCACCCACATGGGTGGGGGGACCTTTATGAACAGTGAAGCAGTGCTGCAGATATCTTTGTCTCTTCCTCTTGATCTTCCACTCCCCTCTCAATTTCTCTCTGTTGTATCAAATCAAATAAAATGTTCACAAGAAAAAAAAAACACAAACCTTTTTCTGAAAAAGATCAGAACGTGAAGAACAGCAGTCATTAGTAAGATGCTAACTGGAAACATATAATTAGCTATTTCCCACTGAATTATCAACACAACTCCACAAAGCAGATACTCTTCATTTTCCCCATCTAGCAGTAAAAGAAAATCGGTCCAATGAGAAGTAACTTGCCTAGATTTCCCAAGCTACTATGAAGCCACTCAGTACTCAGGACTTGGTGGTCCTCAAACTTCCCTGAAGCCTTTTAACAGGAACACCTCTTCTTTCCACATGTCCGCAGCCTACCTCTTCCTCTCTGCTCCACTGATAATATTGCTATGGTTAATTTGCGAAATATCTACACAGAGCATTTTATTTCCTCATCACAACAGCCATGTGAAATGGCTACTATTGTCAAGATGCCTGGATCACCAAGAAGGAAACAGGCTCCCAATAGTTCAGGAGCCTGTCTGAAACCACACAGTCAAAATGTGACTGAGCCAAAGTTCAAACCAGGAAGTGCATTCATATTTAATACACTCCACCTTGCACTTAGCTTATCATGGCTTGTATCTAGATTATTTATATTTGTATCTGCAGTTATCAACTATGAATGACCATTTTCTAAGGTTTCAGTGAAGGTTAGCCTCGAAGGGATGGTTTATTGAAAACAGACTCAAGTTCCCTGTCTGGACTCTCTCTGCTTACCTCAGACCCAAAGGATATACAAATGAACCCCCTCCTTCATTCAACAAATATTTTCTAGACATTCAGTATGTCGTAGGTGCTGTGCTTGATCCTAGAACATGATTTAAAAAATGCTTGCTTTATTGAGCTGTAATTCACATAGCACATGATTCATTCACCTGGAAGTATAAATTCCAATAACATTTAGAATATTCACAGAGTTGTGAATTCATCACCTAATCATTATTGTTAGAATCGATTCATCACCCTCAACAAGAAACTCCATCACCATCAGTCAGGATTCCTACTCCCTCCCTACCCCCTACCCCACCAATCCCTTTGCAGGAGACAACCACTAATTTACTTTCTTCTACAGAGTTACCTGTTTTGAGTACTTCATAGAAATAAAATCATATATGTGATTGATCTCTAGTGATTTGTTCCATTTATTGTCTGCTTTCAATATTGCAATATACATATACATACATATACACATACACATACATATACATATATATACCAATCATCCCTTTTAAAATCACTGAATAATATTCCACTGTGGTAATAATACTACTGATCATCTATCCATGTGGATGGTAATAAGCATCTTTTTATTTTGCAAAGCTAATGTAAACAGTGCTGCTCTGAGCATTCATGGGCAAACTTTTCAGAGAAACTCTGTTCTGATTTCTGTTTCTCGCCAGCAGTCGAGCTGTAGAATCATATGTTTATACATATTGTTGCTGCTGGGATTTCACTGTTCTGCCAGACTTCTCCAGACAGAAACAGAGTCAGGAGGGAAGGACACCCTAACACTGAAAGTCCTCCCACCAGTGCTGTGAGGGCTGGGGCTTGAACCTAGACTGCACTGGAGCAGGAGGCGCTTCTGGGTAAGTTAAACCGGCCATGAATCCTATGTTTAATCTTTTGAGGAACTGCCAGACTTTTTCTCAGCTGATGGTAGATACCATTTTGCATCGCTACCAGCACTATCTGAGGGCGCTGACTTCTTTACTTCCTGACCAACATGTCTGGTCAGCTTTGCCTGTCAGCTTTGCCTATAGCCATCCGAGGGGGTGTGAAGTGCTCTCTCCTTGTGGTTTTGATATGAGAGTTTTGACTATTGTGGTGACACAACCTAATTTTGGTTCTAAAAAGATCTAAGAACAGACCCTCTCTCTCTGTTTGTGTGTATGTGTGAGGTGGGGGGGTAGGTGTCAGTTACGATGTTATTAGAGTGTTCCTGGGGTGACTAGGATGGTGAGAAGTGCTAGCATCCTGGAACCTGAAGAGTTTCTTTGTACAGCTGTGGGATTTCCAGGCTTTCTACAAGCTAATAATTTCATTGTTTAAAATTTTTTTTCCAGAGAAGTAGATGAATGCTGGGGCCTTAGGCTTCATAGTAAGATAATGAAACAAGGAGCAGGGTGGCATGGGAACTCTTTTTGGAGGGACCTGAATTTCAGCCCATAGCTCACTAGCACAGGGAAGGCATGCCATGAGTCTGCTAGATGCCTTGCAATTGAGATTTGATTTCTTCTATGGGTGACTTCTTAAAAAACCTCTATTCTTTCTTTTCTTTCTCTTCCTTCTCTTTCTCTCTTACCCCACTTTCCTTCCTTCCTTCCTTCCTTCCTTCCTTCCTTCCTTCCTTCCTTCCTTCTTTCCTTCTTTCCTTCCTATCCTTCCTTTCTTCACAGGGTCTTATGTCCACGTGTAATTTCACTGCTTCTGGGTCAACTTTTTTTTCACTGGGTGTTTTTTGTTCTTGTTTTTTGTTTTCAGATACAGAGAAAGAGAGGGAGAGAACCCATAGCACCAGCATGCCACCCCATGTTGCGTGTCGCACTCCCGTGCAGTGCTGGGACCTATGAGATGAGCTAGCTCTCAGTTCTCAAGATTTATTTATTACTTATTTATTTTTATGAGAAAGAGATAAAGAGAGACAGGGACCAGAGAGGGAGGGACCAGTGTACTTCTCAGCTTTTGTTTACGGTAGTGCTGAGGATTAAACTTGGAACTTTTAGGGCTTGGGCAAGCAAATCCTGGGCTCTGACATATTCTCTCTGTAATTTGTCTATCCTAATTATTATCTGCAAATAGAACAAGAAAAGAAAGCTTTCAGGGTTGTTGAGAGCAACCTGGGAGAGTTAACACACTAATTCTTTTTTTTTTTTTTTTTTTTAAGGGAAATATAAGCTCTATAGAGGAAGCAGGAGGTTCCTGCTGTTTTAGGGTTTAAGAAGGTAATAGATAGTTATTGCTGTAATCACATGATTTGGTAACTGGGTTAACTTTGAAATATCCCTTTGTTAGGATTTGTTGTATCATACACAACATCACCAGAATCTATGTCCTTTGACATTATTTGTAGATAGCTGTGCCACTGGTTGCTTCTGTTCTCCCTGGTCTAAGCTTTTAAGAAAGTCAGCATATCAAAGACTGAGCCTATGGTTTGTGCATTAAAAAGTTTGAGACATTCAATCAATTTTTCCCCTCTCATATTGATTAGTGATTTATATGACTACAAATTAATAGGAGTGTACATAAACACTGTTCCCACTACCAAAAGACTGTGTCCCATTTCCCCCCCCCAACCCCCCATGAAGCCTAACGTCCACCCTCACCCTCAAACCAGGGTTTTTACTTTGGTGACCTACTCCAAATTCTCACACTAATTTTCTCTCTCACACTAACTCTTAGATCTTGAGAAGAGTCAGTGGCAAAAAAGAAGAGCTCCAGGGACCAGGTGGTGGCATGCCTGGTTGAGCACACATCTTACAGTTCACAAGGACCCAGGCTTGAGCCACCTTGGTCCCCACTAAAAAAAAAAAAAAGCTTCATAAGTGGTGAGTCAGGGATGCAGGTATCTCTATGTCTCTCTCGCTCTCTATCACCCCCTTTCCTCTTAATTTCTGGCTGTCTTTTGCAATAAGTAAACAAAGGTAAATTTTTAAAAAAGAAGAGCTCTAAAATAAGTGGCTTAGGATGATCTTTGAGATCCAACTATCATTCTTATTTCCCTGGTTTTGGATGTTTCTGTCAGTCTCTACAAGATGTAAAATCTGTAAATGTTTCATTTTAAAATAGAAGATTGCTTTTCTTGCAATCCTGGGACATGTAATTGTCACATTTTTCATTTAAATAAATTAACTGGAGATGTGTTTTCAGTGGATTTGGGGACCATAATAGTCAACAGCTTTATTCTAACATTGTACAATGTCACTTAGACATTGTCCAGTCTTTGTAAGACTTAGTTGATTAATTAAATTAAGACTGATGCATGAAAGGCAAGTTAACATTCCACATGGATAGAATTCTTTCTTTACTGTGTGTCTCTGTAGCCTGGAGAAGTCAAACACACATGCTTCCTGGGAGATGCAGAAAGACAGAATCCTACCCAGCACATCTGAATGGTCATTTAGATGGGATTTGCCTTTGTATACAACATCCACTAAGTTCATAAGAATGATATAGAAACGCATACAAAAGAGATCACATTTTTCAGCTGAACGTTTTGTTGCTTTGCTTTTGCTTTCTGTTTCTAGTTGCTCAAATACAGCATTTGGCTTCTGTATGAGTTAAAATCTTGATTTATTATATTATACAAAAATGTAAAAGCTACAAAAGAATTTTGGTCCATATCCCAGATGGGAAGAACTGTTAGGGGAAGATGAATAGAGGGCTCTGAAACCTAGTTCCATCTGGACCCAGAGAGAAGAGGGGGGGAAAAATGGAAGGACATTCTGAAGTACTAATAGGTGTCAGTGTGACTGAAAATGGAAATATATATAGAAATATTTAGGTATACAAATAATTATAGAAATAATAGCTGTGACCTTGGAAGAACCACTGCAGTTTCCAAGGGAGGGCATGGGGACACAGAACGCTGCTGGTGGTTAACAGTATAGAATTGTACTCTTGTTATCTTGTAGTTTTGTAAATCACCAATAAAAATTTAAAAAAGTGAAAATCTAGTTTATCAGGAGAACGATGTGAAAAGGTGTCTACTGCTTAGCCACACCTCTGGGTCACCGGGAGGGTAGATTCTATCTTGAGTCACCCAGCCAGTTCTATGCCCCATGTCAATAGAGCTTCCCTGCTGCTGTTCCAGTCTCTGAGGGGCAATAGCAATGGAGACTCACAGTTGTAAATTGGTGAGTTTTAGGTAATTTCTCCTCTCTTCAACAGTCTTTTCGTTGCTAAAACTCAGACCAGAAGTGGTGGGTCAGATGGCAAACTCCTGGACAGGCACTAGCTGCAGGAATCGCTCTCTCGGCCCCTCTCTGTCCAGGAGCCACACATGTTTGCACTCACCTGAGGCTTGGTGGTCTTGTTGAGTTCTCAGGTGATCCTTATTGCTTTAGTTGATGGAGAGAGCAAAATGCAGCAGCTGCTACTCTATAGCCACGCCTCTCAAAAAGGTAAACATCTGGGGGTCCTGCGGTAGCACACGTGGCGCAAATTGCAAGGACAGGCTTAAGGATACTGGTGTGAGCCCCTGGCTCCCCACCTGCAGGGCAGTGGCTTCACAGGCGGTGAAGCAGGTCTGCAGGTGTCTGTCTTTCTCTCCCCCTCTCTGTCTTCCCCTCCTCTCTCGATTTCTCTCTGTCCTATCCAACAACAATAGCAATGACAACAATAACAATAACAACAACAGGAGAAACTAGGGAAATAAAAATGGGGGAAAAATGGCCTCCAGAGGGAGTCTGGCGAAGCAGGTCTGCAGGTGTCTGTCTTTCTCTCCCCTTCTCTGTCTTCCCCCTCCTCTCTCCATTTCTCTCTGTCCTATCCAACAACGATGACAACAATAAAAAACAACAAGGGCAACAAAAGGGAATAAATAAATAATAATAAAATAAATTTTTTTAAAAATGGCCTCCAGTAGTAGTGGATTTGTAGTGCAGGCACTGAGCCCTAGCAATAACCCTGGAGGCAAAAAAAAAAAAAAAGTAAAAATCTATGCCATTTTCTAGTCATAAATTAATCTTATTAAGGAGCCAGGCAGTAGCACATCAGGTTAAGCGTACATAGTACCAAGTGCAAAGACTCATGCAATAATCCCAGTTTAAGCCCCTGGCTCCCCACCTGCAGGGGGGTCGCTTCACTAGTGGTGAATCAGGTCTGCAGGTTTTTATCTTTCTCTCCCCCTCTCTGTCTTCCCCTCCCCTCTCAATTTCTCTCTGTCCTGTCCAAAAAAAAAAAAACACCCTGATTTCAACATATAAGCTTAAAATAGAAGAAAATTCTGAAAGAGATCTTAATAAGTGGCACCTGTTAGTCTCTTCGTGACTTAGTCTGTGATAGTCAGTGACCATAACAAGGACTTGCCTTAGAGTATAGCAAGTTATAATTGTTTTTGTTTTAATTTTTTTTTATTATTGGACAGAGACAGAGAGAAATTAAGATGGGAGGGGGGATAGAGAGGGAGAGAGACAGAAGGACCCCTGCAGCCCTGCTTCACCATTTGTGAAGCCTTCCTGCTGCAGGTAGAGACCGGGGATTTGACCTGGGTCCTTGTGCACTGTAATGTGAATGCTTAACCAGGTGTGCCACTGCCCAGCTCCCAGAGTATAGCATGTTATTTAGTCAGTCAAGAGCAGCTCTGACTAGACAAGTTTACTAAAGTAAAGGTTCTGAAGACAGGAACTCACAGCGCTCTGTTGCCACTAAATCTCGCTCAGTTCATGAAAATGTACATTTTTTTTCTGTTTTTGTTTTTGCCAGTGCTTCATCACTCCAACTCAGCTTCTTCAAATAGAAAGATAGAGACAAGGGGGAGTGTAAATATAGCACAGCACTAAAGCCTCCTCTAGTGCGAGACAAGGGGGAGTGTTAATATACCACAGCTCTAAAGCCTCCTCTAGTGCAGAAGAGACCAGACTTGACTCTGGGCTGCCCACAAGAGAAAGCAGGCTCACTATTCAGATAAGCTATCTTGCCAGTCCCCAAATGAACTTTTTATGGGACTCATTTATTTAACTTCACCGATAACTTTTTTCCTCCCAGGTTAAAAAAAATAAAAGTCTTGGCTTCATGTTTAGTAATTAAACTATGCTTATTTTAATGTTTCTAAAAATGTTTGTGTCATCTTTGAATTGATGGAAATTTCAATTTATATATACACTGAACGTCCAGAAAGAAGTGTGTCATATCTGGCAAATGTTAGGAAAAGAGACACCAGACTATTAGTACTTTTAAGTACCACTGAGCAAGACCCTTTTCCCTAATTGCAAAGCTTTGTACAAGAATGTGTCTAATAATTAGCTGGTAGACCAGATTACTCAGGAGTCTTTTCTGGTCTTGTAAGTAAATAAGATTTCTTTGCTTTAACTGTTTATTTTCCCAAGAGGTCAGACAGGCTGTGATCTTAGCAACAAGTTTCTCTGTTTCCTCCCTCTGTAATGATTTACTGTGTATACCCAAGAGACTAGAAATCTTTTTGAGTGTCCCTAGCCTAGGCTTCCAGTAAATATTTCTCTTTTAAAGGACACAGGTGTTAAGCCAAATCCACTGTTTATTGAATGTTAAGGTTATGACACAACTCAATAAAAGCCTGGAAGTGTTGTTACTGCTAACTTCGCACTATGGACACACACACACACACACACACACACACCATTGTGCCTTTTATTTCACTTTCACAATAGTGTGGGCTTAAGGATGGAGTGTTAAAACTTAACTTTGAATTCCCTGGCTTTTGTTGGTTTGTTGAGCGATCTTAATCTTGTTTATTTTTCCCCCATTACACTGGGTGGTGTGCAGTTGTGCACTGTGTTTATCTAAAAATTACAATGGTCTAGATACATCACATTGGTATGAATCAAACTGGAGACTGGCCTTTGTCATGATAAGTAGAAACAGAGAGATATGTGCAAAAATGTGTGAACTCATTTGAACTGGGCAATTATTTCCAGTGACTGAGGTGACTTCGTGCATGGATTTTATTGGGCCTCTTTCTTGTATTTTCCCCTGAAATGGACTAGCTCAAGGAGTTGCTGTTTTAACAAAGCCAACCTCCTGGAAAAGGGAAAGGAGGAAGATTCTGTCAATCATCAGGATACTTCCAAATATGGAGCCACATTTATCCTTTAAAGACAGCAGACACTGCACCAACTTGCTCTTTATTGGGTTTATTCTAATAGTGACAATATTGATTTATAAAATTATCAGCTAACAGGGGTGTAATTCCACACCATTCCCACCACCAGAATTCTGTATCCCCATTCTCTCCATCGGAAGCTATAGTGGCTCTCCCAAGGTTGCAGTGTCCTTCCCTTTTTCTTCTTCCTCTGGGTCTTGATGGCAAATGTTAGAGTTCAGAGCTCTCTGGTCATCTTCCCCTATCACTTCTCCCTCATTGGGAGTATGGACCAAAAGTCTTTATAGGGTACAGAAGGTGGGGGTTCTGACTTCTGTAATTGCTTTTCTGCTGGACATGGGCATTGACAGGTCAATCCACACACACCCCCCCAGATTGTTTCTGTCTTTCCCTAGTGGGGCAGGGCTCTGGAGAGGTGAGGCTCCAGGATACATTGGTGAAGTTGTCTGCCCAGGGAAATCAGGGTGAAATCATGTTAGCATCTGCAACTTGTTGGCTGAAAGGCTGTAAGATATAAACTAGGACAAAATGATTAATAACTAGGATCTAAAAACGTAGGGATAGAGCAAATGAGAATAGGGATCTTAGGGTGAAAAGAAGCTAAGAAGTCTATTTTAGGTATGTTCCCAGGGGCTCATGACATGTGTAGTTTTTGCTTGAGTTTGATAGCTCACATGGAGGTAGACAAAAATATTGTCTGGAAAGATTGTGTCAGAGCTGAGAATAGAAGTAGTGTGCTGAACTAGGGCAGAGGGTAGCTCCCAAACTTGAAGGAAATCTATAAAAAATTATGTATTTACTGGGTTTATTGCAGGTGACTGACTCTGATATTATTCTTATGACAAAATTAAGACCTTATTGGTGAGTTTTCCTCTAATTCTCTCTTTTAAAAAGAAAACATTGTCTTTATTTATTGGATAGAGACAGCCACAAATTGAGAGGGAAGAAGTGATAGAGAGGGAGAGAGACAGAGAGACACTTGCAGCCCTGCTTCACCACTCATGAAGATTTCCCCCTGCAGGTGGGGACTGGGGGTTAGAACCTGAGTCCTGTACATGTGTGCTCAACCAGATGCATCACCCACCCAGACCCCTAATTCTCTTTCCTTATTAAAATAATTTATAGCATTTATTTTATCATTACAAAAGTTATATATATATATATATGTTCATAGTAGAAAATTTATCAAATAAAAATAGAGAAAAAGAGGAAGATAGTATTACTTAGTCAACAACTAATAAATTCAGTTTATATCATCACTTTTCTAATGCAAAAGTTTTATTTTTTTAAGAAAAATGACTTTTACCACGTGTAATGTCTTGTGACCTATTTTCTTCTAAGCCATGACCTCTGAAATGTTTGCACAAAATGATGTTGTCTAATTTTTAATGTTTAATTGTGAAGGTAATTAATATACAGCCATAGTTTAAGAAGGAAGAAAGCATTACATGAGGTAATATATGTTGAAGTTTTAAACTTTGCACCTGCTAATAGTCATACCACATGAGTTTATTTTTATGTTTATATAGTATTCCTGGATTGGATGAGCCGAAGTATGTGAATACTTGCCCCAGTCTTTCCCTTGGACTGTAAGCTCTTAGCACAATGCCACCTTGTCCATCCTGTCTTGCCAGTACTGCTACATTATCATAGGCACTCAGTAAATAATTGATAAATGAATATATAAGCTTTGATATTGTTTTCAAGTGTTCTTCACCCAAACATTCTCCTACATATAACTTTAACTGCATGTATTTTGTAGAGTGTTGTATAGTCCCAGAGATAGAATTTTGAGTCATGAGTAGGTGCTTTGGGTGATGCACTGTCTGAAATTGTACCCTGATTATACCACTTTCATGTGCCAAAGTTAGTTAGCACATGAGAACTTTTACCAGTTCCAAATTGGGGAATATTTTGTTGGTAGCTTGAAATCTGTCATGATGAGGGTTCTTACACCACAGAAATTGGCAAGAACTGCACATCAGAGAATTTTCTTTGTTCTATTCCTCATAGGTTTATGGTTGTTTTTGTTACTAACTGAGATTGCTGGCTTATCATCATACGATTAGGAAAAGTAGGAAAGTCCATAACATCTCCTGGGTGTATATTTCTCATGTGTAATATGGGCATAATAAATGCACTGTCTCCCAGCCAGGGAACTGGTTTTACACATGACCTGTGGTAAAGTCCACATGACCTGTACCTTCTGAAAGCTGAGATTATAACACAGATTACAGAGCAACTGTGGGGGGTAAAAGGTCATGTACAAGCCTCAACATATACCAAGCACTCAATAAGTTAGAACACTGTAGTATTATAAACATTTGTAATATTTTAGATATTTTTACATCTTCTCCAAAAGTGGTGTGTTCTCACTACCAGTTTTTTTACTCTGTTGCCTGAGTGAGTGTTACTGGTCTTTCCCCCAATCTAGTTGCTGAAAAATATCCAATTATGACATTCATTTCATTTTCATTGACTGCTGTTGAAGCTAGATGTCTTTTCAATTGCTTATTGGCCACTGAGTGTCTAGGAATTATCCGATTATGCTCCTCATTTGGTTTTTGACTAGCATTCTTTTCTTTTCTATCAGTCAAAAAGTGGTCTTCATGTTTTTCAACAAAAGAGTTGTAAGCATTGAACTTTGTCCTGCTTTATTTTAACAACCGTTTTCTGTGCTACAGATATTTCAAATTTGTATGTAGCAAACATCATTATTAAACATCAAGCTTAGAAAGGCACTTTCTCAAAAATTCATGTTTGGACAGACATCTAAGTTACTTTCATATTTGTATAGGCATCTTTTCATTCCTTTGTTCCTTTACTTATTTTACAGTTACGATCATTATCATTATAAGTGCATAAGCAGGTGTATAGTCTAACAATTATGAAGACACAAATTGTAAGCAGTACCTTTGCTATTATATAAAACTATGGTTCAACAGTCTTATAAAGTATATTTTTGCATACATCTCAACGTATTCACCTAGGATAATGCCAAATTGTCCTCCAGAAAAGTTATACTAGTTTTCACCATCACCACCAGGATATGAGAATATTAGTTTGTATTGAGAAAAACAAACAAACAAATAAACAAACATAAGATCCGTGAAGCAAAATGTTTGCATTGAAATTCTGGGCTGCAGCTTGTAGTATTTTTTTCTTGTAGGTAAGAACATGAGTCAGTGTCTTTCAGTTCTGACTTTGTTATGTCTTTACCATACAAATCATCCCAACACAAAGACTGAACTGCGTTGCTAAACTCTTTTATCAGATTTGGGGAAATAATAGCAACTAGAAGGCAGTTTGAGCTGCTATAGAATGCTCATCATGACGTCTCCTAAAGAGACGTTGCATAAATGCAAAGAGGCTAAACAGAGATGCCAGTGATACGGCACCACCGGCTATCTGAGTTAAAGACGACAAGAATGCCTAGGCTTGAGGTTCACAGGAGTCAGGTTCCTGAATGAATTGTCCACAGTGCAAATATGGCTTGAAAATATCCAGTGTATTTCTGGTGTGAGCTATCAAACCGCAAATCCATCAAAGGGTATAGGAATGATTTCATACAGCAGTTCACTCAGTGATTTACGTGGGTGCAGTCAGCAGGATCATGTGACACTGATGAACCAACAAGTAGCATTTCTGCTCTGCCACTGACAGTCAAATGGCACTGAGCTATGTCAGCAGCCAATATGACTGAGAACTGGGAAAGCATAACAATATTTGCATTGATGTTTTCAGTCACAACTGCTCCATGGTTTTCTCTGTTATTGTAAAATACAATATGTTGATCTTTCGATAAATTCCCTAGCCTCCTTTCTTTGAAGACTTGCTTACCCAAATTTGACGATTCTGCAGCCATTTAATGGTTCGTGATTACTTTTAAATGGAATCAATATCTAACTTATATCTATGGATTTTCAGGGATTATTGCTTCTGTGTTGTTTTTTTTTTAACATTTATTTATTTTCTCTTTTGTTGCCTTTGTTGTTTTTCATTGTTGTTGTGGTTATTATTGTTGTTGTGGTTATTATTGTTGTTGTTGATGTCAACATTGTTGGATAGGACAGAGAGAAATGGAGAGAGATAGGGAAGACAGAGAGGGGGAGAGAAAGACACCTGCAGACCTGCTTCACTGCTTGTGAAGTGACTCCCCTGCATGTGGGGAGCCGGGGACTCAAACCGGGATCCTTATGCAGGTCCTTGCATTTTGCACCACTTGTGTTTAACCCTCTGTGCCACCACCAGACTCCCTGCTTCTGTTTATAGTGCCATTTAATCAAAAGCCAAATTTCAAGGAAAGGTAGGATCCTACTGTCCTGGATGGTAAGCAGTATTTTGCATGCATCAGAAATTATGAATATTGCTAGAACACCTAGCAGCTAATTCTTGTTTCTTTAAGGTATGTCAGGGTCCTAAGGAGGACCCCGCTTCTCAATCCGACCAAGTCAGCTGACCCACTCTGTTGCACACCAGAGGAGGGGGCTGAAGGGGTCAAACCAAGGGCAGCAGGGGTGAATACAAGCTGGGAGTTCTTCCCCTGAGGATCCTGGCAAGAGAGGAAGCCAAGGATCATCCCAGGACACTATTTGCCTATGAATAGCGCATTTATTGTATGGCAAGAAAGAGTATTTATAGGTAGGGGTAGTGGGGAGAACAAGGCAGCTATGGCCTAGCCTTATAAGTTCAGGAATGTTAAAGGATACCTTACATGGTCAAGACAGCAGGGGATAGAGAGATGATGAGGGTCTACCCAGTAACCATTGGGTAAGTGGTCAAGCTAGTTTGGAGAATGAGGAAGCGAAACCACCAGCTAGCACCGAGGGGATGTAGGTCCCTGCACAATGGAGACTCATAGGGGGGCTGGGACCCATTAGGCAGGTTCCCTCTTGCTTGACCCATAGAGGTGCAAAGCCCCTGAGGAGACTGACAGAAGGCCTTTACCTCCCAGGCATCCAGGGGTCCCCCTGGATGGTCCATGCCATGCTCGACCTCGGCTTATGCAATGCCCCACAAAGGTAGAAGGTTCAGCACTTAGACCACACCCAGTCCCCTTTTTTTTTCTGCCCCTAAAAGTTTATGCTGAGACTAGAAGAAGATGATATTTTTAAAAATATTTTTTCTTTTTAAAATGTTTTTCCTTATCTTTATTTATTTTTAAATAAATATATATTTTATATTTATTTATTTTCCCTTTTGTTGCCCTTGCTTATTATTGTTGTTGTTATTGATGTCGTCATTGTTGAATAGGACAGAGAGAAATGGAAAGAGGAGGGGGAGAGAAAGACAGACACCTGCAGACCTGTTTCATTGCCTGTGAAGCGACTCCCCTGCAGGTAGGGAACCGGGGGTTCAAACCGGGATCCTTATATGGGTCCTTGCACTTGGCGCCGTGTGGTATTTATTTATTTATTGGATAGAAGCAGCCAGAAATCGAGAGGAGTGGAGGCATAGAGAGGGAGAGAGACAGAGAGACATCTGCAGCCCCAAGAGGATGATATTTTGACAAGACTGAATTCTGTTCTTTAAATGCACCCTAGCCTGGTCTTCAGGGATAAAGAGAAAAATAAAGATTAACATAAAAGACAGGGACATGGGGCCGGGTGGTGGCGCACCTGGTCGAGCGCACATGTTACAGTGCTCAAGGACCCAGGTTTGAGCCCCAAGTCCCCACCTGCTGGGGGAATGTTGTTGTGCGGGCCATGGAGAAGAGAGAGAGGGGCTCCAGAGCGAAGAGGAAACACAAATCTTTATTTGCGCTGGCACCTCAGAGTTGGGTGCTAGAGAGGCAGGTTGGGCCACATGGAGGTAGCGAAAATGGCCACCTCATGCAGTAACCTTTCCTGCATCTGAAGACCAGAGTGAAGCGCTGGCAAGAGAGCGAGGTGTGGAAAACGAAGGGCTTTTATAGGAGCAGCTTTCACGAGAATGGGAAGGGGGAGGAGTAACCATAGCACTCCAGGATAGGATGATAACTCTCGTGAGAATGGGAGGGGGGAGGAGTGACCAAGCACTCCAGATATCGAGGGGATATAGACAATGCCCTGAGGGCACAACATGGCTGAACAGGCACTCCCAGAATGTCCCAACTCTCGCGGGAACTAGCAGTAGCCTGAGGGGACAACATGGCAGATGTGACTGCATCGGCACAATTTCCCAGCAGGGGAAAGCTTTACAAGTGGTGAAGCAGGTCTGCAGGTGTCTCTCTTTCTCTCTCCCTCTCTATCTCCCCTACCCTCTCGATTTCTGGCTGTCTATCCAATAAATAAAGATAAAAAGACAGGAACAATATGTTCTAATTTTTATTTATATTTAAAATAGATGCAAGAAATAGGCAGATCTTTGCTAGACATGGGTGCTAGACAAAAATAACCACCACAACCTTCACTTGTGTTTAGTTAGTACATAAAGAAACAACACAAATAAACGAAGGTTTACATTGTAAGATCAAACTGGTGGTTAGAAGAGGAGAGAGGAAAAGAGGGATGGGAAAATTGAACAAAAGGGATCCACTGGGCTTTTAATAATGAGCTTTATGTAGCAGATACAGATAGTGATGCATAATGATTCACACCTGAAATTACATAGTGTTACAATACAAAGTTACTTTGATATATTTTAAAATTACTCTATGAAAGGCTTAATTATAATGCCAAGAAGGTAATAAAATCAACTAACCCTCTAGGCTGTCCACTGAAGACTGGTTTTCTGCAATTGCTCTCTGGGATGAGACAAATTTATTTGCCTTCCCCCATTTTGATAACCAGTCTGGGGCAGCAATGTGGTGTAATAGAAATGCTATTGATGTCCAAAGCAGGTCACTTTAATCTTGGCCTGGCAACAGCTATCTTGCAAATGCAGAAGACAGGCCTACTTTTAGGTTCTCATCTGTAAATAAGATTTCAAAACCTGAGAAGAAAATCCCAGAAATATCTTCACTGACACAGATAAGGAAAATCGTCTTCTGTCTCTCAAGCTGGAGGAGATTTAAGAGAACAGGTTGCTTCTGGGTATATAAGAGCCTGAATTCCTCCCAGTGTAACCTAAGAAACAGAAAAGGGTACTTTCAACCATGAGAAGGACACATATGGCACAGCCATCCAAGGAGACAAGAAGGATCAGCATGGTCTGAAAGTGACTAGACTACGGGGTCCATGTGAATAGGACTGACTGTCTGTGGCTTTGACCTTAGTCTTACTAGAGCCTTGCATCATGCCTGGCATGCAGAAGGCACTAAACAGATTTATTGTAAAGTGAATGAAACTTAAGCTTCAGGGTCTCTTCTCTTTGCAATCTAAGAAACACTAGCTTTTATACTTAACTCTGTAGTTGCAGTTTTGTATTCTTGGTCATAAGAGGGCTTCCAACTCCTGTAAATGTCAGGTCCAAAAAAAAAAAAAAAAAACCAAGCTGTATCTAATCTATGTCCTGTAGGTATGCAGTAAGTATGTTAGCCCAATAGGTGTTAGAAAGAGATAGAGAAAGGAAGGAAGTGAGAGGGAGAGAAGAAAGAAGGTGAGTAGGAAAGCCAAGGGAATAAATTCAATAGCAACTGGGATGAAGTTCAACCCTGATCAAAGGCAACATTAACTAACTGGTCTCAAATAGCCATAGACAATGACTTACATCACTTAACCCAGTTGACTAAATATTTAGTTCTTTTTTTTTTAAAGTGTATCTATTTATGTTTTTTTAAAAATATTTTTTTCTTTTCCTTTTTTGTTGCCCTTGTTTTTATCATTGTTGTGGTTATTACTATTGTTGTTATTGATGTTATTGCTGCCGGATAGGACAGAGAGAAATAGTGAAAGGAGGGGAAGACAGAGAGGAGGAGAGAAAGATAGACACCTGCCGACCTGCTTCACAGCTTGTGAAGTGACCCCCCCCCCCCCCGCAGGTAGCTCATACCAGGATCATTACGCTGGTCCTCGAGTTTTGTGCCATGTGTGCTTAACCTGCTGCGCTACAGCCCGACCCCCATCTATTTATGTTTTAATGAGATAGATACAGAGTAAAAGATACAGAGAAAGATCAACTCTAGCGTATGGTACTGCTGAGAATTGAACCTGGCACTTGAGAACCTCAGGCATGAAAGTCCTCTGCATAAGCATTGTGTTTCCTTCCCCACCTGTAAATACTTAGTTCTTAATTGCCAAGAAAGACTAAAGGCAAACGTGATTAGACCTTTCTTCTTGGGCTATTCTGAGTATTTTCAGTAAGGCTTTTGAGCATCTCCAGAAGTAAAAGATGGTTAGTCCTGCTGCGCTTTGTGCTTCACAATGTGCTGTTATCAGAAACCTTACTTCTCTTATTTACTGGTCCCATTTCACAGATATGTAAACTGAAGCTCAGAGAAATGAAATGATTTTTCTTTAAGGAACTATTAACTGGTAAAATTTGAATTTGAACCATTATCTGTTGTGTTCAAAATCTTTTACATCTTCATCCCTTTTCCATGAGATTCTACATGGAGGGAATTAAAGTCACTTTTTTTTTTGTGGATTGTAAAAATCTAAGTAAGAAAAGCACATAGTATAGTAGACAAAGTGAAAAGGGTTTAGTGGATATGGATAACCACTAAGATTTTAAGATTTATTTTATGTTTAGTTAAAAAAATTATTGCCACCAAGATTATTGCTGGGGCTCAGTGCTGGGACTCCTCTCTCTCTCTCTCTCTCTCTCTCTCTCTCTCTCTCCCTTCTTTCCTCCCTCCCTCTCTTCTTTGCTTCCTTCTTTTTTCTTTCCATTTTATTGGAAAGGACAGAGAGACACTGAGGGGGGGGGGAGAGAGAGAGAGAGAGAAAGACACCTGCAGACCTGCTTCACTGCTTGAGAAGCTCCCCCCCTCCCCCGCAGGTAGGGAGTGGGGCTCGAACCTGGTCCTTGCGCCTGGTAAAGTGTGCACTTAATGAGTGGAGTGTGCTACCACCCAGCCCCCTTTATTTTTAATTTTAGGAGAGCAAGAGACAGACAGTGCAGAGTACTACTCAGTTTTGACATTTGTGCTGCCAAGAATTGAGAGCGTGAGGTACATGAAATTCCCATACTTTACTGCAAAGCTATCTCCCTGGCCCAGTAACCAACTAGTTCAAGGGATTCTTGGGCCAACCCAGGAAAGTCACATGGACTCTGGATTTTGGCAAGGTATATAGACTTCTTTAGAAGAGGAACCTATTAATGGGGGGAATGTGGGCTTGATCGTAAGAATAAGAAAAAGCATGACCTCAGGATCCACAAGAAATAGAACGTTTATTAAGTTAAGAAAAAAAAGTTTGAGTAGAAAACTTAATTGAAGATAGTACACCCTTGAGAAAGAGAATGCTAGCAGAAAGTAAGTCTCCTCTCCTTTGAGTTGAGGGCCTTCTGGCTTTGCAAAAGTTCTTATTCCAACTATTCATCTTGTCCAAGATTCATCAATTCATACTTTTGAGGGCTTCTCAATTCCTGCTATTAGCATAAATGAAGGTGGACAGGCACTGTGTCAGGGTAGGAGAATTCATCAGTCATCTTGTATTTTTTTTGCCTCCAAGGTTATCGCTGGGGCTCGGTACCTGCACTACTAATCCACTGCTCCTGGAGGCCATTTTTTCCACATTTTGTTGCCCTTGTTGTTGTTGTTGTTATTGTTGTCATTGCTGTTGTTGTTTTTGGATAGGACAGAGAGAAATTGAGAGAGAAGGGGAGACATGGGGGGGGGCGGAGAAATACAGACACCTGTAGACCTGCTTCACCATCTGTGAAGTGACCTCCCTGCATAGTTCAAGGTCTCCACCATTCTGGCTGTTAAGGAATATGCCTTTCACAGACAATGGGGTAAAGATTGGTGCTTGTGAGCATGGGTGGGTATAAAGGAGAAGAGAGGTGATTACTTTCTTGTTTATGGTTCTTAAGGTTATTGAGGAAGTAATCTGTCTCTGCATGCCCCAGAGTATACACTTTAAAAGCATTTTGAATTGAACAAGGCCTGAGGTTTGTTACTTGAAAAACTCTTTTGTAAGGACTCAATCCAACTAAAGCCACAGATAGTGTCTGGATCTTCTCGCAGGAATGTTACCTTGCCCCTTTATTCTTTTCTGACAATATTCTGTATTTTTAACAATAATGTGGCCCTTTCCTCTCTGTTTTACCTCTCTAACTGAGAGGAATTGAGAGAAGTGATTTGCAACTCGTAGGTGATTTGAACTGTGGGTCAAATCAGGAAATTTGTATTAAGGAGAATCAAAGTGGATGTTTAGACTGAACTGATCAACAATCCCTTGTCTGTGGAGTTTCCATTCTTTGTAGTTTTGCCGAACTCTCAGTTGTTCATCCCTTTTAGCATAAATTCCTCAAAGAAGACAGTTTCTTGAATACTGCAGGATGAAAAAGGCTGTAGTAGGCATTGTGGAGTAGTCAAAAGAAACACAGGTCCCCCTCCTTGCCTAGTAGAGTTTAGTGATGGTTAGTTAGGAAGTGGAGCTGCAGGGCCAGAACTTGGGGAGAGACGGCCATTTGCAAGGACAAAGGATAAATTATGAGTTAAGGGTAGGCAATAAGGCAGCAATGTAGTGCATATCTAATTTTGTGGCTCTTCCGATTTATTTATTTATTTATTTATTTATTTATTTATTTATTTATTTATTTTGCTATCTTACATTTTAGGAGTTGGATTTAACACGCAACCAACCATCCTTGCAATAACCTTGTGAGACTAGCTGGGAAGGTAGTTCATTATGCAAATAAGGGTGGGGAGCTTAAGTGAATAGCCCAAGGCTTCCCTGTTGGAGATTGGTCCAGCAGGGAGTGAAGCTAAATTCCTCTGACTCTTGAGTTCATTTTTGTACCAGAAAGACAGCGTCTACATTACCATTTAAAACAAAGTGGCAAGTTCCCTAGTCTCTGAATTGAGGTCTAATGAATGCACTATTCTAGCTCAGAGTTTAAAAGTGTTAGTGTTGGGAGTCGGGCTGTAGCGCAGCGGGTTAAGCGCAGGTGGCGCTAAGCTCAAGGACCGGCTTCAGGATCCCGGTTGGAGCCCCCGGCTCCCCACCTGCAGGCAGGTCCCTTCACAGGCGGTGAAGCAGGTCTGCAGGTGTCTGTCTTTCTCTCCCCCTCTCTGTCTTCCCCTCCTCTCTCCATTTCTCTCTGTCCTATCCAACAACAATGACATCAATAATAACTACAACAATAAAAAAAAAAAGTGTTAGTGTTGCAGTCTGTGACTTTGGAGTCAACTTTTTCAAAAGTCTACATCAGAAATACATTTGGAAACACCCTGGGACTGATCGGATCAGTGGTGTGCTGGTGAAATGACTCTGGGCACAAGGACAGGAATGCAGGTGTGTGTGTGTGTGTGTGTGGGGGGGGGGGTTTTGTGCGTGAGGAGACTGCTTTGAAGCATTTGCTGACTTCCATAGTGTAAAAATCTCTCACCACAGTCAATTGTAAGCTGCCAACAGTTTCAAGTGTAATTTAGGAAATCCTTGAATATTTAACAAAAGACTCTTAGCCGGGAAGAAGCTAGCTTACTGCTGGCAGCTGTCTCTTCAGTCTTTCCTACTCTTATTTTTGGTGCTAAGAAGCACTTGAAAGAATATTTGGACCTGATTTGAAAACCTTGAATCTAGTGCTGTGGTTTTGTATTTCTCTCATCTTCATTTGTGTCTGTCCATCAGAATATAAATTCATATGCTGCACCTCATTGATTTTTTTTAAAGTAGCTTGATTTTATCTGTCTGACATACACAAGCTGACTACATTATTGATAATTACCTCTCCTTTTTAATTCTTAAAGAACAGTACACTCCTGGTGGATTAGAAAATTAGACTTTTAGGGTTGAGAAAAAAGATATGCTGTGTTTTTCCTGTCTAACAGCTGGCAACATTTCTATAAGAGAACGCTTCACTTAAACTCTCCACTTCGCTGAGTTTAACATAGCTCAATGATAATGAACATCCAATTCTGGGTTTCTGAAGTTCTGATATTCTTTGCCTCTGCAGCAATGCTATACTGTCATTAAGTCAAAAGATTGCTTTGTTTACATTGCTCTGAAAATTTGAAGTGCAAGGACTCTATTCGGTTTTATTCCTCCTTGGCTGTATAACTCTCATTGGATACTAATGAGAGTTACAAACTTTGGGAAAGGAGAAACTGGTGCCTTTGGAGTTGAGGGGCTGGTTATTTAAAGAAGTATTGCTGTGACACTTACGGGAAATGATTTATCTGTTTTGTTTTGTCCTTCTATAAATCAAGACTACAGCACAGCGTTACCATTCCTCAATATTTATGCTAATATAAATTTGGGTTTACATACTTGCCACTAATTCAGGAGGAGCCATGCTATTAGAATAATGACTACCCGTGATATCCACAATGTTGCTGTCACTTTAATTCTTTGCAAGTTCAGGAATGCTACTGTGTAGAACTGCCGGATTGTTCCCAGGTAGAACAGATAGGGGAGCTCTCTCTGACAGGAGCAGTTTCTTTGGTACGTATAGTCCTATCACCTTCTCTCATGTTTAGTTCTGCTCATTAGGTTAACAGTTGTATTTAAGTGTTTCTCATGAGTCACTGGACCAGACAGAAGTAACTCTGTGGGAAATTGGAAGCCAGGAGACCAAGAGATAGCTCACCTGGGAAGGTGTATGTCTTGTCATGCGCACAGCCTTCATGGGAATCCTGGGGGAAGATCCAATTCTATGTGTTTCTCCTATATCTTTATCTGAATGAAAAACTCTGCCTGAGAAAATTGGAATTGCAAATGTGAGACTCTGGCTACACACACACACGGAAATAGAAGTTCTGCTGTATATTCGGGTGTTGGAATAGTACATGAATTCAGTGAGCAAATAATACACAGATTTGTACACAACAAACTTTTTTTTTCTTTTTTTATTTATTTGTTACTGGATAGAGACAGAAATTGAGAGAGAAGGGGGAGAGAGAGAGGAAGAGAGACAAAGAGACACCTGCAGACCTACTTCACCACCTGTGAAGCAACTTTCCTGCAGGTGGGGAGCCGGGGGCTTGAACCGGGATCTTAACCAGTCCTTGTGCTTTGTACCACGTGCGCTTAACCACTGTGTTACCGCCCGACTCCCACAACAAACTTTTTCTTTGTCTATTAAACTAAGCATTTTCCTATCTTTTTTTCTAAGTGGGATTCTTTTATTATGCAAAGAAAAGGTGTTGCTAGCACCTTAGTGTGATTGCTTCATACCCCTCAACTTCTTTGTGGCTCAGTTTCCTCATAAGTAGAATGAGGATAGTAGTAGGAAGACTTACAGAAATGCTAAGAGACACCAACAAACACAAGACCCCCTTCCTGCAGGACTCCAGCACATTCTCAGGCTGGGTGTTTGTCATGCACATTTGGAATCTTGATGGTATCTCTCCATTTTGGATCTTAGTGGAGACTTTGTGAAAGTCCACCGAATGTTTACCACTGGCAAACAGTTTTCTGATGTGTCACTAGGACACTTCTCCCATATTCCCCCCACACTTTAGAAATTCAGAAACTGGCATTATGCCAGTCCTCAGTGCTCACTGAAAACAAATCCAGTCAATCTTGAATTAGTTGGTTGGTTGGTATTTAGAATGAGAAAACTTCAACTCTACATTCCTTATTTCTCAGGACCTGGATGTATTTTTGATGTTCCCTGTCTCTACCCATCTCCACCACACACACATTTAATTTGGTAATAGATTTATTTTGGATGACAGAATGAATGTAGACCAACCATCATATCTCCCATGAAAACTTGGTACTTCTTTGATTACATTTGATGCAAAGTACAATGAGAATTCAAGGCCTTATTCTTATTCTTGCCAACAAGCAGACACACTGGGTTTAAAGTCAGATTTGTTTCTGTGTTAATAATACATTTGTATTACCCTTCTCTCAGCCCCTGCCTCTTACTCCTGCTATCTTCAATGTGGGTTTGCACTTGTCAAAATGAATAATATGCAGCATCAATTCAAACTCCACTTTTCCAGTGTGTTCAGCCGTTAAGTTTCACTTTGCCTTGATTCTGTTGATTGCTATTAAATCCTGGATTGCTTTAAATTCTGTGAGATTGTCCTCAGTGCATCACTTATAAACTGTGTGCATTTATTTAGAATCTTGCTTACAACAAAGAATACTCTAGTCCCTGGAAATGACTACCTTATACTTCCGCATTCTAGATAGAAGAAGTTCTGGCTTTTATTTTTTGAGAATAATGAATTGTTTAAATAGTAAAAATAACAAATTATTATGGAACCCATTGTCTCTATTGTTTTCTGATTGGTGAAGGAAGAAATAGTCCAAACCCAATATGTTTCAGTAAAGATTATGGGTTGTGGTCAGGAGTCACAGTAAATTTCTTTGTGGCTATCTATTCAATATTAATATAAATAAACCTTAGTTGGATTTATTATTAGGATGTTGCTCTGATATAATTTATCTAAAATTCAAAAGTCAAACTCCACATTCTTTCTTTAAAACTCAACCGTGAAGAGATAACACTGGTCTGTAACAATAAGTTTGAGATACCGTAACATGATAATTTGACTTCTATATATGCTATACCTGGATCACCACTTAATGTCTAGGTATCTACCTATGATTGAACCTTTTTACCCACTTCACTCACCTGCTAGCCCTTTTCCCTTGATAACCAGCAATTAGTTCTCTGTAGCTAAGAATGTTTAAAATTCCGTTTGATTGTTTCCTTATGTTCCATATATGAGGGAAATCATACGGTATTTGTCTTCACGACTGATTCTCCTTGACATGATACCTTTGTGTTTCATCTGCTCCACTGTGTATTATCCCAACTTTTCATTGCAGGCACATTTACTGGTTAGCACTTAGATTGTTTCTATATCTTGAGGACTGTAAATATTGCTACTATGACACAGAGGTGCAGATATAGTTTAGAATTAATGTTGTCATAGTCTTTAGATAAACACCTGGAGGTGGTATGATGAATTATATGGTAGTTCCGTTTTTTAGTAAAATATGCTTATTTGGATAGAGAGCAAGAGTAGAGAACTCAGGTTGAACTGGGGTCTATGCATGTGACTCGGTGGTCCTCCCACTGAGTCATCACTTTAGTCACTTATTTTTATTCTTTTTAGGAACCTTCATGATATATATATATTTGCCTCCAGGGTTATTACTGGGGCTTGGTGCCTGCACTACTAATCCACTGCTCCTGGAGGCTTTTTTTTCTCTTCCCTTTTGTTGCCTTTGCTGTTTTTATTGACGGTGATGCTATTGTTATTATTGTTATTGCTGTCATTGTTTTTGGATAGGACAGAGAGAAATGGAGAGAGAGGGGAAGACAGAGAGGGGGAGAGAAAGATAGACACCTGCAGACCTGCTTCACTGCTTGCGAAGCGACTCCCCTGCAGGTGGGGAGCTGGGGGGGGGGGCTCAAACCGGGATCCTTGTGGATCCTTGCGCTTTGTGCCATGTGGCTTAACCAGCTATGATACCACCCAGCTCCCTCCTTCATGCTACTTTTTAAATTTGTGATTGAATAATAATCGACAAGATGGTGGGATAAGCGGAGTTCTATAGTTTCCACCACTACGGTTCCACATCCACCCCTCCATTGGAAGGTTCTCTGTTCTTTATGCCTCTGAAAGTATGGGCCAAAGATCTTGATGGGGTGCAGAAGGTGGTAGGTCTGGCTTCTGTAATTACTCCTTCTGTAATTACTTCACAGGTCAATCCATACGCCCAGCCCGTTTCTCTCTTTCCCTAGTGGGTTAGGGCTCTGGAGAGGTGGGTTTTCGGGACATATTGGTGAAGTCATCTGTCCAGGGAAGACAGGTTGGTGTCATAGTAGTATCTGTAACTTGGTGGCTGAAAAGCATTAAGATGTAAAGCAGAACAAACTGTTTAATAATCAGGATCCTAAAGGTGAGAATTTAGCAGATGGGATTTGTGTCCTTCATGTTGGGAGAAGCTAGAAAGCCCATTGTAGGTGTATCCCAAGGGATGTATAACTTTACTAATTTTTGCCTGAGCTTGACAGCTAACATGCAGGTGGGCTTAAGATATTGTCTGGGGAGATGGTGTCAGAGTTGAGAATAGGACAAGAAAGCTGGATCGGGGGAGAGAGTAGCTCCAAATATGGGAAAAGTGTATAAATACTGTCAACTGTAAACCCCACTGATCTGACCTGGGGCCCATGCTGCTTTCTACAGCGGCTCTACCAATTTATACCCTACCAATAGTATATGAAGGTTCCCTTTCTCTACATATTTGCCAGCACTTGTTTCTTATCTGTTTATTAGTTATTATTTTTATTTTTTTAATTTAATTTAATTTTTTTAATTTTTATTTATAAAAAAGAAACACTGACAAAAACCATAGGATAAGATGGGCACAACTCCACACAATTCCCACCACCAGAACTCCATATCCCATTCTCTCCCCTGATAGCTTTTCTATTCTTTGACTCTCTGGGAATATGGACCCAGCGTCATTATGGGGTGCAGAAGGTGGAAGGTCTGGCTTCTGTAATTGCTTCCCTGTTGAACATGGGCATTGGCAGGTTGATCCATACTCCCAGCTGGTCTTTCACTTTCCCTAGTGGGGCAGAGCTCTGCGGAAGCGGGGCTCCAGGACACATTGGTGGGGTCATCTGTCCAGGGAGGTCTGGTTGGCATCATGGTAGTATCTTGAACCTGGTAGCTGAAAAAAGAGCTAACATATAGAGCCAAACAAATTGTTGACTAGTCATGAACCTAAAGGCTGGAATAGTTCATATGAAGAGTTAGGGGGTCTTCGTTTTGTAGACAGTTAGTAGTACTATTTTAATTATATTCCAAAGAGCCTATGACTATACTAGTTTTTTTTTTTTTCCCCTGAGCCTGACATCTGATATGCAGGTGGATTCAAGTTATTGTCTGGGGAAATGATGTCATGGCTGGAAAAAGGACCAGAAAGATGGATCTGGAAAGAGAGTAGCTCCCAAATATGGGAAAGGTGTATAAATATTGTTGAGTAAACCCCATCAATTTGATGTGATCTGGGGCCCATAATCAGCTTAGAAGCCTATGTGACCTCTGCATCCCTGTAGATCTGAGCTCACATTCTGTGGTCATGAGTAGGAACATTCCAAGCTGCCCCAATTTCAGGACCCATCTTCCTCAGGTGGAACATAGAGTATGTTGTCCAGCCTCCTTTTGGAGGATGGAACATTCTCTACTATTGTTAATCCACGTTGAGGGAAACGTCCTATGGGGGCTCAATAAGTGTTGGTAAACACGTAGAGAAAAGAAACTCTCGTCTTTATCCTTAGAAATCTGATTATTAAGGACTATATCTAAAGAAATTCTGTCAGGCACAGTATTGCAAGTAGAAAATCTGCTTCTAAAATAAAAATGACATCTGCTTCAAATAAAAGGCCATGCTGAATATAGTTAAGTCAAGTTTAATACAGCAAGCAGAGTGTAG
Organism: Erinaceus europaeus; assembly: GCF_950295315.1. Classification (NCBI taxonomy): domain Eukaryota; kingdom Metazoa; phylum Chordata; class Mammalia; order Eulipotyphla; family Erinaceidae; genus Erinaceus; species Erinaceus europaeus. The sequence goes on along the minus strand of NC_080179.1, from coordinate 15,128,716 downwards.
TGGTTGTTATCAGTTGACTGACTACAGCATACAAGCTCAGTCCTGTTCTGTGTGCTAGGTTTAATAGTCCTCAGAGGTCCTGCCCTTGATAAACTTGAGGAAGAGGGGGAGAAAAAGGATGTGTTAAGTGCTTGTTTTTATTTTATTGTATATTTTTTTGCCTCCAGCGTTATCAGTGCCTGCACTACGAATCCACTGATCCTGAAGGCCTTCCCCCCCCCCCCATTTTATTGGATAGGACAGAGAGAAATTGAGAGAGGAAGGGGAGATAGTGAGGGGGAAAAAGACACCTGAAGACCTGCTTCACTGCTTCTGATACCCTGCAGGTGGGGATTGTTGTGCGCTCCTTGTTAACCTGGTGCGCTAGCATCTGGCCCCCTTAAGTGCTTGTTTTTATTCCATACTGACAGGTTCACTGTAAAGTTAGTGATCTTCCTTTTCTTTTTTTTCTCTTTCTTTTCTTTTCTTTTCTTTACTTCCCTTCTCATTTTTTAAAAGGCTGTAGACTTCGTCATTTGTGTGGATCCAAGATTCTAGCAATATGCTCAGAAAAGTCTGGAAAAATAAGATACTTAAAGGAAATTGTTAACAATCACAATCTTTGCGCACTACAACTTCCCTTGTCGGTATTTACTGTGGTCAGTAGCTCATATGCTTGAAGTGACTATATGGATTTTGTAGATCTAGTTGAGGAAAATTGGGTCGGACAGCATTTTGTCCAGATTTCCTGAGATCAATATTTATGTGGTCTGTGGTCACTTCCATGTTCAGTTTGGTTATTGCTAGTCATCCCAATACAAGAACCACCCCAGAACACTTCTGCCTACTGCACTGACTCATTCAGTATCAGGACATGATCATGCAGTCTAGAAATGACATCACAGCATCAGCATGCTTTATGGTGTTCTGGCCCCAGAAATAAGTGAGTGATGAAGGAGATAAGAAGTTTCAAATGTGCAGAGTCAGACACAAGTCTCATCAATGACTCATGAAAGTGGAAGCCCTATTCTGTCAGGAATATGTTCAATAATGACACATGGACCACTATACAAAAACTCACTGCTATAAGCTGAGTATTTGTGTCCCTTCCCTAAATTCATATGCTGATACTGTAATGTCCAATGTGACAGTATTAGGAGGTGGGGCCTTTGAAGGTGATTAGGTCATCAGTTTCATACATGGAACTAGTGCAGGAAGTAAGATTATAGTGGAAGGCTTTTTTTTTTTTTTTAAATCAGAGCACTGCTCAGCTCTGGTTTATGGTGATGCAGGAACCTTGGAGCCTCAGGCATGAGAGTCTCTTTGCATAACCATCATGTTATCTAAGACCACCTACATTGTAAATTCTTTTTGGGGGGGGCTTAATGTTTTACATTTGACAGCAAATACATACAATAGTTTGTGCATGCATAACATTTCTCAGTTTTCCACATAACAATATACATGATGGAATACTACTCAGCTGTTAAAAATTACGAGGTTGTCTCCTTTGCATCCTCTTGGATGAAACTCAAGGACATCATGTTGCATGAGATAAGCCGAAAGGAGAAGGATGAATACCAAATGATTTTACTTATTAGTGGGATTTTATAAAATAGGGGCAAGGAGGGAGAGCACAGTGAAACATGGACTGGACATGGTATATTATCAAAGCAAAGGACTCTGGGGAGGGAAGGAGAAAGTGGATAGGAAGAAAACTCTGGGGAGCCTATTACATAATGACACTGTATGCAGTATGTCAGTGACTGCACTGCGTAGCTTTAACCCCTTCAATAAAAAAACAAGTTATCACTTAATTGTAAGAATTTTGGGCCCCACAAGGTCTGGATCCACTAGACTCTGGCTCTGAGCCACTTTCTGGCACCTTAGTTTTAATAAAGGTGCATCCTAGGTGGACATGATAGAACTTGCTTATCCTGTCTCTAAGGAGCAAACTGGAGATCAAAGAGGTTAAAGCACTTTCCCAACGTGAGCTGCTAATTGCAGACTTGTATTTACACCTGGGTTCCACTGTTCCAGCATGGAGTTTTTTCTTGTTCAAGACTGCCTTTGATGTCCATCCTTTCCAAACATGTCTCTGGACAATTTCTACTTACAGCCTACACAGCAATTTTTGTGTAACTCATGACGAACTCTCCTATCATTTCAGCAAACAATTCTGTTTATTTTACAAGACCCTCACATGTGACTGTCCTCAAAATTCCTTTCCCTCGTCCCCCTCACCATTCTCCTATTCTGTCCATCTTAGGAAGAACACTTCTACCACCCCTTTCTCCCAAAAGCCCGGAATCTTCCTGACTCTACCCTCTCACCCACCTCTGTCGGTCAGCCAAAAGTGTAGAGTTTAGCTCTCAAATATCTCCTACTCTCTGCTCCTCCTTCCTTTTCTTGATCCCATCATTGGTTCAGGCTCTCAGGACAACAAGGCTTCTAGGCCTCATTATTCTTTAGTCGGTAGCCAACCCTCTCCCGTCTCCCATCCTCCCATATCTCCAAACTCAGTGGCCAGTCACCTAACTCAAGTTGGACGTGCTAAGATCTTGTCCATCTCCAAAACTCTCTCCCTTTACACTGTCTGAACTGGAAGACGCTTTGAAGAGGGTTAAACCGGGAACGGCTGCTGGCTATGATAACATCTCCCCAGAACTCATTCTTAACTTGGGCCCCGTGGCAAAGAAGTGGCTCACTACATTCCTGTCCCATATCTTGGAATCCGAATTTATGCCCAAAATTTGGCGTCCTGCAAAGATAATAGCAGTTTTGAAACCAAAGAAAGATCCAACACTGGCCGCCAGCTATAGACCAATTTCTCTTCTCTCCGTGTGTTGCAAACTCCTTGAGAGGCTGCTTCTGTCACGAATTTCTCCTCTTACAGAGAAATTCCTATCACCCGCCCAAGCTGGTTTCCGCCCAGGAAGATGTACCTGCGAACAAGCCCTGGCCCTCTCAACTTACATTGAAAATGGATTCCAGAAGAATTTAAAGACGGGTGCTGTCTTTGTTGATCTCACAGCAGCCTATGACACGGTCTGGCATCGTGGTCTCCTATTCAAGATCTCAAGATGCCTGCCTCCATGGGTGGCCAACACTATATCGTTTCTTCTCCAAAATAGAAGATTCCGGGTGCATCTGGGTGAAAAGTCTAGCAGATGGAGACTTGTCTCAAGCGGCCTCCCCCAGGGCTCTGTTCTGGCTCCTACGCTATTTAATATTTACATCAATGACCTCCCAGGAACTTCTTCAAGGAAGTTCATCTACGCCGATGACATCTGCTGTGCAACTCAGGCATCCGAGTTCGACATCCTCGAGGAAACACTCACGAAAGACATGTCTCTGATATCTGATTACTGTAAAAAATGGCAAATGCTAGAAGAAGAAGAACTGTAAAAAATGGCGACTAATCCCTAGCACTGCAAAAACGGTATCATCTGTTTTCCACCTACTCCATGCCTCGGCCTCGCGTGAGCTTAATGTGCAGCTTGGCGATATGAGAATCCGGCATGAAGCCCAGCCAGTCTATCTTGGCGTTACTCTCGATCGCACCCTGTCATTTCACGAACATCTCATAAAAACTGCAGCAAAGGTGGGTGCGAGGAATCACATCATTGCAAGACTGGCCAGCTCCTCATGGGGCACGAGCGCTTCCACACTACGATCATCCTCTCTGGCATTATGCTATTCCACTGCAGAATACTGTGCCCCAGGATGGTTCAGTAGCCCCCATGTCCACTTGGTCGATTCCAAATTATATTCCTCCATGAGGATCATTTCTGGAACCATCCGTTCCACCCCGGTTCCATGGCTGCCAGTTCTTAGCAACATCGCCCCGCCAGATATTCGTCGTGATGCGGCATCATCTAAGTTCATTTCCCACGTCTACGCTCGACCGGACCTGCCAATATACGCGGATATCTTCGCCCACCCTGTCCAACGCTTGACATCTCGTCACCCAATCTGGTCTCCTACACCTACACTGAACTTCTCTGTTCCAGACTCTTGGAAACAGAGTTGGCAGTCAGCTGAGGTAAAGAACAAACACCTCATCACAGACCCCTGGAAGCGTCAACCCGGCTTTGACCTAGCACGTTATGATTGGGCCCTCCTCAATCGCTATCGAACAGGCCATGACCGGTGCGCCGCTATGTTCCATCGCTGGGGAGCCAGAGACGACCCGAACTGCCCCTGCGGCTACAGACAGACTATGACCCACATAGTCAACGACTGCCACCTCTCCAGATTCAAAGGAGGTCTCGAAACTTGACATCAGGCTCAACCTGACGCTGTTAACTGGCTACGGAAGAAGGGCAAACGCTAGAAGAAGATTCTTTAGTCTGTTATCAGCTGTGCTGCTATCTGGACATTAATCCAATTCAGTTGCTTTCCTGCTGGAAACTATTCGAATCATTCTCTTACCCGCCTAACAAATTCTTACTGGTCTGCTACTTGGAATAGCACATCCTAGTTTGGAAGACAGACAATAAACAATGCAATTATGTGTGTGTAAAATAAGAATGAAAGCACATATGTCAGGAGGTGATAAATTGTAAATTTGAGGGAGGAAGATAAGTAGAGTATGGGACAAAGGGAGAACCAGGATGCAGGAAAAGGGGTCTGGTACTTTATATATAGCTTGATTAGGCAAACCTCACTTATAAAGGGACATCTGAGCCAAGATTTGAACTAAATGAGGGTGGACAAGTCCAGGGGGTGTGAGGAAGAGCATTCTAGGCAGCATATCTGAGGAGGAACATGACGGCTGTGTGGAGAGAACAGTACATCGGTGGAATACTACAACTGGCGATGGGAGGGAGAGAGGAACAGCCGGTGTGCTGAGCTCAGTAGTGAGGTCCTCTGATTTATAATCTGGGTGGGCTAGGGAGTGGGGAAAGGGTTTGAACAGAGAAACGGTAAGCTATTGTTAGGGACCCTACGAGTCATAATGCCTGTTACTTGTAGATATGTGAACCATTTCTCTAACTACTAAGAACTTTGTATTAGAACCAGTCATGTTAGAAATTCTTTGATTTGTCTGGCCCTTCTTGTCTCCAGCCTCTGTGGGCAAAAACAGTCTTTTTTTTTTTAATATTTATTTATTCCCTTTGTTGCCCTTGTTTTTTTCTTATTGTTGTTATAGTTGTTATTGTTGTTGTCATTGTTGGATAGGGCAGATAGAAGTGGAGAGAGAAGGGGAAGACAGAGAGGGGGAGAGAAAGACAGACACCTGCAGACCTGCTTTACCGCCTGTGAAGCAATTCCCCTCCAGGTGGGGAGCTGGGGGGCTCCAACCGGGATCCTGACTCCAGTCCTTGCACTTTGTGCCACGTGCACTTAACTTGCTGCGCTACCGCCTGACTCCCGCAAAAACAGTCTTAAGTAGTATTCCTGAATGACACTTACATCCTTGGGATAAGCTTAGAAATTGGGGAGCAAATACAGAATTTGATGCAATCACTGGAATTAATTAACAATTAACTAATTAATTAATTCACAAGTCTGATATAGAGTGGTTCACATACTAGGAGAGAGATTATTCACATATGTAGTGCTCTAAGATGTTTACACACTCCCCTACAATGTCCATGTACCCTCTTAAGATGTTAATTCTTGACATAGCTGTATGCAGCATATACCCAATAAAAAGGTTTTCAGCACTTGTTTCCATTCTTGTGTATTATAATTGCATCTTTATTCATTGACTCCCTGCAACACTGGATTGTGCGTTTTTTAATGAGAAGAACAGTTCCCCCCCCCATGGTTGGCACATAAGCAGTATTTAATATACACTTGTGTCACAGGTGAATATATTTATTAACTTCTGCCTTGAAATTGAAAATCTCAGTGAGCAGCCCTAGAAATGACTTTTTCTCTGTAGAGACTGACGTGCACAGGAGTGATGTGGGTTTCAAACACACAAACAAATTAAAAGAATTAATAGTGTAGACACAAGCAGCTGATTAGCAGTTCTAGAGTGAAAATGCAGTTACTATATAGAGTGACTACTCTGAGTCGTACCCTCTGTGTGTCTTATATGTGCAATCAGAGATCAGAATAGGGAGTAGAAGGTCCTTTGAAAAAGAGTTGAATATGCTTTTGAAATGATAAACTCCCAAGAATTCACCATCCTCCTGAACAAACAGAAATAATAAATGTGAAAATGGTTTTTGAGAGACTGTGGGATACACAGCAAAAAAGTAGGGGATCCTTTTCTTGTGACCCTTGTGTCATCATATGCAATTTCTACAAAAATAGCAATTCTAGGCATACAGATAGAGTTTCGAATTGACAGAGCTGCTAGATACCCTGACTAAAAATGAAGTATTTTTTTATTGTCAGATATCCCAGGAGGGCAATTATTACAATTCTGCATTGAATTCTGAAGTTGATAGAGCATTATTTTCTCAGAATTTTCCCATATTAATTATTGAAGTGAGGACAATACCAACAGCATTAATACTGTGTTTCTAAAGTGTAGTCTTTTTCCACGAGCATTGGATCAGGCACCAGGGAAACATTTTAATTTTTAGATTAGTTTACACAGACAAAGAAGAGAAATAGATTCCAAAGTCACAAATATGAGGTTTCTTTTCTTTTTATTTTGATTTGTATCCATTAGAAAATGTGCACAGGAACAAAAGCAACCGTAACATGCACATGCCCTATGGTGTTATTCATTCCTTTGTAAAATTAGCCTCCACTTAGAAGTCTTCTCCCTATTTAGTGATAGACTTGCCAATTATTTTGGCAAAATAATACAAATCAACTGCAAAATGAAGTTGCAAATCTTGCAAAAGTTGCAGAATTTTGTGAAGCTGATAAAAGCAATGTTGACAACTGTTTGAACCACATGCAAAGCAACTAACAGATAGGAATGAAAGGATTAGAAAAATGAGCCATAAGTAAGAAAGAAACATATCAATGGGAATGGTGATGAAATCGTAATTCATCAGAAAACAATTGAGAATAAAATGAGTAATAAAGAGAGCCCTGGAGAATAATGATGAAGTCCTAGAATATTTCACTATTATTATGACAGTAAGGGGTAATCATGTTATGATATCATCATAAAATATTGTAGGAAAATTATGTGGCAAAAATCTGTTTGCTTTACTCTTATTTCTAAAAGGTACCATATAGTTGCAATTACAACCGCCAAGTTAAAATGTGATAGAATAAAGCTTTGATATATATTTTTTATATTTATTTATTTATTAGATAGAGACAACCAGAAATTGAGAGAGAAGGGGATGATAGAGAGAGACAGAGAGATACCTGCAGCCGTGCTTTACCACTCATGAAGCTTTCCCCCTGCAAGTGGGGACCAGGGGCTTGAACCTGAGTCCTTGTGCACTGTGATGTGTGTGTTCAACCAGGTGCACCACTACCTGGCCCCAGCTTTGATATTTTTAAGTGTTTATTTTTTTAATTTGGTGCCAGGAAATGAACTGAAGTCCTTGTGTGGGGGTAATGCCATGAATCAACCTCAAGAACCCAATTAAAATTTTTTTTTACTTATGGAGAGAGATAGTAAAGAGATACCACAGCAACATCTCTTTTTAAAATTTATTTTTATTTGACATGGCAGAGAGAAATTGAGAGGGAAGGGAATATAGAGAGGGAGAGAGAAAGTAAGGCACCTGCAGACCTGCTTCACCGCTCATGTAGTGTCCTTCCTGCAGGTGGGGAGCAGGACTCAACCCAGGGTACTTGCGCACGGTGAAATTCCACAGCACCATCTCTAGAGCTTCCCCAGAGCTGTCTTTCATGCTCCCACAGTGCCAAGAGCTCAGCTTCATATGGCAAGTTGTGTTTTACTGAGGGAGAGCTCGCCTGATCCTTGTTTCCCCTTTCCAAAGTGCCACTGAAACCATACACTTAGGCTTCTACTATTTGCTCTGAATTTCTAGTTTCTGCTTTCCATACTGTGGGGTCTGAATCTCACGCAAGGCTGTTTCATTGCTCCAGGTTATTTTTCCATTTGGACAGAGAGACTGAAAGAAGGAGAGAGTTACCACCAGCACTGGAATTTCCTCTGTTACCCTGGTATCTCCCATTGGTTCTGGGGCTGAACCTGGGTCATGTACAGAAGGGACCTCTCCTTCTCCCACTGCTTTCTGTTTTAAACAAATCCACTTGTATAATCTTGACCATATTACAGATTATTTGGTCTGCTAAATCATAGTATCATGGGTCAGAATTTCTGGAACTTGGAAGGTGTGATAAAGCACCCGCCTTCATCTTTTCCCTTGACAGCAGGACATCTAGGAAATCAAATGACATAGCTGGTTGTCAGTGATACGATAGGCAGAGAGGAAGGGGCAAGATTCTAGGACGATAGCAGCCAACACAGTTCTCCTGACCGCTACCCCTGTGGTTGTAATTTTGCCAGTATCACTCACGTTCTCTTCATCAGAGATTAATCATACTGCACCTCAGGTCATGTCTATGACATTTTTTGAAGACTGTTCAGAAAAGGTGCTATAAAAAATGTCAATATACTCGGAAGCTGGGAAGATGGTATAATAATATAATGGTTATGCAACAGTTTTATGCCTGAGACTCTAAGGTCCTAGGTTCAGTTACCCACTACCACCACCACCACCACCATAAGCCAGAGCTGAGCAGTGCTCGTTAAAATAAATAAATAAATACATACATACATACATACACTTAGTGCTTGATTATTTGGGTATCTCCATTAGAATGAAAATATAACAGCTGAAAAATTAAAAAGCTTCAAATATTGATAAGTATTTTAATGCTGAGAAGCTCTGTCCTGTTTCATAGAGTATGACATTGTCAAAATTCTATTAGAGTTGATTTTTATTCTTTTTGATCAAAAGCATAGTAGTTCTGACCTTATAATCTAAAACAGAAGATAATTCAGAAAGCATTTATATTTAGCTTTGTAAAGCGTTAGAGATTATCCCTGGCAGTGGATTTATCTTTCCCAAATACATTTCATTTAGGAAAATATTAAAATAAATTTGTCTCTCCTAAGCAAAAATCACTAATAGTGGGAGAAAGACAGTTTGAATAAAAAAAAATTGTCTCCGGGGCCGAGCGGTAGCGCAGTGGGTTAAGTGCACATGGAGCAAAGTGCAAGGGTTGACTTAAGAATCCAGGCTCCTCACCTGCAGCGGGGTGTGGGGGGGAGTCACTTCACAAGTGGTGAAGCAGGTCTATAGGTGTCTTTCTCTCCCACTCTCTATCTTTCCCTCCCCTCTCAATTTCTCACTGTCCTATCCAAAAACAATGACAGCAATAACAACAATAACAATAACTACAACAATGATAAACAACGAAGGTAACAAAAGGGTAAAAATGGCCTCTAGGAGCAATGGATTCATAGTGCAGGCACCCAGCCTCAGCAATAACTCTGGAGGCAAATATATATATATATATATATATATATATATATATATATATATATATATATATATATATATATATATCTCAGATAACCCAATCTGCAAAGCCAAGACTTTGCACAGGGATATTACAGAGTTGCCTGGAGTCTAAATTTCAAACACACTTGTTATCGAGAATCTTTTCAGGTGCTTTGACAAACATTTGATGTCCTTTCCAGATTTAGAAATTGAAAGGCAGCAAGTTCTCAAAACTTGAATATTTTCACTCTCAAGATAGTTATTACTGACAAGAAATATTAATACAAAAGACCTCTTCTTCTTAATCATTTCATTATTCTTGACTCCTTCCCCTTCCTCTTTTTTGCAATTACAGCTGGTAAACAGATGGCAGAGCTAACATTTGCACAAATGAGCATACACACCACTTTTTCTTCTGTGTGTATGTGGGGGCATTTGTTGGGATGTCTAGCGAGGACACTTTTTCTTTTTTAGAGAGAGGCAGAGAAACAGGTAAAAAAAAAAAAAAATAGAGAGGCCATAACATTGAAATTTCCAGAATGTGATGGGGGCTGGGTTCAAACCTGGGTTAAACCTGGCAAAGCAGTGAATTATCCCAGGGAGCTACTTTGCTGGCTCCCCAGTGAGAACTCTCAATCGTGGAGGACCCAGTTGTCATTTCTCTGTCAGAGTTACTGTGGAGAAGGAAAAGTCTAATGAATATTAGACTGCCTGTGTGTTGCACAGCAAAAGACCAGTTTGGTACATCATACATAATATATATTTTTTATTGCCACCAGGGTTATCGCTGGGGCTTAGGGCTGACACTGAATCCATCACTCCCGGTGGCCATGTTTCCCTTTCTTTCTTTCTTTCTTTTTTTTTAAATTTGATATGACAAAGAGAAATTGAGAGGTGCAAAGGAAATAGAGAAAGATAGACACCTGCAGACCTGCTTCACTGCTAGTGAGCCTTCTTCCCTTCAGCGGGGGACAGGGACTTGAACCCACATCCTTGCATTTGGGGATGTAAGTGCTCAAACAAGTGCATCACTGCTTGGCTCCAGTCACACATCTTAAGTCTCAACATAGTGGAAAATTTTTTCCATCTATTCTTCAGTTTTTCTTCAAGTCCTTGGGAGGCAAAAAAGAAAGGAGAAGTAGAAGAATGGAAGAAGTAGAAGAATGGAAGAAGCAGCAGTCTAAGTAGAGGAGGAGTGAAAATTAGGAATTCAGTTTTTTAATAAGTAAACATTTCTGGGTCTGGGTGGTGGTGTGCTCGGGATAACACATACATTATTCTATTCATCCATTTATACTTTTTCATTCAGCTGTATTATATCTCTCATGCGCTTATATTCTTTTACTCTTAGCCAGAAAGCATTCTATATTTTCTTCAAAATACCCACAGAGTCACTATGAACAAGTTAGGGAAGATCCTCTAGCAGACTGACAACTCAGTTTTCATCAAGGTACAGTCACTTATATTTTCAAGGGAAAATCTGGTGACCCAAGATAGAGTTTCATAAAAAGTGCTGATTGCTAAATGAACCACATGTCCCAGGGTGGCATATGTCTCAGAATCCTCTTCCAAGACTTCAAACTCCCTTTCCCTTTCTCTATAGCCAAAGCCCCAGTTAGTGGCAGCTTTTTCTCTGTGTAGATTATATTTGAGCACTCTTTCCTCTTTTCAGTTCCAACATACCTTTTTCACCTTTTATTAACTTGATATTACACATGTCTCCCCTCAGCTGCTACACACACTCTATTTTCAGTAGGAGAAGGTGAATGTGACCATATTTGGGTTCATCTAACATCTTGAACTATTTTCCAGATGTTGTGGGATAAAGCCAAACCCCAAATAACTTCAACTGAGCACGTTCCTCTTAATTTTTAGCCTTATACATATTTAAAAGAAAATATAGTCCACATGTTTCTGATTTTTAAAAAAATTTCTTTATTGGGAAATTAATGCTTTACATTCGACAGTAAATACAATAGTTTGTACAGGCATAACATATACATATAACAATACAACCCCCTCTAGGTCCTTTGTCATCCTTCTTGGACCTGTATTCTCCCCCCCACACCCCAGAGTCTCTTACTTTGGTGTGATATGCCAATTCCATTTCAGGTTCTACTTGTGTTTTCTCTTCTGATTTTGTTTTTCAACTTCTGCCTGAGAGTGAGATCATCCCATATTCATCCTTCTGTTTCTGACTTATTTCACTTAACATGAATTTTTCAACATCCATCCAAGATCGGTTGAAAACAGTGAAGTTACCATTTTTTATAGCTGAGTACTATCCCATTGTGTATATATACCACAACTTGCTCAGCCACTCATCAGTTGTTGAACACCTGGGTTGCTTCCAGGTTTTGGCTATTACAAATTGTGCTGCTAAGAACACATGTGTACACAGATCTTTTTGGATGGGTGTGTTGGGTTCCTTAGGATATATCCCCAGGAGAGGAATTGCAGGATCATAGGGTAGGTCCATTTCTAGCCTTCTGAGAGTTCTCCAGACTGTTCTACACAGAAGTTGGACCAATTTACATTCCCACCAGCAGTGTAGGAGGGTTCCTTTGACCCAACAACCTCTCCAGTATTTGTTGCTGTTACCTTTTCTAATGTATGACATTCTCACAGGAGTGAAGTGGCATTTCATGGTTGTCTTTATTTGCATTTCTGTGGCAATCAGTGACTTGGAGCATTTTTTCATGTGTTTCTCAGCCTTTCAGATTTCTTCTGTGGTGAATATTCTGTCCCTGTCCTCTCCCATTTTTGGATGGGGTTATTTATTTTATTGTGGTTAAGTTTGGCAAGCTCTTTACATATTTTAGTTATTAAACTCTTATCTGATGTATGGCATGTAAAGATCTTCTCCCATTCTGTGAGGGGTCTCTTGGTTTGGGTAGTAGTTTCTTTTGCTATGCAGAAGCTTTTAAATTTGATGTAGTCCCATAGGTTTATGCTTGCCTTTGTCTTCTTTGTAATTGGATTCGTATCATTGAAGATGTCTTTAAAATTTATGCAGAAAAGAGTTCTGCCAATATTTTCCTCTGAGTATCTGATAGTTTGTGCTCTAATAGTCCTTGATCCACTTGGAATTTACTTTTGTATTTGGTGAAATATAGTGGTTCAGTTCGATTCTTCTGCATGTTTCAACCCATTTTTTCCAATACTATTTGTTGAAGAGACTCTGCTTTTCCCATTTGATAGTCTGGGCACCTTTGTCAAAGATTAGATTTCCATAGGTATGGGGCTTACTTCTGGGCTCTCAATTCTATTCCACTGGTCAGTGTGTCTATTCATGTTCCAGTACCAAGCAGTTTTGATGACAATGGCCCTATAACACAATTTGAGATCTGGAAGTGTGATGCCTCCAGTTTTGTTCTTTCTTCTCAAGATGATTTTTGGCAATTCTAGGTCTTTTCTGGTTCCAGATCAACAATTGTAGCATTTGTTCTATTCTCCTAAAAAATGTGGTTGGGATTTGATGGGGATAGCATTAAGTTTGTATATGGCTCTAGGTAGTATATTCATTTTGATCATGTTAATTCTTCGAACCCATGAACATGGAATATCTTTCCATTTCTTTGTGTCTTTTTCAATTTCCTTGAGTAGTGATGCATACTTTTTCAATATACAAGTCTTTCACTTCTTTGGTTAGGTTTACTGGTAGATATTTTATTGTTTTTTGTTGCTATAGTAAAAGGAATTGATTTCTGGATTTCAACTTCTTTTACCTTAGTGTTTACATAGAGGAATGCCACTGACTTTTGAATTTTAATTTTGTTGCCTGACACCTTACTGTATTGCCTGATGATTTCCAAAAGCTTCTTGCTGGATTCCTTAGGTTTTCCTTTGTAAACTATCATGTCATCTGCAAATAGGGAGAGTTTGACTTCTTCTCTTCCAATCTGTATGCCTTTAATTCCTTGCTCCTGCCTGGTTGCTAATGGCAAGAACTTCCAACACTATATTGAATAATAATGGTGATAGTGGGCAGCCCTGTCTAGTACCTGATCTGAGGGGAAATGCTTCCAGTTTTTCACCATTAAGTATGATGTTGGCTGTAGGTTTGCTATATACAGACTCCACTATCTTCAGGAATTTTCCATCTATTCCCACTTTTTGTAGTGTTTTTATCATAAAGGGATGTTGTATTTTGTCAAAGGCTTTCTCAGCATCTATTGATATGACCATGTAGTTTTTGGTCTTGCTTTTATTGATATGGTAGATCACATTGTTGATTTACATATATTAAACCAACCTTGCATGCCTGGGATAAACCCCACTTGGTCATGATGAACAATCTTTTGAATATACTGCTGTACCCAATTGGCTAGAATTTTGTTCAATATTTTAGCATCTATGTTCATCAAAGATATTGCTCTGTACTTTTCTTTTTTGGTTGTGTCCCTGTCTGCTTTTGGTTATCAAAGTGATGTTGGCTTCATAGAAGCTGGAAGGAAGCATTCCAGTGTTTTCAATCTTCTGAAAGACTTTTAAAAGTAGAGGTACTAAATCTTCTTTGAAGGTTTTGTAGAATTCATTTGTAAAACCATCTGATCCAGGAGTTTATTTTTGGGAAAGTTTTTGATAACTGTTTCAATTTCATTAGCTGTGATGGACGTGTTCATGTTATCTAGTTCCTCTTTACTTAATTCTGGAAGTTCATAGGTATCCAGGAAATCATTCATTTCTTCCAGGTTCTCTAGCTTGCTGGCATATAGTTGTTCATAGAATCCTTGCATGATATGTTGAATTTCTGCGGTGTCTGTTGCGATACCTCCTCTTTTATTTATGATCGGAATTATTTGGGTCTTCTCCCTTTTTTGTTTTGTGAGTCTGGCTAAAGATTTTGTTCACTCTTTCAAAGAACCAACATTTACTTTCGTTGATCTTTTGTATGTTTTTCTTATTTTCAATGTTATTGATTTCTGCCTTAACTTTAGTGATTTCTGTCCTTCTGGCTGCTTTAGGGTTCTTTTGTTCTTCTTCTATGTCTTTAAGATGTGCAATCAGGCTATTTATTTGTGCTTTTTCTTGGTTCCTAATGTGTGCTTGTATGGCTATGAATTTCCCTCTCAGTACTGCCTTAGCTGTGTCCCAAATGTTTTGATAGCTTGTGCCTTCATTTTCACTCAACTCTCAAAACATTTTGATTTCTTCCTTTATTTCCTTTGACCCAGTAGTTGTTAAGTAGTGTATTATTGAGCTTCCACATTTTGGGACTCTTACTAATCTTTTGCTGATTGTTAAGTGTTAGTTTATTTCCACTGTGGTCTGAAAAGATGCTTGGGATGATTTCCGTGTTCTTGAATTTGCTGATGCTGTCTTTGTTGCCTAACATATGGTCTATCCTTAAGAATGACCCATGTGGACTTGAGTAGAACATATATTCAAGTTTCTTGGGATGGATGACTCTGAAAATGTCTAATAGTTCTAGTTTATCTATCTCCTCATTTAGCTCCCTTCTGTCTTTATTGATTTTCTGCATGGATGATCTGTCAAGTTGAAAGAGTGGGGTGTTGAAGTCCCATACTATGACTGTGTTGTTGTTAGTATATTTTTGTAGCTCTTTCAGTAGATGTTTGATCTATTTATATAGCTTCTCATTGGGTGCATAGATGTTAATAATTGTTATGCCCTCTTGATTGAGGACTTAACACTGAGCATTAAATAGTGTCCATCCCTATCTTTTTAAATTTTATTTATTTTAAAGTCTATCATGTGTCAGATATGAGAATAATTGTTCCTGTCCTTTTTTGTGGGCCATTGGCTTGTATGATTGTTTTCCATAATTTCACTTTGAGTCTGTGTTTGTCTGGTTCAGTTAGGTGGGTTTCCTGTAGACAGCATATTATTGGGTTGTGTTTTATGATCCATCTTCCTACTCTGTGCCTTTTAATAGGTGAATTCAGGCCATTAACATTTATTGATATCAAAGATTGAAGATATTTCAACAGCATTCTTCAAGGAAGTTCATCTACGCCGATGACATCTGCTGTGCAACTCAGGCATCAAAGTTCGACATCCTCGAGGAAACACTCATGAAAGACATGTCTCTGATATCTGATTACTGTAAAAAATGGCGACTAATCCCTAGCACTGAAAAAACAGTATCATCTGTTTTCCATCTACACCATGCCTCGGCCTCACGTGAGCTTAATGTGTAGCTTGGCAATATGAGAATCCAGCATGAAGCCCAGCCAGTCTATCTTGGCGTTACTCTCGATCGCACTCTGTCATTTCACGAACATCTCATAAAAACTGCAGCAAAGGTGGGTGCGAGGAATCACATCATTGCAAGACTGGCCAGCTCCTCATGGGGCACGAGTGCTTCCACACTACGATCATCATCTCTGGCATTATGCTATTCCACTGCAGAATACTGTGCCCCAGTATGGTTCAGTAGCCCCCATGTCCACTTGGTCGATTCCAAATTATATTCCTCCATGAGGATCATTTCTGGAACCATCTGTTCCACCCCGGTTCCATGGCTGCCAGTTCTTAGCAACATCGCCCCGCCAGATATTCATCGGGATGCGGCATCATCTAAGTTCATTTCCCACGTCTGCGCTCGACCGGACCTGCCAATATACGCAGATATCTTCGCCCACCCTGTCCAACGCTTGACGTCTTGTCACCCAATCTGGTCCCCTATGCCTACACTGAACTTCTCTGTTCCAGACTCTTGGAAACAGAGTTGGCAGTCAGCTGAGGTAAAGAACAAACACCTCATCACAGACCCCTGGAAGCGTCAACCCAGCTTTGACCTAGCACGTTATGATTGGGCCCTCCTCAATCGCTATCGAACAGGCCATGACCGGTGCGCCGCTATGTTCCATCGCTGGGGAGCCAGAGATGACCCGAACTGCCCCTGCAGCTACAGACAGACTATGACCCACATAGTCAATGACTGCCACCTTTCCAGATTCAAAGGAGGTCTCGAAACTTTACATCAGGCTCAACCTGACACTGTTGACTGGCTACGGAAGATGGGCAAACACTAGAAGAATAAAACAGCATTCTTGTAGAGTTTTAGAGTATTCTGATATATGGCATATTTATGCTGGTCTGACTGTTTATAGGAGACCTTTCAGAACTTCTTTCAGGGCAGGCTTGGTGATAGTTGATTCTTTCAACTATTGCTTGTCTGAGAAGGTTTTGATGCCTCCATCTAGTCTGAATGACAGTCTAGCAGGATACAGTAGTCTTGGTTGAAAGCCTTTCTCATTGAACACTCAATAGATAGTTTGCCATTCTCTTCTGGCCTGTAGTGCTTGTGTGGAGAAGTCTTCTGCTAATCTTATGGGGTTTCCTCTGTAGGTGACTCTTTGTTTTTCTCTTGCAGCCTTCAGGATCCTTTCTTTATCTTTATTCCTTTCCATTTTAAATAGGGTGTGTCTTGGTTTCTTTAAGTCTGGGCTAATTCTGTTTGGGATCCTCTGGGCTTCTTGAACCCTTATGTCTTTTATGTTGTCTAGACTAGAGAAGTTCTCAGCTACTATGTCATAAAGAATGCTGTCTTCTCCTCCCTCTCTTTCTTCCTCTGGTAAGCAGATAATGCCTATATTATTTCTTTTGAAGTCATCCCATATGTCTCTGTTGTTGTTTTAAGTATCTCTTAATCTATTTTTTGAAATCTCTTACTTCTATTTTAGTTGTCTCTAATTTGTCCTCAATCTTGCTAATTCTGTCTTCAGCCTCATTGATTCTATTCTCTCTGCCCTCTACTGTTTTCTGGAGCTCATTAATTTTGTTTCCATGTTCTGGTAATGTTTTTAGCTTGTCCAGCTAATTGTGTTCTTAGCTCAGCTATTTCAGCTTTCAGCTCTCTAATAACCTTGAGAAAATTAGTGTTTTCTTCCAGGGTCTCATTTGTTGTTTTTGCATTTCTGATGAAAAATCTTTCATACTCTTACTCACTCTTGTGATTATTTCCTTAACTAGTGTTTGGCTGTTGACCTCATTATTTTGTGCTTCAATCTTTGGGGGGCTTTTAGCTGGATTCTTGTCCTGGTTCATTTCTCCAATATTTCTTCTTGTTTGTTTAACCATTTTATATAGTATGTTATGAGGTCCCTCTTTCAGTACTTTTCAAATTACTGATCACTCTTGCCTTGATTGATTTATGTTTAAGTAAGGTAATTAAAGGGTTCACAGTTGTATAAATTGACAGTTGTTTCAATAGTATTTTAACCCCTGAGTTGGAGCACAGTGGCTGTTAAAGCCTCTTTTGTTCTTTTTCTTCCCTGTAGGCTATGGGATCCCTGTAGGCTATGGGGGGATTTTAAACTATAAGTAGGCTTCTTAGCTGAATCACTGACTCCTGACCAAGAGATAAAACAGGGTGTGGCAGAGATAGTCCAGTGGTTATGCAAAGAGACTCTCACAGCCCCACCACTAGTCCACTGAGGTATAGATCTTCTCCTGATCTTCCTCGTTAGTGCTCTGTCCCCTGGTGTCAGCAGAGGGTCTCACCCCTGCTGCTCCAGATTCTGAGGGCAGTAGTAATGGAGACTCATAGTTGCATTTGGTGAGTCTCAGGAGAGTCCTCTACTCCTTTCAGCTGTCCCCTTGTTGGTGAAACAGACTGGAGATGGTGTCTCAACTAGTAAACTGCCGGACTGTTACCAGCCACTTAATCTCTCCCAAGGCTCCTCTCTGTCCACAAGCCACTTGTGTTTGCACTCACTGGTGATTTGGTGGGTTCTTAAAGTCGTTCTGGTCCTGTCTTGTTGCGGTCCCAGGTGGTCTCCTTTGGTATTCCTCATTGCCCTGGGAGACGATTGGAAAGAAACACAGCTGCTGCTCTGTAGCCCCACCTCCATTTATGATTTTTTTATTCCTAACTCCTTTTGAGGTAGTTGTCTGAAAGGTGGCTGAAGTTTCAAAAGCATCATGAGCCTCTATCCACACTTGATCAAGTCCATTTTTCTTTTTCTTTTTAAATTATCTTTATTTATTTGATAAACAGCCAGAAATTTTGTTGGGGGAGATAGACAGGGAAGGAGATAGACACTTGCAGCACTGCTTCACCATTTGTAAAGCTTTCCCCCAGCAAGTGAGGACTTGCAAGTGGGGCCTTGAACCCCATCCTTGCACACTGTAACATGCACATTCAACCAGGTGTGTCACCACCCACCCACCTCAAATTCATTTTTCTCTGGTTGGTCACATTAAAGCCATGGGTCAGTGAATTAATCATGAAAGTTTCTTTCATTTCTACTTACATAAAATGTCTACAGTTCTATCTTTAATTCTCTAAGTCTTCTTTTGTCTTTGTACTTAAGGTATTGAGTACTGCACAGGAATGTGAGATTTTCTTTGGATTTAATCTTTCTGATTAATTTAAAATTTTTTCATTTATTCATTTTTAATAGCAATTTTTTTTGCCTTCAGGGTTATCACTGGGACTCAGTGTCTGCACCATGAATCCATTGCTCCTAGAGGCGATTTTTTCCTTTTTGTTGCCTTTATCATTGTAGTTATTATTGTTGTTGTCACTGCTGTCATTGTTGTTGGATAGGATAGAGAGAGGAGGGAGAGAAAGAAAGACACCTGAAGACCTTCTTCACAGCTTGTGCAGCAACCCCCCTGCAGGTGGGGAGCCAGGGGCTCAAACCGGGATCCTAACACCAGTCCTTGCTCTTTGTGCCATGTGTGCTTAGCTTAACCCGCTGTGCTACAGCCTGGCTCCCTATTTAATCATTTTTAGGTAGAGTCAGAGTGGACCTGAGAAGGAAGGGAGAGATATCTCGAGGAGAAAGACACCTGCAGCACACTTAACCACTCATGAAGCTTCCTTCCTGCAGGTGGGGCCAGCGCTTGAACCCACATCCTTGTGCATCAGATGTAGGTATGACTTCAGAGTATGTAGAATATAGCTAATTTTGAACCAGATGCTTCTCAAAACACCCAGTTAGGCAAAGGAGAGTAGATGAAAGGAGAAGTGGGCAAGTGAGAGATCCTGAGACCACATATGCTCCCAGTGGGTCAGAGAAAGAAGAGCAAGAGGAAGGACCCCTTGGATCTAAAACTTAGGAGAGTAGGAGGTCTGACCCCTGAATCCGAGTATCTGTCTTTGAATTGTAGATCACTGTGGCAACAGGGAGGGTTTGCTGATGGAAGTCATTTTTCACACACTAGTTTCTTTTTATATCAACAGAGGATGTGGGCAGAAATTTTATTCAGATTTCATGTCCCTACTTCATAGGGACATGCATTGTGCAAAAGTTACAGGAACACGTTTTTTTCCTTTCAAAAATGCCATTTCTAAAAGAATAAAAAACTGAAATATCACTACAGCCGCTAATACTCCAAGTTGAAATGCACAGGTATTTCAGAAGCTAGGGGTGGGGTGGGGGGGGGGGGAGGTCAGGCAGCAAAAAGAAATTCCAGAGAAAGAAAAGGAGAGAAGCACTTGAAAATAGGTGGGGTTCATTTCCTCCATACATGGAGTTTTTGCTAGTTCATGCCTCAAGACTTAGCGTTTCTGATATTAATAATTCACAGGAAAATGAAGTCACCACAGCCTGGTCAGGAATGGAGGTGATTTAGAGTCTGAATGAAGGGGGTGCCTTACAGAGTGGGCCTTAGCCCACTGTTATACATCTCTGTTATACATCTCCTAACACACTCTCTTGGCCTTGTTCTATCTGATTCTTGTGTGGTTTCATTGGTGATATAGACTAGATTAATGTTTAGCGAAAGAATTACACCTTAAGCCAGGGATAGCTGACTATGTGTCAATTCTGCTTTCACATCCAATTTCTGTTGAGCTTGGTTATCTAAAGGCAAATCTTGCTCAGGGATATGATTTGCAGGGTTAAATGAAGATTCAATGACCTAGGATTCAGCTGTTTAATTTTCAGTACACCTGCAATTTCCAACTGATCATTAGAATGCACTCCACTTTGAAAGGAGTAGTACATCTGGGTTTGTTTTTGTGCACTCAGTTCAGCTGTAGGGCTAGAAATAGTGCCATTGTAAAGGAAGACTCAGATGATGATGAAAGTGAGCATGAGAGCAGGGTGGTGGCTACTGTGTCTCAGAATAGTGAACAGAACTTAGTTCTATTTCTAAATGTCTAGTTTCAATCTTTATTCTGGCCCCATTTGGTAGACAAAAGGGAGCTCATGCTTCTTCCCACCCTAAGATCTCTATTTTCATCTGCCTTATTCCTGCTTTTTGGTTCCTGTTCATTAATCATTTTGTCCTGCTTTACATTTTACCACCTTTCAGCCACCAAATTGCAGATGCTAACATGATTTCATCCTGACTTCCCTGAGCAGATGACCTTACCAATGTGTCCTGGAATCTCACCTCTCCAGAGCTCTACCTTACTAGGAAAAGACAGAAACAGGATGGGGGTATGGATTGACCTGCCAATGCCCATGTCCAGCACAGAAGCAGTTATAGAGGGTAGAACTCCCACCTTCTGCACCCCATAAAGAATTTTGGAATGCTATGAATGTTGACTGTAAAAATATTAATCCCCCAAGAAAGGAAAATTAAAAAAAAAAGAATTTTGGCTCATACTCTCAGTGGGGGGAGAAATGATAGGGGAAGATGACCAGAGAGCTCTGAACTCCAATTCTATCAGGACCCAGAGGGAGAAGAGGAAAAATGAAGGACATTCTGAAGTGTAACTTAGAAAAGAAGAGAAGGCATGACCACAGGAGAACAAAGGGCAACTATATAGAGAGACAAATAGTTATAGAAATAATAGTCAGCCCCTACTGCAACCTTGAGAGAACTATTGTAGCTTCCAATGAAAGGGATGGAGATACAGAACTCTGGGGGTGGGAATGGTGCAGAATTATACCCCTATTGTCTTATAATTTTGTAAATCAATATTGTCACTAGTAAAACTAAAAAAATAAAATAAAAGGAAAAAAAGAAAGGGAGCTAAGACTTTGCTCCTGTCATAGCCAAGAAAACAAGTTCATGGCTTGAAGAGATGATGACTGTCAGTCTACTATGTCTAGCTTGCTGTCATTTCTCTGCCTCAGTTTCTCCCTTTTGCTTCATAATATTCTGTGAGGAAAACCAATGGTCTTCCTGAGAAGTTCAACAGAGCCATCTTATTATATTAATTTATTACAGTACCAGGACCACAGGCATTCACAGTGACTGCTCCTAGACTGACCATTATTCTTATTGTTTTAAAATTTCAGATAAATTAAGACACACAGAGGGAGAGATAGACACAGACAATGAGAGATACCACACAATTGTTTCACTTTTTGGTGCCATCCATAATGCTACTGGATAGTGCTGGGGATTGAAACTGGGTCCTTAGGCATGGGCAGTCAAACTCTTTACTGGATGAGCTATATCCTGGCCTCAACAGAACCATCTTAGGAGAAGGGGTTACTTTCTTTCATGCAAACCCAATAGTGGCACTACCCCTATGACAGAAAATGGAGATATCCTTCTCTTTCTTTCTTTCTCTCTTTCTTTCTTTCTCTCTTTCTTCCTTCCTTCCTTCCTTCCTTCCTTCCTTCCTTTCTCTCTTCTCTATCTCTCTCTTCTCTTCCTCTCTCTCTCTTTCTCTCTTCTCTCTCTATCTCTCTCTTCTCTTCCTCTCTCTCTCTCTCTCTCTCTCTCTCTCTCTCTCTTTCTCACTGTCTTGCTCCTTGGAGTCCTCTGGCCATGCAGTGGCTGCGACCAGGTCTGCAGAAGCTATAGGGACTTCGGTGCAATGCTCCTTGACTTATACATAATTTATTATGTCTGACTGCTGGTGATATTTAGATGAGAATTATTTCCAGATTATAATAAAGGCTGCCCTCTACTAGAGGAGTGTAGTTAGATCACTGATCATATCAAAATCCTCAAAATGGGGAGAGGGCCTTGGGGCCCAGATGCATACTGATAGAAAGGTCTTCAGCTGGAGACGAGAATGTTCTGCAGACACAGGGAGATGAGAAACTGTACCTATGTGTCAACAACTGTACTGTAAACCATTAACCACTAATAAATTGACAATAAAATACAATCCTTAAAATGGGGGACTATTTCTCAAAGCATTGAGCAGATAGGGGTTTCAAAGGCTGGGGAGTCTGGCTAACATGAGGAATTCAGTAAGACACATGGAGTGCTCCTGACTTAAAGGAACTCCAGAACCTTGGAAAAGATCTCTATCACATTTATTACGATGCTGCAATCTTACCAAGGATATAAACCAGTCTTTGGCACTCTCTCAAAGAACACATCTTTGTAACTCGTTAGAACAATGCTGCAGTGATGTGTTCTCATAACATTTATAAAGGCCAAGCTACGAAGACAATCCATGTCAACTGTCACTAGCGATGTATCATTTAAAAGACAGCGTGTACACAGCATAATGGTTTAAATGAACTCAGGGAAACATGCTGCTTTGCTGTAGCTACTTGGTTGTCTGGACCTCTACGGATCAAACTCTGCTTTCCAGGACTCACAGCAGTGTGCTGTCTGGGAGCTCTCTCCCCTCCCTGCAGTTCTGTGGCCTGTTTTCAGAAGCTGCAGTGTTCACAGCAACCTCGCCTGATGTAGATGGTCACTAAGTGCCTAGCCTAGTGCTTTGCTAAGAATGCCTGACCACTCAATGCAGCTAAATTGGTATTTATATAAAGGGAGGGTGCTCGCTGGCCTGTCAGAGGGTAGAGCACACGGTTTTGCTGCTCCTCCTTGCGGGTCTGCTGTGTGAGTATGTTCAGGAAGCTTTCCAGGAGCCTAGATGACACAGGGAGCCAGTCATGCCCTGGTGGGTTGCTGCTGGAGAGAAACCACAGCAGTAACTATGGAAACAAGGAAGACAGGAGCATATGGTAGTCAACCCAGGAACTAACCCCAGGGATTGGCTTCTGAGGGGTGAGCCAGGTGCTTCATCCATAAATTATTTTCTCTAGTGAAAAATAAAATCCAGTTGGTAAAATCCCTCAGAGCACAGCAGGAGAGGAAGGAGGACACATAGCAAAGAGAGTGACTTCTCTGCGTAGTCTGTCCTCTGGGAAGTGGAAACAGAACATTTTGTAATTGGCACTCCGCAAGGAAACATGAGAGGGACTAATCCTCTAAGACAGAAGGAGGTGAGCAAGATAGACCTGCTTCCTCTGACCAGTCTGTGCTTAGGTTCCAAACAGATTTGGAGCAAGCCACAGGGCAACTCTAAATTGCAACAATATTTACAGCTACATAGATATTAATAAGCAATGCATGTTTGTATAAACTAGTGAGTTTTAGTGAGCTGCATATATTTCTTAGTGCAGTGCCATTTGTCACAATCAGCCCTTTATTCTTTTCATGGTAACAGTCATGTGTTAAAAAAAATTCATGGTATTTGGAAAATACTTAAATGATTTGGGGTTCAGTCAATGTTGACAGCCAAAACAGTTGCCCAGCTTTGCGAGTTGTTCTTATCATAGTAATGACCCCACAGTGCCAAACGGCCTTACTAGGCTAGTCACACACATGAGATGCAAATGCATCCAGAAAACTGTCAGGAAAGGGGCTGGGTGGTAATGCACCCGATTAAAGGCACATAGCACCAAGCGCAAGGACCTGCGCAAGGATTCAGGTTCAGGCCCCGGCTCCCCACCTGCAGCAGAGACGTTTCACTAGTGGTGAAGCAGGCCTGCAGGTGTCTGTCTTTCTTTCTTCCACTATATCTCCCTCTCCCCTCTCAATTTCTCTCTGTCCTAGCTAATAAAGTGGGGGTGGGGGGTGGATTTGTAGTGCCGCACACAGCGATAACCCTGAAGGCAAGAAAAAAAAAACTGTCAGGAAGAAGGATGGAAAAAGAAAAAAGAATCAAAGAGCGAGACCTCAAGGTCCAAACCAGCAGGATGAGAACATGAGGAGAACTGAGGGCAGAGGACTGTAGGGAGGGGACTTACCTAGGCTTTCAGAGGCTCAAGAGAATAAAATTCATCTCATGGGATTGTTCTGGATGGTGACAGCCCTGTGGATTTCTGGAGGAAAACAGAGTGACTTCCTCACTCCCAATTTCCAGAAGGTATCATTCTACCACAGAATTCCCACAGAAGTTCTCACTCTTGCCAAAGATCTCAGCAGGGAAGAGAGCTGGGATCC
Organism: Erinaceus europaeus; assembly: GCF_950295315.1. Classification (NCBI taxonomy): domain Eukaryota; kingdom Metazoa; phylum Chordata; class Mammalia; order Eulipotyphla; family Erinaceidae; genus Erinaceus; species Erinaceus europaeus. Next base: position 15,104,261 of record NC_080179.1, on the reverse strand, counting down.
ATGCTCTGAGAACTTTTAAAGTTAAGACATTGTCTGGGAATGTCCATGTCCTTAAGTGAAAAAAAAAAAAAGGCCTTTTTCTCACAAAGCAATCATTCCTGGAAACTGAATTGCTTTCTCCACGCTCTATCAATCTGCCACCTTTTAGGAGAACTAAATCTAGTCCAAACATTTTTATAATGCTATTTGATAGTTTGAGAGCAAGTCATATTTTATCAGACCCACATTGTCATACTTCTAACAGAGAGGCTAAAGAGCTATGCTCCTTAAACATGAAAAAGAAAAAGAAAAAAAAAAAACAAACCCTGTGTCCTTCATTAGCCACATAGTTTAAATTTCACTACTGGAACCATCTCAGCCTAGAAAAATGTTGGGTGAAATAGTCTTACTGATGAACATTCTTACAACAATTAAATTTTGACATATTTACTGAGCAATGATTTTGTTGAAAAGTTGTCTCTGTTGTCTTCAAACCTCAACACTTAGCCCTAACAACATTAAGAGTACAAAGTATAAACAAGAGAATTATATGCTCTGAAAATCAGTTATACCTTGCCAGGGTTTGGTGTCAGAAACCCAAAGACTCCAAAGTCTGGGTAATTATTCTTTCTTGAATGGAGAAGGGTTCCTCCAGAAAAGCAAATTATCTTGCCCATAGATCTTCCTTGTTGGTTTCTAAATTGGGCCTCAGAGGGAACATTGCCTTTTTCATTAAGGGATATTAAATATTTCAGGAGTGGCTTCATGTTTCAGTGAACTATTAACATTAGAAATGCAAGATTTGGAAATGGAGAGACACCTGGGGAAGATGCTATCCTACTTCATGCCCTCCTTTTTAAGTGTTGCATTTCATGACTTCATTACACATTTAAATAAAAAATACCCCTCTGGAACCAGAAAAGACCTAGAATTGCCAAAACCATCTTGAGAAGAAAGAACAGAACTGGAGGCATCACATTATAATCAAAACTGCTTGGTACTGGAACATGAACAAACACACTGACCAGTGGAACAGAATTGAGAGCCCAGAAGTGAGCCCCATACCTATGGACATCTAATCTTTGACAAAGGTGCCCAGACTATTAAATGGGGAAAGGAGAGTCTCTTCAACAAATGGTGTTGGAAAAAATGGGTTGAAACACGCAGAAGAACGAAACTGAACCACTACATTTCACCCAACACAAAAGTAAATTCCAAGTGGATCAAGGACCTGGATGTTAGACCAGAAACTATCAGATACTTAGAGGAAAATATTGGCAGAACTCTTTTCTGCATAAATTTTAAGGACATCTTCAATCAGACAAATCCAATTACAAAGAAGACTAAAGCAAGAATAAACCAATGGGACTACATCAAATTAAAAAGCTTCTGCACAGCAAAAAAAAAACCGCTACCCAAACCAAGAGACCCCTCACAGAATGGGAGATCTTTACATGCCATACATCAGACAAGAGTTTAATAACCAAAATATATAAAGAGCTTGCCAAACTCAACAACAAGAAAACAAATGACCCTATCCAAAAATGAGGAGAGGACATGGGCAGAATAGTCACCACAGAAGAGATCTGAAAGTCTGAGAAACATAAAAAAAAGCTCCAAGTCACTGATTGCTACAGAAATGCAAATAAAGACAACCATGAGATAACACTTCACTCCTATGAAAATGTCATACATAAGAAAAAGTTGCAGCAACAAATGCTGGACGGGTTGTTGAGTCAAAAGAACTCTCCTTCACTGCTGCTGGGAATGTGAATTGGTTCAACCCTTATGGAGAACAGTCTGGAGAACTCTCAGAAGGCTAGAAATGGACCTACTCTATGACCCTGCAATTCCTCTCCTGGGGATATATCCTAAGGAACCCAGCACACCTATCTCAAAAGATTTGTGTATACCCATGTTCATAGCAGCATAATTTGTAATAGCCAAAACCTGGAAGCAACCCAGGTGTCCAACAACAGATGAGTGGCTGAGCAAGTTGTGGTATATATATATACAATGATACTGCTCAGCTATTAGAAATAGTGATTTCACTGTTTTCAGCCCATCTTGGATGGACCTTGAAGAAATCATGTTCCGTGAAATAAGTTAGAAGCAAAAGGATGAGTATGGAATGATCTCACTCATAGACAGAAGTTGAAAGACAAGATCAGAAGAGACTAAGCAGAACCTGGACTGGAGTTGGTAAAAGACTTGGGTGGGGTGGGTAGGGGGTTCAGGTCCTGGAAAAGGATGACAGAGGACCTAGTGGGTTGTATTGTTATGTGGAAAACTGAGGAATGTTATGCATGTACAAACTATTGTATTTACTGGTGACTGTAAAACATTAATCCCCCAATAAAGGAAAAATGTTTTTAAAAAGTTTTAAACATTTGTTTAAATGTGCAGTAGCACAGCAGGTTAAGCACAGGTGGCACAAAGCACAAGGCCCGGCATAAGGATCCTGGTTCTGCATAAGGATCCTGGCTCCCTACCTGCAGGGGAGTCACTTCACAAGCGCTGAAGCAGGTCTGCAGGTGTCTATCTTTCTCTCCCCCTCTCTGTCTTCCCCTCCTCTCTCCATTTCTCTCTGTCCTATCCAACAACAACGATATCAACAACAACAACAACAACAATAAAACAACAAGGGTAACAAAAGGGAATAAATAAATGAATATTAAAAAAAAGAAAAAAAAAGAAAGAAATGTTCTACACGCAGGAAAAAGCCTCAGCTCCCCAAATAAAATGAAGTGTGGCAACTAAGCACTTCCTCTGTTCCTTATCATACCTGGGGGTGATGTTTAAAGACAGCGGTTAAAACCGAGTGGCCACATTGCTATTGACTAGCCCACCACCCACTTCCAGACTAAGGGAAGCAGATCTGGATATGATCCTGGTGACTTTCAGAACTGCGTTCGGTCTTTCACCCTTAGTGATACCAGCAAATGTGTCCCTCTGTCTACAATTAGCCAAGGCTGCAGACAGACACAGGCTTTATTAAAAAAAAAAAAAAAAAAAAAAAAAACAGTGTCCATGGTTCCAGAAATGCATTTTGTGTTGCCAGCTGAGAAAGACCGTTGCATTCTTCCATTCTTCTCTGAGCTTTAGATGGAAGGTAGACTTTCTTTGGGACTAGCCAGACACATTGTTTTGACTTCTTTCTCTAGGGAGGAGAACCCCTGAGAAGACTACTGCACGTGTTGTCATGTCAATTTTACCTAAAAAAACCAATGAATGGTTCAGCTCTGTTTCCTCTACCAGAGTCCAAGAGCCCAAGGGCAAGTCTTAGAAGCATTTCTGCTCCTTTCAGAGACAGCATTCATTGCACTCAGAAGCTGACAAGGTTGTGCTTCCTTTCTGTGGATTATATTTGGTTGTTGGTCTGTGGCTGTATCTGTCTTAACACTCACTTGCTTATTCACTCACTCACACTCCACCCCCTCCTCTCTGTTTCACATTCAGCTTACACTGCCCACGGACTATTTTGCTTATGTCTCTTTCCCCTCAGAGGGCAGGGGACATCTACGTGCTGCCTTGACACAGGGTCCCTACCAGGTTAGGGGTCCTGCGCTCCGTTTATCCCCCAAAATCATTGCCAAAGACGCGGGTTATTTCTTGTGCAAAGGGGTGATGTCACTCACTTCGCCCTTCCCAGCCGCCACACTCCCTTGCTGCTCGCACCCAAACAAAGGCGGGTCGGTGGGCTTGGGGTCTCTTTCTGGACGCAGAGTTCTCCCCCTAGCGGTGCTTCCTAGCACAGCAACCCTGGTGGGCGGCCCGTTGTCAGAAAGCAGTTTTGTGACCCAGCCTCTTGAGTCTTGTGGCATAGTGGTGCTGTCTGGTGAGCCCCCCTGTCCTCCCCACATTTTTTCCCCCTCTGAGTAGCAAAGACTCGGATCTGCTCAAAAAAGAAGCCATTCATGAACCCAGATAATGTCCTTAATGAAACAAAGAAGCAAGTGATTCCTCCCTCCACTTGAAGGGGTTCAGAGTTCACACATCTGTCCTTGAATTTGAAAAGTAACGATGAAGGCTTATTTGCTCCAGCCTAAACAAATGCTCAAAGAAGAGTCCTTGGAGTTTTTCTTTTCCTTTTTTCCCCCTTAGAAGCATGTATAAATCGACTGGATTTTAGGGGAACTGTGGCATAATTGTCAGAACAGACTATTATGACAGTCACAAATTAAAAAATAAGAGGTCACAAATAACATACCCACACAAACCCATAACTATCTAATTGTCCTCATAAAAGTGCTATTAAAAAAATAAACCAAAATGTGGCGTCTTCTCATGGCTAGCAGGGATGGCTCAGGGATGATTCAGAAATTGGCCTGAACTGTGGGTGTCAGTCTGTGGTGACATCTGATACCACCCCAAGAAACCACAGGCAGAGGAAGAACAGAACCTTCATCTGAGGGGCTCTGGCATGTGAAAATGACTCAACTTGTTTGAGGGGTGAACTTGAAAGTGTGCAGCCCAGATGTCAATTTTAAGATCCATTCTGCCTGACACAGCTGTGGTCTCCAAGTTGCCTTTGGACTGAGTGGGGCCACACCCACAGCTGCAGCCTCTCAGTGCTATTTGAACCTCCCTCAGGGCCAACTGCTGTGAAGAGAACAGTTTATTACACATAAAACAAAATGCCGGCTCAACTTTACAGTTTCACGGTTTGGCTCCAGGAAAAGAATAAGAATTTTAGTTTACACCTTTTGTGCACCAAGTGCCAGGACACTTGATTTGGGGAACATCTGAAAACTTCTGTGCTCTGCTGTTACCTCATTCTCTGACCACAAGGCCTAGCATTTCACGTGGCTTGCTGGCCACTACTTTTCTCCCTCCCTCCCTCCCTTCCTTCCTCCCTTCCTTCCTTCCTCCCTTCCTTCCTTCCTTCCTCCCTCCCTTCTTTCCTCCCTCCCTTCTTTCCTCCCTCCCTTCCTTCCTTCCTCCCTCCCTTCCTTCCTTCCTTCCTTCCTTCCTTCCTTCCTTCCTTCCTTCTTTCCTCCTTCCCTTCCTTTCTTTCTCTCTTTCTTTGCAAAATGGGGAGAGAGTGTCATTTGTCATTCACCTCCTGGTGACCCTATAAAGTACTCTGGTGATGAGGCTAGACTGAAATGTATTCTCCCTATGTTCTAATAATTTTCCTCCATCATCTCAAACAAATGTAGCTCAGTCTGAACCAATTTTTTGCCTTGATATTAGCTTTACTGAGCACATTCAATCGGAATTCTGTTTTTCAAGAGGAGGCTTTAAAAGATCTCTAAAAGACTTGGAAAAAAAAAACAACTCCTTGGAGTATTGAGGCAAATACTTAAGTTTCCTTACTCTAAATACAACACACATAAAAACAGCGAGAGAAAATCTTGTGACACATCAGTACTGTAGCTACAGTGTTCAGTCCTATAATATCTGCCACAAAAGGCTGCATGCTGTTTACTTAGAGTTACAAGGAAATCAACCTGTCCTTTTATTGCCTCGCAATTCCCTGCTATACTGTTAGACTCTTTGAACCTAGAATAACAACTAGCTTGCCCTCTAAAAGGATACAGCCTCTGAGTGGATATGGCAGGGCTTCTGTGGTATTCACCATCTGAAAGAAACATGAACTAGCTGATCAACCAAATGTTTGGGTTTACACAGTGCTAAGCCTTAAGATGATTCCCCTGTATGGATACTTGGTGTCATATAGATGAAACAGTATTTATGATGTACTAAAACAGCTGAAGGAAAATGCAGTTCAAAGTTCAGAGGAAGGTATAAAGTTCAGAAGAGTAGAAAGCAAGAGACCTAAATTCATGCATGCAGTATTTCTAGCAGTGTCTGTGGGTCTCAGTTGTATGAGTGCATGGGAAGAGGGCATCTTTATGTGAAGAAGTCAGTACTCGCTGAGGACAGCAGCCCATGGGACATCAGATGACTTGAACATCAGAGCACTAACTAGATGTTTTTTTTTTACTACATTCTTCTCTTAGCTCCAGGTTTTGATGCTCTGACCAAACACTTGTACCTGGAAAGTTATAAACAGAGCAAGAAAGATGATGTTGAATAATAAAGCAGAGCTGGATATGAAAAAAAAAAAGAGGAGTAGAAATTTTAGTTTGCTCACAGATTTCTCTATGAATGTACCATCCAAAGTGCATGTCTCTTACCAAGAGTGTGCTATTTGCCTATGTGCTTATTTGTGTATTTATAATTAAAGGGGAAATCATCACGTTAACAGTGGCTATATATTTACTGCTTTCTCCATTTTCTTGGGGTGATCTCGAACCTCTGCTGATATTGATCATAGTCCCATCAAGTTGTCACTCCCCTGAAATTCAACTCCCCGTCTCCTCCCCAACTGTAACATAAACATTTAACATTCTTTTTAGTTTAATTAGCGCATGGATTCATTTTGATTGATGAATTGATGTAGCTCGTTGGCATGAAGATTTTCTTCCCCTTGTAACACTGTGGTAATAGAAAAGTCTTGTGTGGGGGGTGACGTCTGCTTTGATGCTCTAGACGTTCTGTCTGATGAAAAAGCCCAGCCTTTCAGCTGTGATTCTCGAATCTCTAGGGAGATGCTTTTTCATTGCTGTTGGTGGAGTGGGTGGAGGTTGGAGGAGAGTAGGAGGAGAGAGTGGTGTGGAAAGTGATGGCTGGGAAACATCATCGCTAAGCATTTCATGTTTATATTGGGGGGGGGGGGCTGATTTTGAAATAGTCATTGTTCACACCCTGGACCCAGGAGGGAAAGAGACGTTGACTTTCTGCCATTGGTAGTAAGGGATTAAGAGGGAGTGCAGTGAGCTGGGAAATTCCAGCACTTCTTGCCAAAGAATTAAGCTGAAATTAGCTCACACTTGGTAACAATTTGATTTCTGGTTTCACTTTAATCAGCAAGGATTAATGGTGAAATTTTTTATTTCTAATTTTTTTTTTTAGCCTCAATAGCAAACAGAGTCCCTTACTTGAAAACTGCTGAATGAAGATGGATTTTATAAGCTTTCTGAGAGAGAGAAAGAAAGGCTAAAGAAGAAGGCCCACTTTTCAGGCCATAAATTTTTCAAATTCCCCCAGTAGTCCATCACCCGCTGCTTGAAGGGCTGAATGTGGTGGGGCTTGGTGATGTCTCTGCTGAATGGAGGTGAGAGAAGAACTCGGCTACATTTTGAATGTCTATGTTTGTATTTTTGCCTCCTGTAGTTTCTTCCTGGTTTTATTGTTTCAGGAGCTGTTTCTAATTTAAAGGAATGTAGCTGCCGTAAGAGTTCCCTGTAAGACAAAGAACCAGAAAGCTGCCTTCATTTCATTTCATCTTCTTACACAAAGACAGCACTTAAGTTTTGATTTTTCACTCTTGTCCAGTATTAGTTATTTACCAGACATTCTTTAGATAGCTACAACCCATTTGTAAGTTACTTATTTTGTACATTATGGTCTAATGTCTGGCAGTGTTTCTAAGTTGCCTATTATCGTAAAAGTTAAGAACTCCGACAGAGATATTAGAAATTATGGTGATACAATATTTATGAGGAAAGCTACCAGGTAATATCTAGTGATGGAAAAAAAATAGCTAGCAAGCATTTTCAAAATAAGTTTGTTATTAGTCAGCCATTGTTAACTCCTATAAAGTTAGGAACAAGTCTGATGCCCAGGATTCATTTCTAGAGATTGGATGTGCATCTTTGGGGAAGAGACTTGACTTTTCTGGATTCCAGAGACTGACATGGGAACTATAATAAGACAGAGCATTGAGCTCATTGTTCACATCCTGAGTTAAACAGGATAATTAACAGCAGATGTCAGATTCTTCTGCTGTTGACGTAGGTGCTTCTACGAATGTGACTTAGTGGAAGCTAGCTTTTCTTGACCAGTCACTGGATATCTTGTGTTGTGCTCCTTTTTGAAGCCATAAGCAAGTAAAAAAGGACAAGTATGGACACAAGGAGGCCTGATTCCATCTTTCTCCTGTCTCTCCACCTCCACTTCCCTACCACTGTGTGTGTGTGTGTGTGTGTGTGTGTGTGTGTGTGTGTGTGTGCGTGTGTGTGTATTATGCAAAGAAAGGGTAGAACATTTTGCCCTAACGTCCATCTCCTCACTCCCACCTATTTATCTATCTATCATCTGTCTACCTCACAGAAGACTCTATAGAGACAGAAATTCACAATGTCAGGCTCTGGCCTTCAAGGCAAAATCATTCTATGAAATCTGTAGATGTCCTCAAAGTATAGCGCCGGCCCTGGCCCTTGTGTAAATTAGATCGCTAGCCTGCAGAGCAGGGTTTGTCTCTTCCAGAATTTGCCTACTCCTGTGTTCTCTCTGGGAAGCAGTAATGTTGTTCCCAGTCCTGCTGCTTCTGATCGCCTGAGAGTTCTGTCAAAAGGAAAAATGACAATTGTTACACTGACAATACTGTATTTTTTGTGACTCTAGCGAGATGACTTGCAGTATAATCAAGTATAAGAAGGAAAGAGATTTTTTCTTACCATCAAGATCCTGCCCTGCTCCACATTAAGATGATTATCTATTTTTTTCCTTTTAGTTGCAATTTGATGCCTTGGTAGTAATTTGGTAGCAAATTCTCTGTAATTTCCTTCCTTCCTTTCTTCTTTCTTTCTTTCTTTCTTTCTTTCTTTCTTTCCTTTCTTTCATTCTTCCTTTCTTCCTTTCTTTTGCATTGTGTACGCCCCACAGAGTAGCAAGGGGCTATGTGGAGACTCTCATTTTAGTAAGGAAGCTCAACTATTCAGATTCTGTCCTTTCATAGCTTTTCTTGTCCAGTTTTGGCATTGTGCAGGTTTTATTTATTTGTTTTGATTTTGGTTTCTGTTTAGTTATTATTGAATAGAAACAGAGAGAATTTTGCAGGAAAGGAGGAGGTAGAGAGGGAAAGAGACAGAGACACTTGCAGCGCTGCTTCACCACTTGGACCTGGGTCCTTGTACGCTGCAATGTGTGTGCTTAACCAGCTGTAACACTCCATGCCCCCTGTGGATTTTTTTTTTTTTGCCTCCAGGGTTATTGCTGGGGTTCGGTGCCAGCATCACGAATCCACTGCTCCTAGTGGCCATTTTTTCCTCCCCCCCCTTTTATTGGAGAATACAGACAGAGTTGGGGGAGGTTGAGGGGGAGAGACAGAGAGACATCTGCAGATCTGCTTCAAATAGGGGAACCTGGGGCTCAAACCCGGATCCTTGCATGGGTCCTTGTGCTTCCTACTATGTGTGCTTAATCCGGTGTACCACAGTCAGGACCCTGGGTCTTATTTATTAAAGACCCAGGAGACTCACCACCTCTATCCTCTTGCCCCTTTTCTATGATGAGATAATTCTGCCCCAAGGCACTTGTTATTCTGATAAGAGTGGAGAAACTGGATAACCCAACACTGCTCTGAGCACTTACAACCAGAAGTAGAGCAAGATGGTCCCTCAGTTTTTCTGGCTTCATCAGGAACCAGACTGTGTATTGTGTGAAAGTTGAAGTGTATTCTCAAAGCACTGCAGGGTATGGTTTGGTTACTTAGAGAGGAATTACACTGCTCCTGGAAGTGGTCCACTAAGCTCTCATATACAGATGTTTTCACAGGGACTTAGAGGCCTCTCATGGGAAATAAGAATAGCAGCAACAAATGGAAAGTTCTGAAACCCACAGTTTTTTGACTGATTTACTTAACCGCCTTGGGGATTCATAGGTGTGAAGAGAAGTCATTTTGGGACCTGGTGGTGGAGCACTGAGTTAAGTGCACATAGTACTAAGTACAAGGACCCACACAAAGATCTGGGTTTGAGCCCCTGCTCCCCACCTGCAGGGGGGAACACTTTATGAGTAGTGAAGCAGGTCTGCAGACGTCTCTCATTCTCTCTTCCTCTCTGTCTCCCCCTTCCCTCTCAATTTCTCTCTATCCTAACAAATAAAATGGGAAAAATGGCTGCCAGGAGCAGTGGATTTGTAGTGCCAGCATTGAGCCACAGTGATGATTCTGGACACATACACATTTGGGGGGAGAGGAAGGAGGAGGAGGAGGAGGAGGAGGAGTAGGAGGAGGAGGAGGAGGAGGAGGAGGAGAAGGAGAAGAAGGAGGAGAAGGAGGAGGAGGAAGAGGAGGAGGAGGAGGAGGAGGAGGAAGAGGAGGAGGAGGAGGAGGAGGAGGAGGAGGAGGAGAAATGTTCTTTCTATAGCTGATGATGAATCCAGCCACCAGTATTCTTGGGACACCTGAATCTACTTCCCAAGCACCATTTGCTTAGAGCCACAAACAATGTGATAACTGAATCTGCAACTGGGTAGTGAGGTTGAATGAGGATGGAGCGGATCTCCACAGAAAAACTGAGGTGCTCCAGAGAAAAAGGACTAGCAGTTGTGGAATAAGACCAGTCCTCTTACATTTTAATGCTACAGACATGAGCACATTATAGAGCCTCTATACACTTCCACAACTAAGCAGGGCTAATGAATTCATTGGGTGTATATTTTGAGAAGACTGAATGAGATCTTATTGTAAGTGCATATGCAATCGATCTCAGACATAGTTTACTCTCAAAAGGAATTAAAACATTGTATCTGTGTATCTTTGACTCCCTCTCATACTAGCCATCCTCCCATGTTCTTTGGATGTGGTTACTTTTTCTTTCACTCCCTTTGCTACCAAGTCTTCCTAAACTTAACACAAATAACCTTTTTCAGTTGTAGCTTTGAATCTGGTCTTCAGTATCCCTTAAGAAATGAAACTATTTCTTTGTGGTTCAGGGGGTGGCACAGTGGATAAAGTGCTGGGCTCTCAGGCATGAGGTCCTGAGTTCAATCCCTGGCAGCACATGTACCAGCATGACCTCTGGCTCTTTCTCTCTCTCCTCCTATCTTTCTCATGAATATGTAAATAAAATTAAAAAAAGAAACAAAACTATTTTTATATGTGTTTACTGTTGTGGTTATGATTACTACTAATTTTCCATCAAAAGAAAGTGTATCTCTAACCATTCAGTTTCTGCATCTCATCTAGCACATTTCTAAATCAAAGCATGAAGTCCAAGACTCAGCAAGCTGATGGAGCATGCCTTATGCCTTTTACTTTGGTTTGTGTAGCTCATGCAAAAAGATGTTTCCCATGACCCGTTTCCCTAATAATTCTTTGAGGGTTGAACTTATGCTCAGAGAGTTACATCTGGTTCTATAGTTAACAAATGGGTCAGAAGGAAAAGGAAGAGTGAAGAAAAAAAACAAAAAAGAAAGAAACCACCCAGTCCTCTCAGTTTTTTTTTTTTTTCTTCCCCTCAGCGTGAAGTCATTTGCTTTTCTTTCTAGCCTGTACCAAGTCTTCAGAAGTCGAGCCAGGCAGATGGTGAGGTTATATCTTGGGCAGAATGTGTTCTAATGTTATCAGCTGTAAGGAAGCACATGGGGCAAAGAGGAAAGATGGTTTGTGGTATTTCTGTTTATTAAATTTGATGGTTGGATTATGACATTTATATTTATTAAATGAACAGAATCTCATCCATCACTGTTGACAGTCAGAACATGTCTTCTGTGGTTGGCATAGCTGTCTCTTCCTGCACAGAGATCTAACATTTACTCTTATTTGAAAGATGAAGAAGGGGAGATGGAGAAAAAGGAGGCCTGCCCCACAGTGCCACTACCCTGGGGACATGGGAGTATGAGATAAGTGTTATTGTATTTGAGTCTGTCATGTTAAGAGGAAGCATTTTCCTTATTTAGGTTGCTGGTCGATTTGAAGGTGCCATAGAGGAAAACCTCATAGGCAGTGAATCCAGTGCAGGAAAAATATATAGAAAGAGTGCTCTCAGCTTTGCCCCATTAAAATCTTGGCACTGGTTTTGGTTGAAATAATGTCGCAGTGGCTTTGTCTCTTGGCTTGAGCACTTCAGCAGCCAGCCGTCTTCATTCCACTCTGGATTTTATTACTTCCCAGATGTGGGCCTCTTGGATATTTTATCAGAGCACCAGGTGAGCTGATGAAAGGACAGCCCTCCAACTGCCTTCCAAATGACTTCTGGTTCATCTGAACTTTGTTTACTTGTGAGAGGAGACTAGAGCTGGCAAGACTTAGTGAGAAGGCACTGTCTCCCATTAAGTTTCTCTTGTTGGTCTTGACGGAAAGGTGATGCTGTGCTTGCTTAAAGTCTACACGCCTTTTCCAGAGTATAACTTAAAGGTGTTTTTACCGTTAATGTGTAAATGAATGAGACACATGGGTACAATCCATCCAGCAACATATGATTCCAAAAATAAAAGGTTCATTTTAGGTATGAGCGAACCCAGTACATTTGGAAACCAGCTAGCCCGACATAATGCCTGCACAGTCTGGAAACCTTTGAGTTTTAAGTATTTAAGATGCTAGCTTCACGAACAGATAAAATCCATTACTCCCACCTCCCTCTACCCCTGGCCTTCCTTTTTAGGCTAATATTGGGTTCTAACTCCAATACTTACTGTCCTATTGGATAGTCCTTACTGCAGAAGCGCATGTGCAGATGCTGTAGCTAGAAAGACTTCAAGCAGATTGACTTAGAAACTTTGAAATAGCTTACAAGGACATCATGTAGTGGTCTTATTCTTTTTTTTTTTTTTAAGTCATGAAAATAACTGTTCATAAGTATTTTCAGGCATTCAGTGAGCTTCTTTTAGACACATGTGTTTTAAGGGGTTTTTAGCAAAGGTAAATGGTAGCTTATCTCTAGAGATATCTAACACTGTATGCCCAAAGCCAGATCTCTATGAATGGACACCATTTCCTGCTACACACACACACACACACACACACACACACACACACACGTGTGTGTGTGTGTGCGCGCGCGCGTCTGCATCTGATTACATAGATGGATTGTAAACATTTCCAGGGATAGGAGACAGAGCCGGACCTGGGTGTTAACAAGGCAAAGGTCATGAGTGCACTCCCTACATGGACCAGTTGGCTCAGCTCCATCTCACTGTCACAGCCAGCAATCCGCTCTGACTTTCTGCAGTTCATGGGAGTGAAGCCAGGGCGCATTTATGGTGAGGAGATGAGTAGGAATTTTCTAACTCTACCCATCTCAGAATTAAAACAACCCTATGCAAGATACTATAATTTTAATTCTACATGCAATACATTTCCTGCACTTCCCATCTGCTACTTAGGTATAGCAAACCTTTGTGAATCATACTAAGTGCAAGGGCATATATATATATATTTTTTCCTCATAAACATATATATCAATTCTCATAAACATATATATCAATTCTCATAAATATATATATCAATTTGATTCCCACAAAATCCTCTGAGGTAGGGATTCAACATCACCAGTTAACTTTTAAGATCAGAGCCTGATATGTAGCAGGTTCAATAAATATGTGTTAACTGAAGAAACGAGGGAAACTCAGATTAAAGATGTTGCTTTTGCTTGTGGCCATGAAGCAAGTAAGAAGCAATGGAAAGATTTCAAACCAGTTCAAAATTTTCTCGCTTTCATTTTGCTCATATAAATATTTTTAATTTATTTGATAGGACAAAGAAATTGAGAGAAGAAGCAGAGAGAGAGAGAGAGAGAGAGAGAGAAATTGGTGGCACTGCTTCACCACTAGTGAAGTGTGTCACCTGCAGGCCAGGCCCTTGCATACTGTAACACGCGTTCAACCAGGTGTAGCTCTACGTGGTCGCTGTTTTGTTCAACTTTTGATAATGCACAATAGGCCACCACACTGTCCAGTCATCAGGTAGGCGTGACTGAAGAAAGATGAAGCCATCACTCCACCTGATATTGTGTTGCTGACAAATATGTGCATCCTCTACCATTTCCTTCTGTCTCTGGAACCCAGCTGAGGAGCCTAAATCAGGAGAATATCTGGTCTGGCATTACTTATCTCCCAGGAAAGATTTGCAGCCCATGTAAGGCAAAAGGATGGGGCAGAGGGAGCTGAGGGAGAGTCAGTATTGTGAACCCAGAGCAATTCTTAAATCTTTGATCTGTGTTTGTCTCTTTGCCTCTTGGAGTCACTGAACCCCGGAAAGACAGTTTTCAGGATTCTGTAGGGTGAGACACACCAGTCCCACACTCAGGAGGGAACTGCTATTTTATTGCCTCAATTAACAGCTTTACTTGTTTATAAATTCTTCCCTTCTCTGTTTTATGATGCAGTTGTGGTGTGTTTAATGGAACTGTGAGATTAAGACTGGCAAGAAGAATGCACATTACATTTCCAAAGCTAATAAATGGTCTGGATCCAGAATGTTTGCAGCCCTTTCCAAAAAATATTTGGTCTCATTAAAAGACAGCAACTGTTGGGAAATGGATGGAAGCTTTTACAGTAGTGCATATAGCTTTTGATGTGATGCTTTTACTTCTGTGGGAATGCATCTGCCTGATAACAGATGAAAGAACAGGATCTGGTGAAATGTACAGACTCAAGGTGCTAAAATTTAGCAAGTTGAATGGTGAATTTAAGAGTCACACAGGAAAACCAAGAATCAGTTTTTCCACATAATGCCCCTTGCTGAATGTTTTTCTTTTTAATTTAGTATGAATTGGCATACATTTTTTTTCAGACACCAAGTTGCAGATGCTACCATGACGCCAACCTGACTCCCCTGGGTAGACAACCTCACCAGTGTACCCTGGAACCCCATCTCTCTGAAGCCCTGCCCCACTAGGGAAAGACAGAGACAGGAGTTTCTACGGAAGTATGGGAGTATGGATTGACGTGTCAGTGCCCCATGTTCAGTGGAGAAGCAATTATAGAAGCCAGACCTTCCACCTTCTGCAACCCACAATGATCCTGAGTCCATGCTCCCAGAGGAATAAAGAACAGGAAAGCTTCTATTGGAGGGGATGGGATATGGAAGTCTGGTAGTGGGAAATATGTTGAATTTTACCCCTCTTACCCTATGGTTTTCTCGATGTTTTCTATTTTTTATTTTATAAATAAACTAAATTAAATTTTAAAAGGTACTTTTCAAGAATATCTCTATTGCATTTTGCAAATCACAAAGAGCACATATATTTTAAATCCGAATGTCACCACAATTCTACTAAGTTGCTTAGGGACACCAGTTTTCTTTCTCTCTTTCTTCCTTTTTTCCTTTCTATTTTCTTTCTTTCCTTCTTCCTTCCTTTCTTTTTTTTTTTTTTAAATGAACTATGTAAGTAAGACTTGAAAATATAAAGAGATTTTCCTGAAGTCAGGAAGCTCACCAGTGGCATAATCAAGATTAGTACAGAAGTTTGCACAGTGACTGGTTTGGGACATTCTGCCACACCCAAATCGTCTCATTATGGCCAAGTATGATGATGTGCTTGAGTTTTGGTTACCAGGAGGTAGGACCAGAGAAGCCCACTGACACCCCATATAGGCAGAGGGTTGGGTTATCTGTCAACACAAAGAGGAGAGATAATCAGATGCTAAATAAAGCCAATGAGGATGACAGCATGCTCCAACTGTTATGGGAGCAGGCATATGAGATTTTGGTGGAAGGTGCAGTGTGGAACTATACCCCTGTAATTTTATCATCTTGTAAACCATTTTAAAACCACTAATAAAATAAGATAATTTTAAAAATGAAATAGACTATAGCAGGCCAAACAAAGTAGGGAGTAGAGCTTTTGCCTCCCTCCCATGGTCCTTCCTTCCTTCCCCTTAGCAAAATTCTTCCCCAGGTGTCAACCAACTTGGTGAAAGGAAACTATAGGAATTTGTTTTTCAACTTTAATGACTCCAAGAGCCACCTGGGAGTACAGGACCTCAAGGCTCCAGCTATGAGATTCCGTTTTCATAAATGTTTTTCATAGTTGTCAAAAGCAAAGGTGACCCCCTAAATTAAAACACTTGCATTGTGCAAAATGAGACTTAATGGGAGTCAGGCAGTAGCGCAGCGGGTTAAGCGCAGGTGGCGAAAAGTACAAGGACTGGCGTAAGGATTCTGGTTTCAGCCCCAGGATCACCACCTGCAGGGGAGTCGATTTACAGGCAGTGAAGCAGGTCTGCAGGTGTCTATCTTTCTCTCCCCCTCTCTATCTTCCACTCCTCTCTCCATTTCTCTCTGTCCTATCCAACAATGACGACATCAATAACAACAACAATAATAACTACAACAACAAGGGCAACAAAAGGGAAAATAAATAAATAAATTTTAAAAAAGAAGAAAAAAATGAGACTTAATAATAATTTAAAGTAAACTATCTTGATATTCTGATCAAGTGGTTATTTTTTCCCATTGTTCTGCAGGAAACAAACATAGGGGTCTGAGGAGATAGCATAGTGATTATGAAAAAGACTTTTGTCATTTTATACCTGTGGCTCTGAAGTCCCAGGTTCAATCCCCAGCACCACCACAATCCAGGGCTAACCAGTGAGTGTTCTAGTATTCTTCTCTCTATCTCTCTCTCCTAACATAAATAAAATATTTTTTAAAAATAAAACAAATATAGCAACATTAGGTAGGTGTCCTAAAGGTAGTCACCCTGATTTTGAGTCTGCAGTGGGACTCAAAATCTGAGTTTGAAACAGACCTTTTTCATTTTGAGAACCATGGTCTAATGAATCAGAAAATTCATACGAGACAATTCTCCCTGTTTGATAGCTAGAGGAATCATAATCCAGCTCTGCTCTGACCCCTGAATCCCTGTTCTATTAAAGAGGATCAAGGCCACTGCTGTATTAACTGGACTTACCTCTATTTGTTGCCTTCAAACCTTTGTAGACCTGCAGTTCCAGGAATCTGCCCTCTTAGCTGGTTCTGTTCACCTTGGGTCCTTGTGACATAGGTGCTCACCAGTGTGCAGGGAAATGGAGAGATTCTGTGTCCTCCAGTGGAGAGAGTGGATGGAAAAAGTGAGGAAGCTCAGGGTGTTGAGTTTTGATGTGATCCTGGTCATTTCACCATGTTGAAGGATCTTTGTGGAAAAGAGAGAAAGAAGGGCAGGATAATCATCTATCTTTTTTCTTTTTAAACTTTGTTTATTTATTTTGGTTGTTGTTGTTTTTACTAGAGCACTTCTCAGCTCTGGCTTATGGTGTTGTGGGAAACTGAACCTGGGACTTTAGAACCTCAGGCATGATAGTCTCTTTAGATAACCATTATGCTATCTACCCCTGCCCTACTTTGTGATTTAAATGGGGGCTTTCTGTCTTTCAAAGGGCTTCTAGGAAAAAGAACAGATGAAGGACCCCAAGGATAAAAAAAAAATCCATGTGGAGGACCTTCTTTTTAAAATACTTATTTATTCATTTTCCCTTTTTTGTTGCCCTTGTTTTTATTGTTATAGTTGTTATTGTTGTTATTGATGTCATAATTGTTGGATAGGACAGAGAGAAATGGAGAGAGGAGGGGAAGACAGAGAGGAGGAGAGAAAGACAGACACCTGCAATTGCTTCACCACTTGTGAAGCGATGCCCCTGCAGGTGGGGAACTGGGGGCTTGAACCAGGATCCTTGTGCTGGTCTTTGTGCTTTGTGCCACGTGCACTTAACCCACTGTGCTACCGCCCGACTCCCAATGGAGGACATTTGAAACAGCAAAGCATGCCTGGGTTTCTGTAAAGCAGGGCATGCTATGATGCCACACTGGCAGGGGGAGGCGAGTCATGCCCTCTGACCCTCAGAGGATGGAGATTACATTATCAGATAGTGGTAGGTTGTCCAAGGCACAGTGAATCTTCTGACTTGATGATGAAATGTAAATTGGAAAATGTTTGGGTCTGCAACAGTTTAAAATATTACACAAGATAACTAACAGCTACTCTACACAGGTAAGTTGAGCCCCCATACTCTACTTCTGATTCACTTGATGCCGTGCCTCCCAAGATTGGTTTACCCAAAAGCAGTGTGTGTGTGTGTGTGTGTGTGTGTGTGTGTGTGTTTATACTCTGTGCCTGTCTCCTTGGCTTGATTATTAGCTTGTTGTGGGACCTAGCAAGATGGGTTCCATTCTTCCATCTATAGAATGAAGTGGCTGAAATTGTCGTCAACACTCCTATATTTAACACTCTGGATTCCCTTAATATAATCAGGATACTTTCTAAGGAATTTTCTGACTTTTCCATGAAAAACAAAATGGAGGGGCTCTAGTTAGAGCAACTACATTCCTTTCCAGATGTAAAGAGAATGATCCTGATAGTAAACAGAACAATGACTTTGGCCTCTCTATTAACTTATTAGGGCTGCCATAATAAGGGACCACAGAGGGGTGTTTTACACACAGGACATTTATTTTCTCATAAATGTGGGGTTACAAACCCAAGATCAAGATGGCAGAGCAGAGTTGACTTCCTTTGACCTTTCTTTGGCTGTCTTCTTCCTGTGTCTTCTCATGGTCTTCCCTCTCCATGTGTCTGTGTCTTAGTCATATATATATATATATATATACAGTTGTCAGAGTTAGGGTTCATCCATATCACTCCATTTTAATTTAATTGCCTCATTAAATTTCCTCTCTTTGAAAACTGTCACATTCTAGATGTTGGGGTCCTACTTCAATATATAAAGTTGGGGGCCACAATTCTGCTCTTAATTGCATCTAAATCCAGGAATCTTGAGGAGTATGGAAAACAGCTCACACCTCAGATGGCTTGAGTACAGCTCAGATCAAATGAACAAAGAGGTGGATTAAGTAGACTCTTAAAGATCTTACCACTTCTAGAAGTTTGTAGTGATTTTTAAAGCTCCTCAACCCAAGACCTCATCACTAAGCACATATATAAAGACGGGATGAGAAGAGCAAGGCTACAGGAATATAAAATAAAGCAGCAAATGATTGAAACTTTAGGGGAAGAAAAGACAGCAAAGAACTTTGAGGCATTTGCACTTGGGGTAGTTTCATTATATCACATGGGCAGAGGTAGTTAGTTAATCACAGCACCATCATTCCTTTATTTTCTCTTCCAGGGGCTTAGTGTCAGCACATGAATCCACTGATCTTGCTGGCCACTTTTTTCCTTTTTTAAAACATTATTTATTTATTTTCCCTTTTGCTGCCCCTTTTTTTATTGCTGTTGTAGTTATTATTGTTGTTGTTATTGATGTCATCATTGTTGGATAGGACAGACAGAAATGGAGAGAGGAGGGGAAGACAGAGAGGGGGAGAAAAAGACACCTGCAGACCTGCTTCACCGCATGTGAGGTGACTCCCCTGCAGGTGGAGATCCCGGGGCTTGAACCGGGATCCTTACACCAGTCCTTGCACTTTGTGCCACGTGCGCTTAACCTTCTGTGCTACTGCCCGACTCCCCCCCCTTTTTTTTTTTAAATATTTATTTTATTTATTTATTCCCTTTTGTTGCCCTTGTTGTTTTATTGTTGTAGTTATTATTGTTGTTGTCGTTGTTGGATAGGACAGAGAGAAATGGAGAGAGGAGGGGAAGACAGAGAGGAGGAGAGAAAGATAGACACCTGCAGACCTGCTTCACCGCCTGTGAAGCGACTCCCCTGCAGGTGGGGAGCCGGGGTTCGAACTGGGATCCATATGCTGGTCCTTGTGCTTTGCGCCACCTGCGCTTAACCCGCTGCGCTACAGCCCGACTCCCCTCCCCCCTTTTTTAAAAAAAATTATTATTATATAGGACAGAGAGAAATTAGAGGGGAGGAGTTAGATAGAGGCATCTGCAGACCTGCTTCACCACCTGTGAAGCGTCGCTGCTACAGGGAGTGGCACCAGCATTGCTTTCTGTGCCTATAGGTGAGCTCTGAAAGAGAATCAAAGTCTATTTCACATCATTCCCATTTTTAACAAACGCAAAAGCAGGATCCTGCTGAGGACAAAAGAAAAATTCGCAATGCAATTCCACTTACCCTCTTGGGTGTCTTTTTTACAGTTAAGGAGGGAGAAGAACTCCTCTTTTACACCATAGTAAAAGAATACATACAGATTACTCCTCCTGACTGTTTAGGCAGTAAAAGCAAGAAATGAGTCTCATACCACATATCTCTGTCTTTTATTGGCCCAATAACCTATCTGTCTCTTTAGGTATGTTTCAGCATCACAGAGTATTGGAAAGAGAATGAATACCTCCGCTACAGTGCTCAGCCTTCATACAAGTCAATGCTCCCTATAGCTTCTCATGGCCAACTGTCTACTGATGATGGCTATACCTTTGCTTTCCCATTGGGAGGAAATGCATTCACAGTCAACTTTTCATTAGACTCTTGAGGTTAACCACCATTATCTGCAGAAAACCGTAACTTTTCCCCGAGGAAGCTCCTCTTTCCCTAATGGAAGTGCACTAATTATTTTTTGCTTCCAGGGCATCACTGGGGCTCGGTGCCTGCACTACGAATCCACTGCTCCTGGAGGCCATTTTTTCTCTTTTTGTTGCCCTTGTCATTTATCGTTGTTGTTGTTATTATGACTGTCATTGTTGTTGGATAGGACAGAGAGAAATCAAGAGAGGAGGGGAAGACAGAGAGGGGGAGAGAAAGAGAGACACCTGCAGACCTGCTTCACTGCTTGTGAAGCAGTTCCCCTGCAGGTGGGAAGCCGGAGGCTTGAACCTAGGTACTTGCGCTTTGCTGCCATGTGCGCTTAACCCGCTGGGCTACCGTCCTGCCCCCTGGAAGTGCACTTATTTAATAACAAAATATCTTACTATATCCTGAGGCTCTTTCCCTCCATCCCTCCCTCCCTTCCTCCCCATGAACAATTTAAGCAGTCACCTTTTGACATTAGCTTATTTATATGTAACTAACTTTTCTGGAAACCATCGATGAATTCACCTTCTTCATCTGATTAGATGAAGCTTGAAGGAATCATGTAAGGTGAGATAAGCCAGAAAGAGAAGAATGAATATGGGATGATCTCACTCATGGACAGAAGTTGAGATATAAGAACAGTAGAACTTGGGCTGAGTTTGTGTATTGTACCAACGTAAAGGACTCGGGGTGTGTGTGTCTTTCAGGATCTGGTGCATGATGGTGCAATATAGCACTACTTCACCACTTGCAAAGCTTTCCCTCTCTAAGTTGGGACTAGGGGTTTGAATCGAGCTTCCTGGACAAGGTAAGGCATGACCTTTGATGTGAATCAAACACACACACACACACACACACACACACACACACACACACACACACACGTCTATTTATATTTATTTAGACAATTTTTTTCTTTTTAATATTTATTTATTTTCCTTTTTGTTGCTCTTGTTGTTTTTATTGAGCGCTTAACCCACTGTGCTACCACCAGACTCCCCCAAAAAGAAAATCTTAACATGCTAAGATGTTCTACTATGTCTCATCATTATCAATTCTCTATCATATCCTTCTAATTCCTTCCCTTGTATTATCTTTTGTAGAATTTTCTTTTAAGCTCTTTTATTATCTTTATTTATTGGATAAAGACAGCCAGAAATTAAGAGGGGAGAGGGAGATAGAGAGGGAGAAGAACAGAGAGACACCTGCAACAATACTTCACCACTTTTGCAAAGCTTTCCCACTGCAGGTGGGGACTGGGGGCTCGAACCCTGGTACTTGTGTATTGTAACATGTGCGCTTAACCAGGTGTGCCACTGCCCAGCCCCTTTTGTAGAATTTTCTAAAAATGGATTTATGCCTACAGTTTCTGTGCCTGGCTTCTCTCACTCGGAACAATCCTCTAACATTCACTTTTATTATATGTGCGAGTACTTCCCTTTTATCACTGCTACCGTCCTGTACACAATGCAGCCTTTTGTGTTGGTGAGTATTTGGCTTGTTTCCAGTTTGGGGACATTTATCACTAAAGTTAGCACAACGATCTGAGTGCAAGTCTTTGTACAAGCATGTGTTTTGATTTTTAATGGGTAAGTCCTAAAAGTGGGATTGCAAGGTCGTACAATAAGTATGTGATCAATTTCATAAGTAACTGCCATGCCACTTTCCAAAGTAGTTGTATCTGTTTGTATTTACAGTAGCTGTGTTTGAAATTTCCAGCTGTTATACATCTTCAGTTGCGCTCAGTACTATCAGTCTTTGGAGGTTCAGCTAATCTAGTAGGCTTGAGGTGATAGGGAATTGTTTTAATTTGTGTTTCCTTGGTAATGAATAATGCTCAACATTTTTTCAAAGGAATATTTGTCATTCGTGGGCCTTCTTTAGTGAAAAATCTATTTAAAACCTTATGCAGGACTGGGTGGTGGCACACCTGGTTAAGTGCACATGTTACAGTACCCAAGGACCCAGGTTCGAGCGCCCGGTCCCTACCTGGAGGGGGAAAGCTTCACGAGTGGTGAAGCAGGGCTGTAGATGTCTCTCTGTCTCTCCTCCTCTCTGCCACTCCCTTCTCTCTAGATTTCTGACTGCCTCTATCCAATAAATAAAAATAAAGATAATTAAAATTTTTTTAAAAAAAACCTTATGCTAATCATTCAGATATATATAGAGAGACACAGAGAGAGGCTGGGTGGTGGTACACCTGATAGAGCTTATTTGCTACAGTGTGCAAGGATGCAGGTTCAAGCCTCCGAGTCCTCACCTGCAGGGGGGAAGCTTCACAAGTGGTGAAGCAGGTTTGCAGGTGTCTCTCTGACTCTCTGACTCTGTCTTCCCTTCCCTCTTGATTTCTGGCTGTCTCCACCCACTAAGTAAAGATAATAGAAATATTAATAATAAATTATTTAAAAAGAGACAGAAGCACAGAGAGACAGAGTGAGGGAGCAATATCAGCACCAAAACTTCTCTCAGTGTCAGAGATATCTTCCAAATGGTGCGGGGTTCAGACCTGGGCTCCATGCAGGCCAAGAGGAAGTGCTGAGCCTGGTGGGCTGTCTCTTCTTTTGCCGTTTATAAAAATGGGTTTGTTCACTCTCATTAGAAAATGCGACAAGAACGTTAACAGAAAATTCACTGAGGAAGAGATCTAGAGGGCCAGCAGACACGTGAGAAAGTACTCAAAGTCACTGGTCACCAGAAAATGCAAACAAAGACAACAATATAACATGACTTTACACCCATGAGAATGTCATATATTAGAAAGGAGAGTACCAACAAATGTTCGAGAAGATGTCGGCTGAGGGGTGTGGGGGTAGAGACACGTATGCAACCCTGGTGAAAAACAGTCTGGAGAGTTCTCAGAATATTAGAAGTGGACCTAAACCCTAAACCCTGCAATTTCTCTCTTGGGGATTTACCCAAAGGAAAGAAAAACAGCTATCAGGAAAGAGCTATGTATATCTATGTTTATAGCAGCACAATTTGTAATAGCTTGAACCTAGCAGCAACCCAGATGTCCAACAACAAATGAGTAGCTAAAAACAAACAAACAAACAAAACCTGTGGTATATTTACATGATGGAATACTACTTAGATGTTAAAAATGAAGTCATCCTCTTTGCCTCATCTTGGATGAAAGTTGAAGACATCATGCTAAGTGCTTTAAGACCAAAAAGAGAAGCATAAATATTGAATGATCTCACTTATAAGTGGAACTTAATAAACAGGGATAGGGAGGGAGAGCGCAAAGTGAAATGCAGAATCTGCATGGTATATTGCATCAAAGCAAAGGACTCAGGGGAAGAGGGGGAAGGAAGGACAGAAGAGAACTTTGGGGTCCTGGTGCATAATGAAATTTTTATACTCATTTGTCATTGCCTACACTATAAAGAATTACCCCCCCCAAAATTTAAAAAATGGGCTGTTTTTATTACTGGGTTATAAAAGTTGTAAAACTACTTCTCTCTCTCTCCCTCTCTCTCTCTCTCTCTCTTCCCCTCCCTCTTTCTCACCTTATTTTTTTCTGTGTTTGCAAGTATTTTCTTCTGATCTGTGACTTACCTTTACATTTTCAAGTATAAAAGTTTTGTTCACATAGAAACAGGATGGATTCATTCTGCCAAAGGTGATTCCCATGCTGAGACTGTTGAGGCCACACATGTACCCAGAATGCATGGAAAAGTATATTACTCAACAATGAGACTCTAAGGACAGTAGGGCAGATTCCCAGGAAGGTCCAAAATTTCTTGAGGGAGCAGGGAAAAGAGGTGGATTTTGTTATTGAGTACAGAACTCCCACCTTCAGCATCCTAAAAAAAATTTTGGTCCATACTCCCAGAGGGATAAACCATAGCAGAGTTTCCAATGGAGGAGATGGAACACAGAATTCTGGTGGTGGGAACTGTATGGCATTGCATTCCTATTACAATTATACCTCTTACAATCTTATAAATCAATATTTAATTACTAATAAAAAAATAAAACATTAAAAAAACCAAAATAAATAAATAAATAAATAAAACTGACTGGTTGATAACAAAAGTTAAAAGAATAAAAGGCTGGTGGCTGGTGGCTACTCTCTGCCCTAATCCAGCTTTCTAACCCTGTTCTCAACTCTGACATCATCTTCCCAGACAATATTTCTAGTCTACCTGTATGTTAGCTATCAAGCTCAAGTAAAGATTACTAAAGTCATGGGCCAATAGGAACATACCTAAAATAGACTTTCTAGCTTCTGTCCACCCTAATATCCCTATTCTCACCTGCTCTATTCTTATTTTTTTGGTTCCTGTTTATTAAACATTTTGTCCTGCCTTATAACTTACTGCCTTTCAGCCAGCAAGTTGCAGATGCTACTATGATTCTATCTTGACTTCCCTGGGCAGAAGATCTCACCAATGTGCCCTGGGACCTCACCTCTCCAGAGCTCTACCCAACTCAGGAAAGATAGAAATAGGATAGAGGGTAATGGATTCACCTGCCAGTGCCCAAGTCCAGCAGAGGAGCAATTACAGAAGTCAGAATTTCCACCTTCTGCACCCCATAAAAATTTTTGGTCTATACTCCCATAGGGGAAAAAATATTAGGGGAAGATAACCAGAACTCCAATTTTTTTCATATTTCTTGCTAATATTTATTGATGAATTGACTTTTTTACACATTTGAAGTATTTTTTAATTAAATTTTTTATTTATAAAAAGGAAACATTGGCCAAATCATAGGATAAGAGGGGTACAACTTCACACAATTCCCACCACCAGAACTCAGTATCCCACCCCCTCCCCTGATAGTTTTCCTATTCTTTAACCCTCTGGGAGTATGGACCCAAGGTCATTGTGGGATGCAGAAGGTGGAAGGTCTGGCTTCTGTAATTGCTTCCCCGCTGAACATGGGCATTGACAGGTCAATCCATACTCCCAGCCTGTCTCTCTCTTTTCCTAGTGGGGGAGGGCTCTGGGGAAGCAGGGCTCCAGGACACATTGGTGGGGTTGTCTGTCCAGGGAAGCCTGGTTGGCATCATGCTAGTAACTGGAATCTGGTGGTTGGTAAGAGAGTTAACATACAAAGCCAAACAAATTGTTGACCAATCATGGACCTAAGGGCTGGAATAGTGCAGATGAAGAGTTGGGGGTCCTCCATTTTGTAGATAGCTAGTAGGAATATTTTAGTTAAATTCCAAAGGGCCTGTGGCTATACTAGTTTTTTTTTTTCCTTTTTCTTTTTTCCCCCTAAGCCTAAAATCTGATATGCCAGTGGATCTAAGATATTGTCTGGGGAGACGATGTCATGGCTGGAAGAAGGACCAGAAAGCTGGATGAGGGAAGAGAGTAGCTCCCTAATATGGGAAAGGTGTATAAATATCCTTGACTGTAAACCCCATTAATTTGATATGATCTGGGACCCATAATCAGCTTAGGATCCTATGTGTGCCACCACTGGGATCTGACCTTTTCTTCCTTTTAATCTGATAGGACTGAGAGAAATGAGAGCGTAAAAGGAGATAGAGGGGGAGATTGAGACCGAAACACCTGCAGCAAATCTGATAGGACTGAGAGACGTGAGAGCGTAAAAGGAGATAGAGGGGAGATTGAGACCGAAACACCTGCAGCAAATCTGATAGGACTGAGAGACGTGAGAGCGTAAAAGGAGATAGAGGGGAGATTGAGACCGAAACACCTGCAGCAAATCTGATAGGACTGAGAGACGTGAGAGCGTAAAAGGAGATAGAGGGGAGATTGAGACCGAAACACCTGCAGCAAATCTGATAGGACTGAGAGACGTGAGAGCGTAAAAGGAGATAGAGGGGAGATTGAGACCGAAACACCTGCAGCACCATTTAACCGCTTGTTGCTTCCCCCATGCAGTGAACTAGAGGTTTGTAGAGGGGTCCTTACTCATGGTGAGTTAATTTTTACATATGGTAGGGGTCTAGGGCATTTTTTTCATACAATCAATCATTCCAGGACCAATTACTGAAAACAGCTACCCTTTATGTCATTAAAGTACCTTGACACCTTTATTGAAGCCAGTCAACCATGGATTCAAGGGTCTGTTTTGGATGTTAGGTCCTATGTCACTGGTTTATGTCTATAGTTATACTAAGATCACAACAGCTTAAGTGCTATAGTTTTATAATAAATACTAATGGTGAGTAGTATAATTGTTCCGAATTTATTTTTTTCAGAATAATTTAACTTTCTAGAATTTCATTTTCATTTCCACAAGTTTTGAAAACCATTTGTAAAGTCTATGAAAAGCAGCCTGTGGGGGTTTGATTGAAGTTGCAGTGAGCTGACAGATCAATTTTGGGAGAGCTGACATCTTTTCAATATTGTGTCTTATAATAAATAAATAGTTCTTCTTTCCATTTACTTAGAGACTTTTAAATTTCTCTCAAAAATGTTTTGTAATTTCCAGTAGACAGGCTTTCCACATGTATCAAACTTTTCACTAGGATTTTAATTTTGTTGATACTACTGTAAATAGTATATATTTTTCAGTTGTGCAACTCTTGTTTCCAGCCAAAGTGAATAATGGGGAGTGGATTTATCTTCTTAACTATGTTACAAGGCTGAACCAAGTATACAAAACAATGAGTTTCAAATCATAGGACATCAAAGAAGGAAAGGCCCTGATTTTTGAAAACTGTTTAATGCATGCCAGAAAGTGGACTACAAGGAATTAGAGAAAGAATCATTCAAAAAATTAAAAGTAAACAACACATAGTACTCACACAGTGCTAACCATAACTGCAGTTTCTACCAGTCAGAGTAGAGTAAACTCGAAATTCAGGAACTCTATTCTAAATGCTATCTTGGGATTACTTAAGAAAGTTTAGCAGCAGAACCCAAGTAGAGAACAAATAATTCCAAGTAATGAAAGTGAATCCCCAAAACAAACTGAAGAATATTTGGGCATATAAAAATATCCAGAGGCCTGGCAGGTGGCATAGTGGTAGAATTCTGGGCTTACAAGCATGAAGTTCATAGTTCAATCCCTGACACTGCATATGCCAGACTGATGTCCTGAAGTGTTCTCTCTTGTGAAAAAAAATATGAGAAAAATATCCAATTCAACAACGTAAAAATCATCTAATAAATAATGACCATATATACAGAAGAAGCAGAAAGATGTAAACTATAATTAAAAGAAAATTTGTCCAAGTCAAACTGACCCAGAAATGACCCAGACAATAGAATTAGTGGACAAGGACATTAAAAGAGTTCCTCTAACAGTATTTTGTGTGTCTGAGAAACCAGAGGAAAGATGAGAAAATTTAGCTAGTGACATGAAGGACAGAGAGGGTCTAACTGAAGCTATAGCAATAGACATTGCACTGTTTGGGAAGAGAAATTTACTGGGTGAAATAAAGGGCATATTGAGAACTGAAGAGAAAAATAATTTGTAAATTTAAAACAAAGAAGCTGTCCAAAATGAAAGCCAGATTTTTTTTTAAAGACTGTGTGTGTGGGGGAAGACTAAGAAAAAAAAAGCATCAGTGAAATTGTGAATTATAATACAGATCTTAATGTGTATGTTATAGATTCTTTGAAGGAGAGGAGCATCAAAGATACATGAAGAAATAATGGTTAATAAAAATTTAAATTTGATGAAAATTATAAGCCAACAGATCCAAGAAGCTCAAAGCACACAAGCGATAGCATGGATGAACCCCAAAATAATACTGAGTGAAAGAAGCCAGCCCAAAAGATCACAGTCTATGATTTCATATGTATAAGAATCTAGAAAATGCAAACTAATTTATAGTGACAGAAAACAGATGGGAATGGAGAAAGGGCATGGAGGGGTGAGTAAGAGGGAATGCAAAGAGACAAAGATAATTTTTGATGGTGATGGATCTGTTCATTTTCTTGATTGTTGTGATGGATTCATGAGCATAAGTATGCAAATATACCTATGTATATATACAGGTAAAACATAATACATTATGCAATTTACATGCAGTTTATTATGTGGAAATACCTCAATAAATCTGTTTCAAAACTCTAATAACTGTGGTATATAGAAACAAATTTGATTTTTAAATATTGACCTTGTGTATTGCAACTTTGCCAAACTCACTTGTCTGGCAACACGAATGCTTGTTATTACTACAACTACTATTGTTGTGGGTAAAAATCAATAGTATTATCAATGGTGATATTTAACGCCTCTGTCAGAACTTGTAAACTGTGCAACACTCTATGAGTACAAGCAATTTTATGAACTCTAATAGAACATTACTCTTGAGCACTAAGGAGAGAGGGTATTCTCTGTAAATGATTAAGGCCTGGATAAATGGGGTCTTAGATTCACAGGAGAATAGTAATGCACACAGAACTCTGAATACCCAAGGGCTAGGCCACCATCCTTCTCTAACAATTGCAGGAAGTGAACACAGTTCCCCTTTCCTGGTGGGGAAGCCCCTGCATCCTGTCTGCTCAGTATTTGATGCTTGGTGATAAAGAGGCCATGCTTTTGAAGAGCTGTGAGACACTTAGAATAGAAGTATGTATGTCTTCCCTGGAAATGCCTGCTGAACATACTCTGGTGCTTGCCTGGAGAGCTGAACCCTTGCAGGCATGTTTGCTGCTGTCCAACCTGGACTTCTGTCAGCACTAGCAGAACAAGGTAGAGGTTGTTCTACAGAGCTCAGCTCATTTTCTTAACTTGCTGTCCTTGACTTTCCACAAAAGCACCTTTCCCATCCACTGGCCCTGCAGCCACCGTTCTGCAGTTCTCTTTAATAGGAGTTATTGTGTTAGAATAACAGGTTCCATTCATCCTTTATGAGGAGTTAATTATTCAATGTTGGTAAATTTATTAAGGGACTTCCATGGTCTGCCAGCAGCGGAGGATTATAGAGAGTGAACTGAGTGTGTTGAAATCTGTATATTTATATTCCATTATTTTCTTAGCACAACGAGCAAATATTATTTCATATGGACATCACATTTCTCTTTAGTCCTGTCAAACATTTGATGTACATTTGAGTTTTCCCTTGCTCTATGGATGGCATTGTGACAAGTTAGGCTCTCAGTTAATCCTCACGGGCCTTAACTGAAGTCACATACCTTCCATTTTTCCTGCAGTTTTGATTTACTCTCTGATGGAACTCATCTTTGCTCCAAATGTCTTTTTTTTCCTTTCTTTTTTGCAATACTGAAACTTGAGCAGTGGGCAAACCCATTTTCTCCAAAGTCAGAAATCAATCAGACTTCAAATATTTTGGAATTTAAAAGGGGGTCTTGGTTTCTGCATCAGGTAGCCCAGAACACAGTGCAACTTCTGTTTTTAAGTGGGATAAAACTCCATTTAAGAAGCTTACTGAAAGGACTCAGAAGATTTCTTGGACATCAAATAGTTTTTAAATGACAGTATGTTGATGATTTAATTATAAGCAAATAGGAAACATGCAGATTAAATTAACCCTAAAACACAGATGGTTTTAAAAGTGAAGGGCAAAGATTTCTGGCAAAAAATACATGTTAAAAATCTAAAACACATGAACAAAATCAAAAGACCTAATAAATTCAGGTTGGAGCAGTTGGACAAATGGGCTCTGCTCTAAGGGATCTTGAGACTATGGACCCTTTCTCTGTGTAACCTCTGATCTTCCTGTCACCTGGGACTCAGTTTAACTTTAGGTTTTTGCCTCTGAAAATAGATAAGGATGCTAAAGCCATCCTCTAGTCTCTTTTTTTCTCCATAATTCAAACAAAAAGTATGTACTCTTTGAGTTTCTCACATATGCCAAGTTTGTCACCATGTAGACTGGTTTCTTACCTGAGGAATTCAGTAACTTTTACTTTGGTTTCCCGACTATCAGGGAGTTAGTTGAGTGCCAGTTATATAGTTAAGAACTATAACTATATGACTATCTAACCCACATGTTTGTCTTAAATACCTAAATAAGTCCTTTGAACTTATTTAGTCATAGTCACTTTCCGTCAAATGTGAAATGGTTTCAAGGATAGCTCCTCTGAAGTCTCCTTTCCTAGTGATCTTTCTATCACAGAGCAGAGAATAGGGCCACAGCAGATAGGAAATTTGTTTATGATGCCTTGCTGATGTGCTGGCTAACTCTCATGCGTGTCCTTGTCCTTGTCTTTCAAAGACTGTAGAAGTGTCATGGGAAATAGCTCAACTGGTAGAGTTTGGAACTTGCTTGCTCAGGGGACAGTCCTGGTTCAACCCCCTGGTATCATATAGATCAGAAGGATGCTCTGAGGTTTCTCTCTCTCCCATGTGAAAATTAACTCATATAAAAGAAATAAAACAAATCTAAAAAAATATCATCTTTAAGAAAATTGTTTATGGGATTTTTTGACACTTGTATGTAGGCACTTTCCTCCAGAGAAGTCTGGTTTCTGCCTGGCATCTGAGAGCATTAGAAATCTTTACCTGCCTTAAATCAAGTTCAGACTTTGAGCACGAGGCTCGAGGACAGACAAACCTAGGCACAAATCTTAAGGCTGGTATATGTCTTCACTAGCTCAGGGGTGCATTTTGTGACACCTCATGTCTCCCCTCACATTTCTGTTTTCCACCTGTAGTGGAGGCTAGTTTATTTATGCTTGACTCTTATTCTGAGGGCACAGTCTTTGGGTGTCATTAGTGTAGCAGACAAAACAGAAGCCATGGCTAAAGAGAATGGATTGGTGCTTGCCAGAGGCTGGGCAAGGGGCTGAAGATGAGTGAACATGTTAAAAAAAAACAAACTCCCAGTTATGAAACAAGGAAGTTCTTTGTACTTAAGGTACAACATGAAGATTACTGTTGATTATACTGTATTATTTGGAAATTGCTAAGACAGTAGATCTTAAAAGTTCTCATTACAAGGAAAAATGTAATTTAGTGTGGTAAAAGGTTAACTAGGCTTATTGTGATGCTCATTCTGCAATTTATACAAATATTGAGCAAATAAAGTAATGCAAAATGGTCCAATGTTATATGTTAATTATACCACAATAGTATAATTAGTACCACAATAGTAAAACAGTACAAAATCATAGTGTGTCCAGAATGTGGACTTTTGATGGGTTGAAGTTCAAATCCAAACACACTTCCAGAGACTGGAATGGAAAACACTATGACTTAGTGCAGTACATCCTTTGTTACAGACAGTAAGTAGGTAGGCAACTGATTGTTTTGTTTTGCCCTCCAGAACACTGCTCAGCTCTAGTGGTGGTGCAGGGGATTGAAGCTGGGACTTTGGAGCCTCAGGGATGAGAGTCTCTCTGCATAGCCATTATGCTATCTAACCCCCTTTTTTTTTTTTTTTAAATAATGTCATCCAACCTCTTCTTCTATCAGCCTTTCTTGAGTTCTGTCAGTCACCATGGTATTCTCTTTTGTAACCACCACATTCAAGGGAAGTATAAGAAGCCAGAACCAGGGGAAATCGCATTATGGCAGCACACTGGACTTGCATCAGAGAAGTGCTAGATTTGATTCTTAACACCACCAATAGCTAGAGCCAAGTAGTGTTCTGACGGGAGAGAGAAAGGCCAGGAGAATCAGTGATGTCAGCACCAGTACTATCGATGACCTAGTACCAGAAATTCCACAACCAGAAATGTGTTTCTGTGAGAAAGAAAAGAAAAAAAAAAAGTAGCCCATATTCTGATAAGTCATCATGTTTGGGTTTTTCAATATATACTCAGATGTATGCAAAGTGATGCTTTTAATATTTAGTTGCAAGTAGGAGGTACATTTGGATATCCTTATATACTTTTCGTCTAGAGTTTTGGAATGTCACAGACTTGTGACATTTAAAATTTGCATAAAGGGAGCTGAATAGTGTCGTGCCTGATTGAGAGCACGTTACTATGTGTAAGGCTTTGAGCTCTGGCTCTTTACCTGTGGGGGAAGCTTTGTGAGCAATGAAGTAGGTCTGCAGGTGTCTCCCATTCTCTCTCTCTTTCTGTATATATATATGCCTCTCTCTCTCTATATATATATATATATATATATGCGCTCTCTCTATATATATGCCTCTCTCTCTCTATATATATATATGCTCTCTCTCTCTCTCTATATATATATATATGCACTCTCTCTATATATATACTTCTCTCTCTATATATATATATGCTCTCTCTCTCTCTCTCTCTCTCTATATATATATATATATATATATGCCTTCCTCTTCCCCTTTACTTCTTATTTCTACCCTCCTTTCTCAATTTCTCTCTGATAGAACCCAAAAAAGATGAAAGAGGAAGAGGTAAGATGACATGAGAGCCTTCTATCAGGAAATGAACTTCCTTATTATCCCCCAATAGACTTCCACATACATTTCATGAACAAGGACACACCATATAACCTCCCTTCATTTTAAGGGAGATTGAAAAAAAATGTGGTTTATTTTTCTAGTCCCCATAGGAAATAACTATTGGATTAGCCAGGCAACCTTGTTTGCCACAATAAAGAAATTGGCTAGTTAATTTTTAAAACTGTAACACAGATTCCAAGATTACTCACATTTGGATAAGCGCTGTTGTCATCATACTATAGGAAAACCCTAGATCAAAGAGTTCCCAAATTCCAACAGCTTAATAGCAGGAAATTCTACTGGATTTTTTTCCCCAAGGTTTCCTTTCCTCAAGACATTTCTATGAATATTCATTTGCTAGACCAAATACTCCTTAAAATTAACCAGATCATAGTAGATAAATCCACTCTGCATTCAGAAAATCTTAAAAGGAGATTTCTCATGTAGAATAAAATGCAGCAGTTGGCACCCTGGGATAGTCAACTGCTTTTCCTGTGAACATAAAACCTCTCCATTTCTATAACATCCTGTGTAAAAGACTGGAATGGAAAACAATGACTTAGCGCAGTGCATACTTTGTTGCAGACAATAGGTAGGCAATTGATTGTGGGTTTTTTTTAAATCATGTATATCTCAGCTGAATTTCAAAACTTGCATTAAGAGCCATAAAATTATAAAGCAGTGCTCTTATGCAGATCCTGGCAAAGTACCACAGTGCAATGGATTTACCATTCCCTTCAAATAGGCCTGAGATTGAAAATCAGCTGAACTTGTAGGTTTTGAGTCCTCATTCGTCATGTGCAGTGCTGGCTTGCCAAAGCTAACTGTGTTGCTGTACAAACATGAGGTCTCCAGGAAAACAGGCTTCTGACATGGGCACACCCAGGCTCAGCTGGGGGAAATGCATCAAGCGTGCTTTGCCAAGGAAAAGGAACGGATTGGAAGAAAGCTTTCAGGAGCCACGTGAAGGAGACACTGTAGACATCAACTGCTCTGAATCATCTGTGAGTCTATCATTCTTAGAAGAGAAGCTCTGTTGTGTTATTGGTATTAAGTACGTACAGGCAGTTGGTGACAACCTTTAAAGATGCAAGATGGGTTGGTTAATTAGCTGGCAACACAGTTTTGAGCCCAGCCTCCACCAAACTGAAGAAGCTTCAGCTCTATCTCTCTCTTATATCTCTCTCTCTCTCTCCATATATATTAAAGATAAAGGACACGTTTCTAAGACAGAGTGGAGAGGGTTACACTAGATACCCCTCAGTTTTTGAAGGTACATTGCTGGATCACTGCCTGGTGTCACACACAATCTTGTGCCCAGCTAAGAGGCATAAATTCAAATTGTCTCAAAAGAGAAACATATTTTTTAAATGTTTGGTTCAGGATGGTGGGAAAGGACCCAAGCTGGGGATGAAAGTGTTTTGAAGATACCTAACCAAAAACCCTAGTAAAGTGATTAAAAAATAAATTAAATAAGTAAAAACTACCTATAAAGTTTTGATACATCAATCAATCAATTAGTGATTTTCAACACAGTGATTACAAAGAAATTCATCTAGTTTAAACTCTGACCTCTTCAAAGGAAAATAGAAGGTAGTCTGATAACCATTAAAAAAAGAAATCCCCAGAGCACTGTATGCATACAGGCTATTTTAAACAATAGAAGGGAAAATCTGTGGCATTTCCTGCTGGAAAAGTTCAACTGTGTGAAGGCAAAAAGAACTAAGAACTGTGTGTTATCTGAATAAGTTTATACTCAAATCAACTAGGGCTTGGTAAGACATGGGTTCCATTAATTACAGCCATCCACCAGCTAGATTCAGCTGCATACTTCTGCCAGTTCATCTTCAAAATACTCAATGCACTTCACTTATAAACAAAAGAGTAAGAGGGTAATCCTCACATGGGATGAAATAAGTCATCCCATAGATTCACAACAGCCCACCAGATCTTGTCTTTTTCTTTTTCTTATCTGTTTGCCTGTGACCTGTCTTAACCAAAGACGGTGCCACTTGGTTTATGTCCTTGGAATCCTCCTTTGTCTGATGGAATTTGGACTGTGTCTTAGGAGTTCTTCTAGACCAGCAGTAACATTTTAACTAATGATTGGGTTAGTGAGACAAATTGCACATTAGTGTGTTTTATAATTATTCTCCAATTAGATTTGGGTTATTGAGTTAGAAGAGGAGGAGGAGGAGGAGGAAGAGGAAGGGATTTCTGGTTAGACTAGAGGGAAAAACATGCAGGGCTATGCTCTGACTTGGGAAACATGGTGAGCTTTCTTATGACACAAAATCAAGTAGTGTATATACTCGCAGCAGCTGGAAGAGGATAGAAGGAGGTGATTCCAAGAATCATATACCGTGACCTTCATGATAAAATCCCCCAGTGTTTGGAAAGGCTGTAACCTGTGTACAAGGGCAAAATACTGTCTGGAGAAGATAAGCTGAAAGAGGATGAAAAGGGAGTTGACATGTTGCTGGCAGGAGGTCAATAATGCAATGGGTCAGGAATTTAAATTATTGTAGATGACATAACACGTTTGGACCTGGGGGTATAAAGCAAGTGAAACAAAGACATCACAATAAGCATCATATCTAAACTGTCATATACCACAGATATTCCACTGAAGAAAAAACAGGGTGTGAGAGGGGGGTAGTGGCACACCTGGCTGAGTGTATGTGCTACCAAGCGCAAAGACCTGGGCTTAAGCCTGGGGTTCCCACCGGCGGGGGGGGGGGGGGGGGGGGTTTACAAGTGGTGAAGCAGTGTTGCAGATGTCTCTTTTTCTATCTCCCTCCTCTCTCAATTTCTGTCCCTCTTCAATAAATAAATAACACATTAAAAAAAAGGAGTATTTGCAAATTTTCCACTTTTGTGATGAGACAGGGAGAAATTGGAAGGGAAAGGGGGAGGGGGCTGGGCGATAGCGCAGTGGATTAAGTACACTTGGTGTGAAGTGCAAGGACTTAAGGATCCTGGTTGGAGCCCCTGACTCCCCATGTACAGGGTGAAGGAGTCTCTTCACAGGCTTTGAAGCAGATCTGCAGGTGTCTATCTTTCTCTCCCTCTCTCTGTCTTCCCCTCCTCTCTCCATTTCTCTCTGTCCTATATAACAACAGCAACTGCAACAATAACAAAGGAAACAAAATGAGAAAAATGGCCTCCAGGAGCAGTGGATTAGTAGTGCAGGCACCAAGCCCCAGCAATAACACTGGAGGAAAAAAAAGAAAGGGAAGGGGGAAGAGAGAGAGAGAGAGAGAGACATCTGCAGCTCTGCTTCATGAAGCTTTCCCCCTGTAGGTGGAGCCTGGGGGAAGGAGGGGCTTGATTCCAGGGTCTTGGTGCAGTGTCATGTGTTCACTCTCTCAGGTCTGCCACTACCCTAGCCACTAGTATGTTTACTTCTAAAGTATTTAGTTACTAACTTCGGTCCTTTTCATTATAAGCTTTTCTTCCCTGCACCAGGAGTTTTCCCTCAAGTCACACTGACTTCTTTCACATATTACTCTGACTGTATCTTCTCCTTACTTCTCAGCTACCTTAGTTTGCTCTCTGAACAGTCCGCTGCCTTCCTGGGCATCTGCTCTGACTACAGTCCACTCCCTGATCCACCTTCTCTTCTTATCCAGATTCTGTCCAGTCTTCAAGTTCCAGATACAATCTTCATCTTGGAATCTACTCCCTGTCTCTTCCCTCAGTGCCCATGGTTCTAGGCCCATTAGTTTGGCATCCTACTGACTGCCATGGTTCATTGTTCTACATCATTGTTCTGTATTATTACAACTTCTATCAGGCTTCTCTAACTTGTCTGCTGTCCCTGAGAGGAGGGGCCATGTACTCAGAACAGTACCCATTAATCAGGTTGAGCTCAATAAATGAATAGTGATGAACTTGTAAGCAACTATAACAACAAAGTTCTGAGATCTATTTATTTCATTCCTTTCTACTAGTATTAGTCCTAGTAAACTTAATTTATTAGAAGCTCAACCAGGGGGCTGGGCAGTGGCACACTGGTTAAATTAAGAGTATTCAGCATAAGGACTTGGGTTCAAGCCTCTGCTCCCCACCTGCAGGGAAGCAGGTCTGTAGATGTTTATCTTTCTTTCTCCCTGTCCTCAATTTCCCTCTGTCTTAGCCAATAAAATGGCTGCCAAGAGCAGTGATTTGTAGTGCTGGCACCGAGCCCCAGTGATAACCCTGGAGGCAAAAAAAAAAAAACTCAACCCAAAAAAGAAATGAATGCCTTATTAGCATTTAAAAATACATTTCAATTCTATTAAGGAAAATTAAAAGCATGTGGGTTAATTTTTTATTTTTTAGGCAGAGTACTCACTTTTTACTGTGCCATAAAAATAGGATAATATTACTAAAATTTACGTACTTTATTGCAATCTTTTATTTATCCTTGTTACTAGTTTTCTACTACAGAATAACTGATGAGCTTGATACATGACATAAATAAGAATGGTTGGGAAGCGCACGAACATTTGGTACCTTCTTCATTAAAGTGTTCCAGGTTTGACCCCTTTTCTCCCAATGAGCCTCAGCAGTCGCTTCTGCTCCTTTTTCTCTGGGGTTGGAGCTGGGCAGGGGCCCAGAAAGATCATGAGCTACTGGAATGTGCAAAGCACATCGAGCTAGAGGTAGTTGAGTGGTTAACTGCAACTCACAGAACCAGCAGGATGAAAATGCAGCTTATTCACTCAACTGTCTTCCTTCTCCCTTTTTCTCTGGACCGATACCAGCTCTAATTAAAATGCAATGTTCTCCTTATGTGATTCCTTGGAAAAGTTTGTGGAATGACCACATAATACAGAGCAGGTTTTCCAGATGTTCTCTGTCTTAGCTGGTATTCATATGCACAGCATCTCCACCCCCAAATTCCTCTTCTCTGTACTTACCATCTGATCCCCCTCCCCTCCCACTTCTCTGATGCCCCATAGACTGTGCATAACTTCCTGTGTCTTATTGTTGTGCCTTCAGTGTGTAAGAACCATTACTGAAGTGCAGTGGGCCAGGAAAAAAGTAATACTTGCCTCCACAGAGCACTTGAATGCTACTTACAATGGAAAAAACAACTTTGAACTGCTTCCAAAATAACAGGCATTAAAATCACTTCTGTTTGCAGTTGAGATGGATTTTGCACTAGCCTTTCCAAACCTGCTTCCTCTGAATGTTTTTCAGTACAGAGAGTGGTTTTCTCAATGAGGACTTAAAATGGTGCCTACACAAATACTTGATATGTATGTACTTCCAAAGACAAGTTTCTGACAGTCACGCAAATAGCCCTTCATGAAATCAGGATGTCCAGTCACAAGAGCTCTGGGCAGATGTTATGAGCATGGACGTATGGTAAAACACTCTTTCCAAACTGAAATTATTACAAGTAGCCACTGTGACATGGTCATGAAGTTTTAGGCACATTTTTGATGGGCTGATCACTTTGAAGAGTTCCATGAGTTCAGTTTCCCATATCTCGTCCCGCACAACCTATTTCCCAAAAGTCTTATGTCCCTTCAGAATTTTTAAAAAAGATTGATTTTGGAAGTCAGGCAGCAGTGCAGCGGGTTAAGCGCACATGGCATGAAGCGCAAGAACCGGCGTAAGCATCCCAGTTCGAGCTCCCGGCTCCCCACCTGCAGGGGAGTCACTTCACAAGCGGTGAAGCAGGTCTGCAGGTGTCTATCTTTCTCTCCCCCTCTCTGTCTTCCCCTCCTCTCTCCATTTCTCTCAGTCCTATCCAACAACGATGATATCAATAATAACAACAATAATAACTACAACAACAATAAAAAACAAGGGCAACAAAAGGGAAAATAAATAAATAAATGAATATTTAAAAATTGAAAAAGATTTATTTTTATTATTTAAATTATATGATAAAGATATTCATGAGAGAGAAGATAGATAGAGACAGAGAGAGAGAGAGAAGTTAGAGCACCATCCCTACACATGCATTGCAAGGAGATTATAGTAGGAGCCTCAGACATGTAAGCCCTGTACTCTCTTGAATCTCTGGATCTGGGTTCATTACATGCGATTTTTTTTGTCTCTCAGCCAGAGGTTATAAAAAGGCATTCTAAAAGCAAATTCCTTGTGTTTAAAAATCCGCACAATGTTTCCATAGCTTGTGACATAATACCTAATATAGTTTCTGAAGGTTTATTTATAAATAAGAAAGAAAGAGAGAGGAGGAGCATGAAGGATTGGGGCGTGGAGAGTACCAGAACATCACTCTGGCATATGCAATGCCGGGATTGAATTTCAGATCTCATGTTTGAGAGTTCAACACTACCCACCAGGCTACCCTCCCTGGTTACAACTAATGCTTTATTTATATTCTGATTCAAACCCGGCTTTGACCTAGCACGTTATGATTGGGCCCTCCTCAATCGCTATGAGGCCATGGCCGGTGCGCCGCTATGTTCCATCGCTGGGGAGCCAGAGATGACCCGAACTGCCCCTGCGGCTCCAGACAGACTATGACCCACATAGTCAACGACTGCCACCTCTCCAGATTCAAAGGAGGTCTCGAAACTCTACATCAGGCTCAACCTGACGCTGTTGACTGGCTACGGAAGAAGGGCAAACGCTAGAAGAAGAAGAATCTATGGTGAGGGGTCACAACATAGTTGTTGGAATGTGGGTACAATTTCTCATCTCTCCATATGCTAAGTGTTTGCAGAACAACCTCAGCCCAGCTTAGGTCCTTTTCACCACCATGCACCAGGTCCCAATGCCCTAGTTTCCAGATTCATCTCATAGATTTGATTATCAGTTTCTTCTTGAGGTCACTTCCATGCATTTCTCTTCTACTGCCTCTGTCACGTGGCTTCAGAGGACAGGCAGGCAGATCTGCTCATGGACCTGCTGATCTAACCCTAACCCTAACCCTACCTAGCTCATGACTTGGACATTTTCACTCATGATTTTTTTTCAGTTCACATATTTTATAGAGAGAAGTTTGGCTAAGCAAGACATATCAAGACATATGTTGTTAGTTAATTTAAAGGGGGAAAAAAGTCTCTATTCTTACTCTGGAGTAAATTGTTCACAATCTTTGGCAGCCAGTTCCCAAGGAAGTTGTAGTGCTAGGGATTTTGTTTAACCTTGCTGGACCATAGTTCCCTTATCGCCTCAATGGGCCTACTTTCTGAACCAGGGGCTCTCAGCTGCACTGCACAGCAGAGTCATTATGGTCCAGTCTCCAGTTTTTGAGTCAGTAGGTCTGGAATGAAACTTAAAAATACACATTCATCTTCTTCGCCTCGCCTCCTCTCCCTTCTCCTCCCCTCTCCTCTCCTCCCCCCTTCCCCTCCCTTCCCCTCTCCTCTCCTCCCCTCCCCTCCCTTCCCCTCTCCTCTCCTCCCCTCCCCTCCCATCCCCTCTCCTCTCCTCCCCTCCCCTCCCATCCCCTCTCCTCCTCTCCCCTCCCATCCCCTCTCCTCCTCTCCCCTCCCCTCCCCTCCCCTCCCATCCCCTCTCCTCCTCTCTCCTCCCCTCCCCTCCCTTCCCCTCTCCTCCTCTCCCCTCCCCTCCCATCCCCTCTCCTCTCCTCCCCTCCCCTCCCATCCCCTCTCCTCCTCTCCCCTCCCCTCCCCTCCCCTCTCCTCCCCTCCCCTCCCCTCTCTTCCCCTCAACTCTCCCCTCTTCTCCTCTCCTCTCCTCTCCTTTCCTCTCCTCCCCTCCCTTCCCCTCTCCTCTCCTCTCCTCTCCTCCCCTCCTTTCCCCTCTCCTCCCCTCCCCTCTCTTCTCTTCAACTCTCCTCTCCTCCCCTCCCCTCCTTTCCCTTCTCCTCCCCTCCCCTCCCCTCCCTTCCCCTCTCCTCCCCTCCGCTCTCTTCTCCTCAATTCTCCTCTCCCCTCCTCTCCTCTCCTCTCCTCTCCCTTTCTTCCTTTCTTTCTCCTTCCTTTATTTCTTTCTTCCTTTCTTCTTTTTGGCCATGAGGCTTATTACTGGGGCTCTGTACCTACATGATGAATTCACCACTTCTGGAGACCATTTCTCCTTTCTTTTCATTGACAAGAGAGAAAGAAATTGAAAAGGGATGGGGAAATAGAAAGGGAGAAAGAAAGACATCTGTAGCACTGCTTCACTGTTGCTTGTGAAACTTCCCTCCTACAGGTGGACACCACAGGCTGGAACCCAGGTCACTGCTCATGGGAAGATGTGCACCCCAATCTGACCCCCAGAATATGCATTTCTAATAAGTCCCCAGATATTACTACTGGTCCAGGAACTACATTCTGAAAACAACTCCTTAATCCTTTGAAAGTGAGAATTGTGAAAAATACATGGTTCTGTGAGCTAGTTATTTGATTAAAGTAAAACTTGCATTCAATTTGCTCATGTTTTCACATTGACTTTTTATAAAACCTGATGAAACTTTGCATTTTAAAAAGTTGTATTGGTTAATGAGAATTCTAGGTGTGATAAAGTTATTTCCTTTCTGAAACCTATATGGTTTTGTGTATAAATGAGAAAATCCACACCTTAACCTTATTTTGGTCTTCACCTGGGACACTCTCTTGGTCTTTCAACACTACAAGGAACAATTGAAGAGATCTGCCCAGTACATTGTAAAGAAAGCTGAATGAGAGAGAAATCATCATTGGTTGTAAAGAACAAGTTACATTCTGTTCTAGTGCCCTCCCCTCCCCCTCCCCCACACCCACTGACCCTACCCTTCTGGAATCTATAACCAGTGATGGAGGGAGGGATAACCTTTCACCAATACAGGACACAAAGTGATCCGTGTTCTTCTGAAGAACCAGATATGGTTCTTCTCCTCTTCCTGTTTGGCCTCAGTGATGAACAAAGAGAGATGTCATAGTCTTACATCAAGCACAGGAAGTGTGGCAGCAACTTGCCCATACACTTAAAACACCACTGGGCAAGTAGTTTCCTTTCTCCTCCCCTTTCCTTCTTCTCTTCCTTCCTTTTGTCCTCCCTTCCTCCCTCCCTTCTTCCCTTCCTTCCTTTCGCCCTCCCTTCTTCCCTTCCTTCCTTTAACCCTTCCTTCTTCCCTTCCCAGCCTTTTCCTCCTGACTCTCCTTCTTTCCTATATTTGGAAATTAAATATCACGGGAATATGGTTTGTGTTTTTGCAATACTGGCAACTGACACTTATTAAAAAAAGATACCCTAAAGATTAACCCAGCCGGCCTTATTCTTAAAAAACAAAAGTCTATCAGGGTATCCAGACATACCAGACTCACAAAAATAGCTGTGGTACATATGAAGACAAAGAAAAACTATATAAATAACACCTGGACAGTAATTAACCATTTAAAGACTCATAATTTTCAAAAATTTTACCAATACATTATATTCCTCTTTCTCCTATGGCAGATAACGTGGGGTTTCAATGTCCTTCACGTGAGAAAAATAGGAAATGAGAATGATGTGTGTAGGGGGTTAGACAAAGTTTCTTAGCAGTAAGACTTGTTGAATAGTGAGCCAAGAGGCTCACTTGAATGCTACCCAGGAGGCCTGTAGAAATTTCCTTTTGCTTTTCTCAAAAGTTTAGTGTGTGTCTATCCAGAGTCAGTGAACTGTATCCAGTGACCTCTGGAGCATCCTTAAAACTGAGTCTGCTGAA
Source organism: Erinaceus europaeus (assembly GCF_950295315.1). Taxonomy (NCBI): domain Eukaryota; kingdom Metazoa; phylum Chordata; class Mammalia; order Eulipotyphla; family Erinaceidae; genus Erinaceus; species Erinaceus europaeus. The sequence goes on along the minus strand of NC_080179.1, from coordinate 15,062,244 downwards.
GATATTTGTTACATCAAACTAATCATCGCCTCCTAGCATCACTGACACTTACAAAGCATGTCCTTATGCAGATCTTTCTCACAAGACACACACTCCAGAGAGGTGGAGAACATGGGAGCAAGCAACAGCTCTGACTTAGAGCCACCCTTTAGTGGAAACCCTTGATGGGTATTTAAATCCTAATTCAGGATGCCAACTCAGAATGTAAAGAGGAATTAATACTGAGTAAAACTGCACGCGAGTCTGGCCCAGACCACACGGCCTTCTTTTCCATCTAAACTCCCCCACCTCGGCCGGACGTCTTGAGGGCGCTACGTTGCCTGACAGGACTGGTCTACACACATAACACGCTTATAATGAGCAACTCTAAGACCGAACAGTTACTGTGACACTTGATGTACAAAAAAGTGGCCATAATCAAATGTGGACGTTGATGTTGAACCCTACAGCAGTCCCAAATTAACACAGATGTGATGAAAGGGCCATTCTAAGACGGTTTCAGTGGTTCATAGTGAAACTACATAAATGCCAAAAGCACTTCTAACTTCTGAAGAGTATTTCACAATACACAAATAGGAAATTTTTTTAAAAAAGAAATAAGACTACATTTATTAATTTCAAAAATAGGAAAATTTTAAGGAACATTTCAATATATTTTATCTGAAAACATTTCTTAAGTAGACACAGTGGGTAGGAAGACATCAAAAAAGATTTTTCCTGGTGCCCTTTATAGATTGGCCAAAAAGGACACTGCAGGACTCATTTTGCTGCTGGCCTTTTGAAGACTTTGCACTTCTCTTCAGATTATTTGACAGCATCAGATGATGTGGGATACTGCCAGAGCAGCCTGGGAGGTGGCACAGTGGACAAAGTATTGAGCTCTCCAATATCAAGTCCCAAGTTTGGCCCCAGCATTACAAGTGCCAGAATGATGCTTAGATAGAGTTTTTCTCCCCCCTTCTCCCTCTCTTTCTCTTTCTTATAAACAAGTAGATTTTTTTTTAAAAGGAATACTAGGAAAGTATAGGAGAATGATAAGAAAGTGAAACTACACCGAGAGGAAGAGAATTCTTTTTCACTGCATAATTTGCCCCCTTCTTTTCTTTTCTTTTTATTTATTTATTTTTTTTCAGTGCTTTTTAAAATCAATTTACTTGGGGAGAGGTTAATGGTTTACAGCAGAGCATTTGACACATGGGTACTATTTCTCATCTCCTCATGAAAGGTGTCTACAGAACACTCTTAACTTCAGCTTAGGTCTTTTTTCTGTCATAATACACCTAGACTGTAAGGCCCTCTCCTCCTTCCCCCTCCTTGCTCACAATTTTTTGCTTTTGTTCCTTCTCCCAGTTTCTTACTGCTTATGATTCAAATAGCTGAACAGCTCTCTACAAGACACGGAAACACAGAATTGCATATATATGAGAACCAGAGTGTCATCAATATGGCATATGTAGTGCTGGGAATCAAAATCTGGACCTCACATTTTCTAGTCTTGTGCTCTAGTCACTGTGCCACTTGCCAGGTCACAGAACTGTACTGTTGTTAAAGTATAAGGGTTTTAGTATTCTGGCCAATTAGCCAGTCAACATCCTTTTTTTTTTTTTTTTTTTGCCTCCAGGGTTACTGCTGTGATGGCATTATACATCCACAGTTCCAGGTGGCCATTTTTCCCGTTTTATTTGACAGGACAGAGAAGTTGAGATAAAAGGGAGAGTCAGAGAAGTAGAGGGAAAGATAGACACCTGCAGACCTGCTTTGCTCTTTGTGAAGCATCCCCCCTGCAGGTAAGGAGCTGAGGTTTGAGCTTGTATCCTTGCAAAACCTGGCCCCCACCAGCCAGTATCTTTTTCAATCTGAAATCAGGCTGTCTGGTGGATATCCTGAGTTCTAAACTACAAACTAGAATGTTTTCTCCTGGGTTGTTGAGGCCTCTCCAAAGAAAGAAAGAAATACAATCCCATAGTGACGATGCTGGTAGTGGAGAAACACCTACATCCCTACTACAGGCTGATTCCGAGGGACTTTTCTATATCCTGAAATGATACTTGTGATCTTGATACATCTGATACATGCTTAACCATAGTTGATTCAAATGTATGGAAGTAGTCACAGAATAATAGGATTTATTGCTCTTGGAAATAAGATGACACATCCTTTCCCCCTCCACCACCACCATTTCTCAGTGCACACTTTCCACTGCACTGTGTCTGTCACCTGAGATTTCAAGTAACTTTCCAGACATAGTTCTGGACCATTCTCAGGAATAAGTAGCTGCCTTGAAAGAGTTTTCCAGAAAAAAAATTATAAAGAAAGAACGAAAAATGAACTGGACTTTGTAATCAACCAGACACATAGTATGAGCAAGCCTGTTCTCAAGCAAAATCAACATTTCTACTCCTGTCCTGACAACCATAAATTCAGAATTCATCACCACATAAAGTGCCACATGCACAAATACTTGAACTCTGACTTCCTTTCAGCAGCTTTAATGGAACTGCCTCCCATTTTATTGTAATGTACCCAGATGCTGTAATGTCATAAATGACAATTTCAACTGCCATCGAAGCCTAACTCCACAACACTTTGTGTCATCTAATATATAGCCCTGATGGGGTGCGTGCAAGGGACCTCCACTCCCAGCCCTCAGATCCCACCAACCAGTCCTGTTCTGTTGGAGTGAGGAGGTCCGCCACCTACCACTGCAAAACATAGACATGAAAACAATTAACCAGCTCTTCTACTCAGCTGTAACTTTATATTTCCCACAAGGAAGAAAATGGAGGGGGGGGGGAACCCTGAAGCCCAGAGACCCACGTTTCATTTGGAACACTAGGGGTTCTTGGTGGAGATCATTAAAATGTGGTTTGAAATATTTTCCTTTTCTCATCAAGTCACTGTTCCTGTAATTGATGTCATAAAAAATATCTGTGTTCAGTTGCAGTGGGTTTCTTGGGTCCTTTCGAGTTATCAATTATTTACATCCCAGTAAAATGAAAGAGAACTGTAAAGCAAGGTCCTGAAATGCCACCAACGGGTGTTGAGGGTGGCATCGTTAATCTTATGCATTGCGCTCACAAAGAGGGTGTTAGTGCTTTGTTTGGAAAAGTTCATTTCCTCATCTCTGTCAGACATTATCTATGTGGCTTTTATTGCTTCTACTCATAAACAGTCTCACTGGGCTGTTTGTCTGTTCATATCCTCCACAATTTATACTCTTAAGGACGGAAGGAAAAACACATTTCTTTTCTTCTTTTTTAAAATTTTTATTCGTCATTAAATAATGATTAATAAGATTATAAGAAAACAGGGGTATAATTTCACACAGTTCCCACCGCCAGAGTTCTGTGTTTTGTCCCCTCCACTAGAAACTTTCCTACTCTTTATCCCTCTAGGAGTATGGACCAAAATTCTTTTTGAGGGGGAGAAGGTGGGATTTCTGGCTTATGAAATTGCTTCTCCACTGGACATAGGTGTTGGCAGGTTGATCCATACCCCCAACCTCTTTTGATCTTTCCATAGTTGGGTGGGGCTCTGGAGAGATGAGACTATGAGACTTCAGAAGACACTGCTAAGGTCATCTGCCCAGGGAAGTCAGGATGGAATCATAGTAGAGTCTGCAACTTGGTAGCTGAAAAGTGGCTAAGATGTAAAGCAGGACAAATTGTTTAATAAACAGAAACTCAAATGTAGGAATAGAGCAGATGAAATCAGGGGTTTATGGGTGGGGGGAAGCTAGGAAATCTATGTTCCTATGGGCCCATGACTTTAGTAATCTTTACTTGTGTTTGATAGTTAGATATGGAGGTGGGCTAGAAATATTGTTTGGGAAGATGATGTCAGAGTTGAGAATAGGGTAGGAAGCTGGATTAGGGCAGAGAGTAGTTTCCAAACATGAAGAAAGTATATAATTACCATTAGCTATTTACCCCATCAGTCTGACCAAGGGCCCATATCTATTATTCATATTTAACACAGGAGCATATATAACCTCTGAGTCCCTGTCAGTCTGAGCTCACAGTCCATGGTCATAGCTGGGAACATTCTAGGCTGCATTTATTCAGGACTAGTCTTCCTTGAGTAGCAGAATAGGCAGACCCACCCTCCCTTTGGAGAGTGGGGCAGTCCCTACCACTGCAGCTTTATAATGAGGGCAGGGCCCTGTAGAGGCCCACGAGAGGGCTTTGATGATGTCTCTATTGGAAGTGACCAGTGATGGTGGAGAGAGGGATCTATTAGAGGTTTAGGCCTATCACATCTATGTGGGAATCCACGGATTCCCTGAATAAAGCCCGATGATGGAGTGGCATGGTGTTGACCAAGAAAGTCATCACTAAGTGAGCCAGTCTCTTGCTTTCTCCGGTTTTTATAATTATTTCTTTATTTGATGAGCTTAGACTTTCTCCCCAGTTGTTAAGGCCTTGAAAGTCTTTTGTTGCATTGAACCTATATTGGGTTCATGGGATCTGGCCTCAAGTCAGGGTGGGAGTAGACCCAGGGTTTAAGTGGGATCTAAGTTAACCTGAAGTGTTACTGCATTTTGCTTGTTTGATGATTCTAATAGAGGTTGCCATAAGGGACAATGAATGTCCTTTAGCTGATATATATATATGCCAGTTTATCTATTTGTCAGTTGTATACAGTATTTCTTCTAAAGATTATCAAGGGGGTGACATTAATGTTATAGCTTTCAGAAGACATTAGGAGATATCTCTTACTTGCTTTCTTTTGTGTATTTAAGTTACAGCAAACTACTGAACACTTATACTTTGAAGTATATGGTTGCCCCTAACTTATGGATTCATGTGTACATGTATCCTGATTGGGCCTGTAACTTTGTTAGGGAGTGTGCCATTTGAAATGGAACCAGGTAGTCTGGTGAAAACACCAGTTTCTTTAGCTAATTCAGGACTCTTTCCTCTAGATCTCTAGGGTTTTTAGCCATTTCCTACTTATAGCTGAAGCACCCAGGAAATTGTATTAACTTGTCAATGTTCACAAAGACTTTATAGAAAATTAGGCTTTCAAATGACAGAATTTAATTGGTATTAGGGAAATTTACTTTACATTCTGTTATTTCCTACTGCTTTAACTTTGCCTCAATATTTTGCTCTCTCTCTCTCTCCTCTTTTTCATATATATATAGAAAGAGAGGAGAGACACAGAAAGACCACAGCCCCAAAGTTTTCTTCATTGTAGTGTAGGCTATGCTGGAACCCGAGTTGTGTGCACAGAAAAGCAGCACACAATCCAAGAAAGCTATTTCACCAACCCCCTCTGTTGTTTTCGACGGGTTATGTTGTTTTCGCCGGGCTAGCTTCACGGGCGGGTAACAGATGACCAGGGACTCATGGCTGGGTTGTACGCAGTATCTCTTTATTCATGCAGGACGCAGCACAATCTAAGACGAGCTAAGCTAAACTCAAGGTAAAGTACTCTAAAACTCACAATGCTGTCTTTATATATACTTCCCAAGTAGGGTGGAAACAGGATGTGACATAGAGAGGATGGAGAGAAAAGTGACTGGTGAAAATCAGGGTGTGATAAAGAAGGGATCAGGGTGTGACAAGGAGGGGGGGTGGAGCAAAAACATATCATGAAACAGTGAGGATTGAACCAATGCCCTGGAGGGAGGTGCTTGTTAACAGCGGTTATGTAAATAGAATGAAGTGGTTATGTAAATAGAATAGTGTTAAGCAGGGGGGATTTAAACCGAATGAAACAGAAGGGGTCTCATGCATACCAACACCCCTCCTCGAACTTTCTTCCCCTATATACTCCACAGAGGAACTCTAGCAGGGCCAGATTTTATACTATTACTTGTCCTTGGGGATGGCAACAAGAAACATTCAATGATAGTTCTTACAACTCATTAAGGCCATTCTTCCCTTCGTGCTATATGAAGGTGGCTTGGCTAATACACAACCTTCACCTATTCTGGTAAAGAACATTATGGGCATTGCTGGGAAAATCTGATACTTCACCTTTTGCTAACTCATTAGTTATAGGTTTCTTTGGGATGTTCCATTTATAGTTTCATGGTAGTAATGTGAAACAGTGGATAGAATTAGTGACATCTAAACTCTAGAGTGCAATAGGGTCCACTTTAAAATAAACATTTAAAATAAACATTTTTATTTATTTATTTATTGGATACAGAAAGAAATTGAGAAGGAGAGAGACAGAGAGACACCTGCAATCCTGCTTCACCACTCGTGAAACTTTCCCCCTGCAGGTGGGGCTTACTCTTTTTTTTATCATTAAAAGTACAGGTTAGAAAGTTGGGCTGTAGCACAGCAGGTTAAGCGCTGGTGGCGCAAAATGCAAGGACCGGCATAAGGATCCCGGTTTGAGCCCTGGCTCCCCACCTGCAGGGGAGTTGCTTCACAAGCGGTAAAGCAGGTCTGCAGGTGTTTCTCCTCTGTCTTCCCCCTCCTCTCTCCATTTCTCTCTGTCCTATCCAACAATGATGACATAAATAATAACTACAACAATAAAACAACAAAGGGCACAAAAGGGAATAAATAAATAAATATTAAAAAAAACTTTCAAAAAAATAGTACATGTTAGAGTCTCCACAAACCTGCTCTAAGTCAGCCCATTTTTCTGATCCACAAAGCACATATTAGTGTATTGCAAATGAGGTGACAGGTAACTGTCTAGCCTTTTTGAAAGTGACATTTTTTCCCAGCACTGAGAAAAGCATACACACATATATTATTATTATTATTCTAGTCAAAGGAAAGGTCTGATGATATAAAGGTACAAGCTGGCTAGACAGGACTGCAGCCATACTTCTTTCTTAATGCTGCAGTTGCCTGTTCTATATTTGCTGTTCTCTAGATATTTAAACATTTAAATTGTCATGGGGGTGTGGAGAAAGCCTGCCAACAACTGGATCCTGAAGACTTCAGCAACTTGATTAACTGTGGAGACGTGCAGTCCTGTTTGCCAGCAAGCAATATACCATCCAGAGTTTCCTACTACAGCAGCAATACAGATAACTTGTATTCCTTTCTCCTTCATCTCTTGCAAAGATTGTGTAGAAGTAAGGGGAGTTTAACTTCATAAATTCAGTTAAAGGGAGGGAGAGGAGGACATTTTCATAAAAAGCAACTTAAAACAGTTAGATGCTTGAGCCAGGGACCAGGGAGTTAGTTTAGCTCACTTGAGCAGCAGTGTGCATGCCTGAGGTCTCAAAGGTTATAGGTCCAATCCCAGCCACACTTTGTTCCAGAGTTAGGCAGTGCTCTGGTCATCTCCTCCACCTCTCTTATTTTCTCTTTCACATAATAAATAAATAAAATTTAAAAATCGAAGCTGGTGATAACAGCCCTGGGAAGTTGTGACTTCTGCTCAATGGTTTAGTCTCTTGTAGAATGAAGGGACATTACGTGACTGAGAGCTATGTGTCTTCTGTTCAGAAGAAGCAGAGCAGAGCCACAGAGAGAGGGGCTGGAGAAAAGTGTGGTTAGGAGCAGAGCCACAAGGGGCCAGGTGGTGGCGCACCTGGTTGAGCGCAAGTATTACAATGCGCAAGGACCTGGGTTCGAGCCCCCGTCCCTACCTGCAGAGGGAAAGCTTTGCGAGTGGTGAAGCAGTGCCGCAGGTGTCTCTCTGTCTCCCTATCACCTCCTTCCTTCTGGCTGTACTTATCCAATAAATAAAGATTTAAAAATAAAAAATGAAAAAGGAGCAGAGCCACAGAGAGAGGGGCTGGAGAAGAGTGCGTGGTTAGGAGCAGAGGACAGTTGTTTTTCTTTTTTGATGTTGATGTTAGTGGGGCTTCAGCACCCTGGGTCAATTTTTCAGATAGGAAAATGATGATAGGGAGATAGATAATAGTATGTATAGGTAGTATATTATATGTAAATATAGATAGTATAGTATAGTAAGAATATGTATACAGATAGAGGCAAAGGGACAGAAAGATGCCATAGTACTAAAGTTTCCCCCAGTAGAGTGGGCCCAGAGTAGTGCTCTGACTTCCTTTCCCTTCCCTTCCCTTCCCTTCCTTTCCCTTCCCTTCCCTTCCCTTCCCTTCCCTTCCCTTCCCTTCCCTTCCCTTCCCTTCCCTTCCCTTCCCTTCCCTTCCTCTCTCCTATCCTCTCTTCTCCTCTCCTTTCCTCTCATAAAATTCTTTCCCTCTAGCTCACATAGAACTATATATAGTGTTCTGGAATGCGGTGAAAAGAAGGGAATGAATATCCATATTCAGCAGAGAAGAAATTACAGAAAACCAGACTACCCACTTTCTGCTCGCCATAAAGATCTTTGGTCCACATTCCCAGAGGGATAAAGAATAGGGGAGTTTCCAGTGGAGGGGAGGGGACACGGGACTCTGGTGGAGGGAATTGTATGGCATTGTATCCCTTTTATCCTCAATCTTGTCAGTCATAACTAAAGTACTAATATATTTTTTTCTATAAAAAAGAAGAGCATGGAGTTATATGGAAGAAACATGCAAATATGCCCAAGTCAACCTCAGTCATCTTCAGCTCTAAGGAATAACTGTAGGGTGCAGGTGTTGGCACACCCAGTGGAGCACACATGACTGTGTGGCCTGCACATGTGGCTAAGCTCTCAGACCCGGCCTACAAGGAGAAAGCTTCACTAGTGGTGGAGCAGGGATGCAGATGTCTCTTTCTCTCTTCCCATCTCTCTTCCTATTTCTTTTGTCTCTATGAGAAAGAAAAGAAGAAAGGCTACTGGGAGTCATGCAGGCACTCAAGTCCCAGCATTTACTCTGGTAGCAAAAAGGAAAAAAAAATAATCACAATGAATTAAAAAAAGAATATGTCTTTTTTAGGCTTGGTTGTGATTATGCTTTTGTTGTTGTGATGCTGACATTTTTCCAAGTAGATTGACACTGTTGCACCCACTGTTCATCCAGTATGAGGGTCTGCCTGGTATCCTGTCTCTGAAGTTCAGATTCAAGAGGGAAGTGAGTTGTCTGGCATCACAGTCCCAACTGAGAAAGAGATCGCTAGCTTCTCCGACAGTCACTCTGGAGCAGCGTCTCAGTCTTCAGACTCTCTCATCCTCCTCGCACTCAGTGGTGCTCGGTATTGGTGGCAGCGAGGCAAACACTGATTGATGGATTAACTGGGTATGGTGATGACTATTCTCAAAAACCTACAATGAAAGTTGTTGTTTTCCTCAGGGAACTGCCCAGCACTGATGTACCTAAGAGCTGGTGTTAGAAAAATAATGAACGATATCAGAGGATATTAGCGGCCGAGGAAGCCAGCTCTGATGTAGTTCTAGACGCCACACTGAGATTCATACAATTAGAAGTTTATAGTCAACAGAGGGATGATACAGCCCATTAATCTTTCTAACAGTTACACAGCTCCATTTGGGCCATGCTCAGCTCTTATAAATTGCAGACTCATTTACATTGACTCAGACAGGAGCCACAGGAATATAGTCAAGGGCAGTGCCACCATTTGCAAGCATATTTGAAGAACTATTTTGGGGTATCTTAAACATGAAATGGGATTTAGGCAAGATCGCCAGAGTCAGCTGTTGCCCTTTGCTGGCTGCCTTGTTCTCTGGTTCCCTGAGCCTTCTGCCTTGTCCAGCTAGGCTGAGGATTCAAATGCAAAGCAAAGGTGAAGGGCCTGCAACCAGAGAATATGGCAGAGGAGGGACTTCACCAAGGTGGGTTTGAGATAGAAGTCTTCCTGTTTGTGATGCAGTGAGCTAGACAGCCAGTGTAAATATTGCTTAGGTAACTTGGCCTCTTCAAGTCCCTTTGGAACTTAATATATCAAAATGGACTATGAGCAGAGTCTTTTTTTTTTTTTTTTTTTTGCCCCGAGGATTATTGCTGGGGCTGGGTGCCTGCACTTCGAATCCACTGCTCCTAGAGGCTATTTTTTCCCTTTTGTTACCCTTGTTGTTTATTGTTGTTGTTATTAGTGTCATTGTTGTTGGATAGGATAGAGAAAAATCGAGAGAGGAGGGGAAGATAGAGAGGAGGAGAGAAAGATAGATACCTGCAGACTTGCTTCACTAAACAGCGACCCCCCCCCTGCAGGTGGGGAGCTGGGGGCTCGAACCGGGATTCTTAACACCAGTCTTTGCGCTTCACGCCATTTGGGTTTAACCCACTGCACTACCGTCTGGGCCCCATGAGCAGAGTCTTTCAATCTACATATTTAGAATAATAAGAATTCTGTTCATGCCAACCTTTTATGTTATAAAGAAGTGGCGTCTTGATATTAAGAACTTTAAACATGTAATTTTATTCCTTACTGTCAATATTTTTTTCAACAAAGAAAATCTGAAAAGGAAAAACAAACCCAGCCAAAGTCACAGTATATAAAGTTACCAGTTAATGACATACTAGTGTTTATTCTCACTAAAATGTCATACTCTGAAATACACTTTGCACTTGTTAGTTGATAGCGACTAAGTTGTTAATTACTTCAACCTGGAGGTTTAGGGAGAGGAGAGGAGTGAAGGGGACGAAAAGAGGAAGTTGGAAGAAGGAAACAAGTGGCTTCACTCACATCACCCAGAAATGGTTGTATAGGGGAGATGCCATTCTGCAATACTGGGGAATGAGAATTAGGATCTATTTAAGGAGGTCAGTCAGCAAGTAAACAACTACTAGCTCCTCAGAAACTCATGTAAGAACAGAGAACACACAGGGTTTAGAAGAAACCTCTACAGGGGCCAAGCAAGGTCTCACCCAGTAAGACACGCATATTACTGTATATAAAGACCTGGGTCCAAGCCCTCAACTCATGCCTGCGAGGATGAAGCTCCATGACTGGCAGAGTAGTGCTGTATTTCTCTCCTTCTGTCTATCTCTCTCACCCTCTTCTGTCTCTCACCTCTATAAAAAGGTAGAAAAAGGAAACAAAAATGGCCACTGGGAATGGTGGAGTTGTGCAGGCACCAAGCCCCAGTTGACCTTTTTAACAAGAAGGGGAGAGGGGGGAGGCTTGAGGGGGGAGGGAGAGGGAGAGGGAGAAGGAGAGTCAGTCAGTCCAAATGGTGGTGCACCTGGTTAAGTGCACACATTGCAGTGCATAAGGTTGCAGGTTCAAGCCCCTGGCCCCCACCTGCTGGGGGAAAGCTTCATGAGTGGTGCAGCAGGGCTGCAGGTCTCTCTCTCTCTCTCTCTCTCTCTCCCTATCTCCTCCTCTTCACTCATCTCTCTCTGTCTCTATGCAATAATAAATAAAGCAGCCTGGCTGCTTTCCAATGACTCTGGAGTTCTGATGCATAGTCTTTCTACTTAAAACTACCTTCAGCACTATTTATGTGGTATTTTCTGTTTGTGTTTCCATAAACTATAGCCGTTGTAATCAATATTTCCTATCCATATATTCTGATCATTGAGCACTGAACCTGGTATAAAATGATGGCTCCTAGAATCCCTGATAACCTGAAGTCAGTTTCTTGATCATCTGCATACAGAATGTCCAAGGTCAATTTTTGGCTGGTTCCTCCCTGTCACACAGGCCTTTCTGAGCCAGTTCTTCTTATACTTTGTCACTGGGTGTTTGGGAGGGCACATTAATTTTAATACTGGCTTTAGTCAAACCTCATTAGGAAGGTCAATGTTCTGCCCAAATCCCATTAAATAATATTTTAAAACACTAGATAAATAATTCTGAGATTATCCATAGTTCTGGATCATCAAGGCAGCTTTTTTTTTTCCTTCCCATATCACAGTTAATTTAAGACTTCAGGGAAAGAGTTTTTAAACACACTTTGGCTTCAGCCCAACAACATTTCTATATGATATTTAGAGCTCATGAATCAAGAGACAACCATGTATAGCCAGGTGTGGCTTGACATAAAAATTTCTGCAAGACAATTGGTTTCCCTGTATGATAAATGGTCAAAAAATCTTATTTATTTCTAACGTCTGTGCTTTTAAAGGTAAGGTAAACACACAGAAGGCTTCCTTTTCTTTGCTTGGCATTTATGTTCTCAAGCATGGAGGTCCAGTTGATTAATGTCTAGTCATTTAATGTCTTCTCTAAGTTGCATGAAATGTAAAATTATTAGGCCATGATTATGGGGAGTTTTTTCCGTTCAGTTATTTGATTTTGGGGAAAAAAAAGTAAGTTGTGTGTGTGTGTGTGCACGCGCACCATGTCTGCTCCGAGGAAATCCTCCTCTCCTGTGTACCTTAATTGATGGGGTTATTTCTTCTTTAGCTAGAGACTCCATATTCTGGTGGTAATAACTTTGAACCTGCTCATGCCCAAATAATAGTGAATAAGAGTCTCATCTGGGAGGTAGCCTCACACCAATTTATCTTTCATTCACATTTTAATTAATTATGAAAGGAAAAGTTTCTCTTACTTTGGAAATGATACGATGCACCATGGACTGTCTAGGGCTATCTATAGCATCAAAACCAGTCCTTTTCAGGATTTCTTCTGGGTTTTGATTTTTGTTCTATGTGTGTGCTCTCATTTCCCCCTGTGGACTAGCACAGTCTCATACATCATATAAAGACCCCAGTTCCATTTGCTAGTTTCCACAATTCTTTTAAATCAAGATACCAGATAAAATAATGTTTTGATGGCTAAGAGTCCATTATCAGCATATGACACAAGCCTGGTCATTTGAAAAGGCATAAATCAGATAACACAGTTCCACTGATGCTGCATTTTTTTGTTTGTTTTTGATTTGTTAAAGCTTTCTGTCAAGGCTGCCTTTACCTGTGTCTTTGGATAATGAAAGAATTAGATCACTGGCATCATTACAAGATGCATCTGGCAGCACTTCTTCATTGTTATTGTTACCCAAGGGTTGTGGTGTGGAACGTATTTCAGTTTACTTGCTTTGTGTATATTCTGTTTCTGGGCTCTCATAACCTGTGCACTGTGCATGTGCATGAATGCCACACGTGTGTGTGTGTGTGTGTGTGTGTGTGTGCACGTGCGCGTGTGTGTGATATAAGGTAACAGAGATAGAGATTCAGAAAGAACAAAGTGGGAAGTAGTGTACTGATGATGCTTTCTGCTTAACTCCTATTTCCATACTTCAGTAAGGAATCTATGAGGCCTTCTGAGTTCTGGCCAATGGGACATGGGCAGAAGCTATCCTGACTGCCACCAGGCTAGACCATAAAATTTTGACAGCCTTCCAAATTTTTCCTGTCACTACCCTTATGACTAAAAGTGAGATCCTTTCAGATGCTAGAATTCAAGATTCTCCTGATGCATGGGGTCTTATCATTTGACTCACTGCTTGGCAGATAACCCTAGTCTGACTGCAGACATTTACATAGGACATGGAGTGAACAAGCACCCAAGATTTAAGTGGCTTCCTAGAGCTGGTAGCGTCACACCTCCTCCTCTTCTCCCTCTTTTTTTCTTCTTTCTCTCCTAACCTCCTCCTCCTCCTCTTTTCCTTCCTCCTCTTCCTCCTCCTCCTCCTCCTTCTCCCCTCCTTCAGTCAGAAAATCTGGTTCTGGTAACTCTAACAACTGTAGTCTACTTTTTTTAAAAAATATTTTTTATTCCTTTTTTTGCCCTTGTTTTTTATTGTTATAGTTATTATTGATGTCGTCACTGTTGGATAGGACAGAGAGAAATGGAGAGAGGAGGGAAAACAGAGGACAAGAAGAACGACAGACACCTGCAGACCTGCTTCACCGCCTGTGAAGCGACCCCCTGCAGGTGGGGAAATGGGGCTCAAACTGGGATTCTTCGACCGACCGGTCCTTGTGCCTTGCACCACCTGTGCTTAACTCGCCGCACTACTGCCCGACTCCCTGTAGTCTGCTTTTTAAAGAAAACTCTAGAAAGCTGCTACTTTTGAAAATAGATTACCAATCAATGCAATGAGTGCCACCCCAGCATGCTTCACTTCAGACTGTATCCAGAGACTTCAGGTGTGAAACGACAACCCTTCAGCTTCATCACTCGGGTGAGACCTTTCCTTTCATAGTATTCTCTAATTACATCCCAGGTAGTTCACTTCCTAACAAAGTCCCCAAACCTAGATATAGACCAGGTTCCAGGAGATAGAGCATATGTTCACAGGTATCCATAAACTAGGGCAAATATATACCTGAAAGCAGTAGTACACTAGAGTTTGCAGTGAGTACCCCCTAACACTTTATCTCCACTATTCCAACCTTTGGGTCCATGATTCTTCAACAATTTTTTTGGCTTTGTTTGTTAACTCTTTTCAGCCACCAGGTTCCAGATGCCATCAGGATGCCGGCCAGGCTTCCCTGGACTGAAGACCCCACCAATGCGTCCTGGAGCTCCGCTTCTCCAGAGAATCACCCTACTAGGGAAAGAGAGAGGCAGTCTGGGAGTATGGATCAACCAGTCAACGCATGTTCAGCGGGGAAGCAATTACAGAAGCCAGACCTTCTACCTTCTGCAACCCACAACGACCCTGGGTCCATACTCCCAGAGGGATAGAGAATGGGAAAGCTATCAGGGGAGGGGGTGGGATATGGAGATCAGGTGGTGGGAATTGTGTGGAGTTGTACCCCCCCATCCTATGATTTTGTTAATGTCTCCTTTTTTACATAAAAAAAAAATAGATTAGATTTGAGCCAAACCACAGATAGCATCTTCAGATATGATAAGCAACATTCTGTGGGACATCCAACTTTCAAGAGAATATATACCCCCCATAATAATCAAGACATCTGCATTATGCTGAATTTGGAGAAGAAATTATTATCAGTGGCTCCATTTGAGCATCAGTGAAACCCCTTAGTCCCATTGTGCGCCTATCATCTAACTGCTCATTTGCAGGTATTCAACACTTTCAATAAAGATATTCCCTCACTTGCTTTTAAATCATTACTGTTTTTATAATGGCTTCATTATTTCTTAATTGTCCTAATTTTCTTTCTTATCTATTGTTAAGGGCTGATTAAAATATGAGTAATTTCAGCATCCCAGGCATTCTAGAAACAAAATGAATTTCAGGTTTACATTAATTTGTCAGTGAAAATAGAAGAGAAAGGCAATATGAACCATTGCAGCTCTGCCTCAGCGGAACTGAATCAGGTCTTTATGACACAGCCCCATGATATTCTGAATTTGGTGATGTTAGAGTCAGAAGGGGTCTAAGTGGTCACTCAGTTCCCGCCTTTCAGTACTGAGGAAGCAACTGAAGTCTGCAGAAGATTAGGAGGGGTTGCGTGGTGGCTCTGGTTCAGAGATAAAGCACATATTTTCATGTGTGAGGTTCTGGTTGGATCCCAGGCACCCTATGATATAACACAGACAGAACAAGTGGATTTCCAGGGATGGTGGAGCAGTGGCCTGTCCTGCAACTCTCACTCTCAGTGCCATTAAATTAAAACTTGGCCAGAGAGGTGGTTCAGTGACGTAATAGATCGTCTCACCTGAATGAGGTCTTGTGTTTATCCACCAGCACCACAATGAATCAATCAATCAATCTGGTTCCATTGAATCAGCTGCTTGAAGCTGAACTTGTCCCTCTAAGTCCTCTAAGTAAGCTTTCATTCTCTTCAAGGTCATTTTCGGTTTCTTTGCCCCTAAGCTGGGGCTCACAAACTTCAGAGACTAGATCACTGCCTTACTGGTGGGATGATGTCTTTAGATGTTTCTGCTGCAGACAAATGAGTGCCACTAAGACTTTTGACAATACATTTGTGAAAGTGCCCGTTTCTCACCACCCCCTTATAGGCTCTGTGCCTTATTTCATTGCATGGGGGGGCTTGTTTAGCTTATCTCCGGACAAGACAAAATAGGGTAAGTGTTCAGTCCTTTCAGTTGCTGAGATATGATTAATTTCTATGAGTCAACAGTCTTCCAATGAACTAGGAGAGTCTCTACCATCTTGAATACATTTCATTACTATGCACATCTCTCCTCAGCACAGGAATACTGGGTGTTTGTATACATTTCACTACTATGCACATCTCTCCTCAGTACAGGAATACTGGGTGTTTGTATACATTTCACTACTATGCACATCTCTCCTCAGCACAGGAATACTGGGTGTTTGTATACATTTCACTACTATGCACATCTCTCCTCAGTACAGGAATACTGGGTGTTTGTATACATTTCACTACTATGCACATCTCTCCTCAGCACAGGAATACTGGGTGTTTGTATACATTTCACTACTATGCACATCTCTCCTCAGTACAGGAATACTGGGTGTTTGTATACATTTCACTACTATGCACATCTCTCCTCAGCACAGGAATACTGGGTGTTTGTATACATTTCACTACTATGCACATCTCTCCTCAGCACAGGAATACTGGGTGTTTGCCGGAGATGATCCTTTAACTAGCTATGCAACTTTGAACTAAACCCATTACTTTTCTGGCCCTTAACTTCCCTTCAGCAAAATTAGAGGTTAGTCTCTGACACTTTTCAGTTGGAATTAACTAATCAGTGCAATAGTATTTAATGTCTATTGAGGAAGGCCCTTGAAGACTATATCTTGAAATCCATGTTTCTTTTTTTTCTAGATATGGTAAAAAGACTAGTTGGGAAGCAAGTTCCTTTTATGAGATATGATTCCCAAAGCTAAACTGAAATATGTGGATTCTGGGTGTGTGTGTGGGGGGAAATATCCTAAATCTTTATAGATTTTTATTAGTGATTTAATATTGATTTACAAAATTATGGGATAGTAGGGGTGTAATCCACACCTTTCCCACCACCAGAGTTGTGTGTCCCCATTCCGTCCACTGGAAACTACAGTGGTTTCCCCAAGGTCACAGCTGTGGGTTGACTATTATTTATACGACTGTCTAAATATTGGTCCATTTTTCTTTGGTCTTGCCTTCTCTTCCTTTCTTTGTTTAAAAATTCATTATTAGGCTAATAGGAGTTTATATTAAGATCATTCCCACAACCAAAAGTTTGTGTTCCTACTTCCACCACCCTACAGTGGAGCTGAAAATCAACCCTTCCCCCCCCACACACACTGCAAAGGTTTTTACTTTAGTGCAATACCTCAAACTCAGTCAAATTCTACTTCGCATTTCATTTTCTGTTCATCTTCTTCAATTTCTGTTTATAAGTGGGATCATGAAATACTCATCTTTGTCTTTCTGCTTATCTCACTTAACTCATCCAGCATGGGTCAAAGAAGGTGGATTCATTATTCTTAATAGCTGAGTATAATCCCATTGTGTATATATACCAAAAACTTTTCTTCCATTGTGTATATATACCAAAACTTTTCTTCCTTTCTTTTTTAAAAATATTTTATTTATTTTCCTTTTTTTTTGTTGCCCTGGTTGTTTTTATCATTGTTGTAGTTATTATTATTGTTGATATTGATGTTGTTGTTGCCAGACAGGACAGAGAGAAATGGAGAGAGGAGGGGAAGACAGAGAGGGGGAAAGAAAGACAGACACCTGCAGACCTGCTTCACCACTTGTGAAGCGACGCCCCTGCAGGTGGGAAGCCAGGGGCTCGAACTGGGATCCTTACACCGGTCCTAGAGTTTCGTGCCATGTGCGCTTAACCTGCTGCGCTACCGCCCGACCCCCCGCTTCTCTTCCTAAGTCCCAGATAAATCTATTACTACTTCAGAATGTCCTTCCCCCCCTTCTTTTCTTTCTGGGTCCTGATGGAATTGGGGTTCAGAGCCCTCTCGTCATCTTTCCATAACATTTCTTTATCAATGGCAGAAGGTGGGAGGTCTGGCCTGTATAATTGCTTCTCTGCTGGACATGGGCACCAGCAGGCCGACTCATACCCCCAGCCTGTCTCTATCTCTCCTTAGTGGGGCAGGGATATGGAGAACTGAGATTTCAAGACACATTGAAGTTGTATGTCCAGAGAGATCAGGATGGAACATCTGCAACTTGGCTATCTGGAATAGTAGCATCTGCAACTTGGTGGCTGAAAGGTAAATAAGAGGTAAAATACAAAGCAGGACAAATTATTTAATAAATAGGAACCCAAAGGTAGGAATAGGGTAGGTGAGATTAGGGTTTCTGAAGTGAAAAGAAGCTAGGAAGTCTATTTTAGGTATGTTCCTAGTGGCCCACAACTTTAGTAATTTTGCCCAAGATTGATAGCTAACATGTAGGTGGCCTAAAAATATCTGGGAAGATGGTGTCACAGATGAGAATAGAACTGGAAAGCTGGATTAGGGCAGAGAATAACTCCCAAACTTGAAGAAAGTATATAAATACAATTAACTGGCTTCCACTGATACTTCTCATTATTCTGCATAATGTTCTTGAGACTTGAATTATCTTTCACCTTTATATTCTTCTTCAATTTTGTGTTCTCCTTTCCACTTCCCTTGTCTATACATTGTCAGCTGATTTTAGTGGTTGGGGAAGTAGCCCCGGCCGTAAAGCACAAAACTTGCTTGCCTAATGTTCTTGCTTCCACCTCTGGGGCCATGAATCGAGGAGTTGTGCTCTGACTTCTTTTTCTCTCTCTCTCTCATAGGAAAACTAAGCTTAGTCTTTCACATATTTTAAAGAGTGATTTGGGGTTTAGATTCTCTGCAGGTCACCCTTGAGAGTGCTTATGCTGGCCATTTGGTCTTCTTACACAAATTTCCTCTCTTGCATGCTCACAAACATATTTATCACGCAAGAATTCTGCTCATGGCCTTATTTTATGAAGCAGATCTTTCCTATAACACTGAACCCAGTTGGTGAAAGTGAAGCAGTTCTTTCTGTCTGCCTTTACTTCACTTTGGAATTCTGGATACTTGTCAGTCATCTTAGAGAAGTCAGATGAAGCTTGTTGGAACGATGGTAGCAGCCCAGGGAAGTCTGCTTTTCAAAAGCTTTCTGGAAGTCTGTGCTTGGTCAGCTGCTGTGGAACCTCTATAATCTATTATGTTCTCTCTTCTCAGACTGTTCTGATGCTCCGTAAATCCAAAACATGTCCACCAGCTGGTCTCCATTTCTGTCCTCTCTTTTATTCATTTGATGTTGGCAATGGATAAATCAGAGATTACCTGCATCAAATTGAAGTCTGGACTTCAATTTCTTAATTGTGTCAAATCACCTCAGTCTAGAGACAGTCCCTCCCCCCCCCATAATCATTATAATGGTTCACGGAACCCTTCTACCTCTGACTCTGTTTAGATTCAGCAAATAAAGGTTTTGGGTTCATCTGCAGTGCAGATGGGTGTTCTATGTCATCTACCAGAACAACAAACTCAGACTTTATAGTCACTGATCTAACATGGGTCATATTCATTATTTTGGAGTGTATTAGTACCATTATAAAGAACAGAAAACTTACCCATTAGGATTAACCCAACTTAGCTTTTTTATTTAAAAACTCAAAAGTTGAGGGTTAGTAAGATAGTTTCCTAGGGAGAACACCCACTTGCCCATATGTGTGACGCAGATTTGAACCCTTAGTACACCACATAGGAGTAGTATGATACTGGGGTGGGATTCTATGCTGTGTTCTCTCTCTCTCTCTCTCTATCTCTCTCTCTCTCTCTTTTCACACACACACACACACACACACACACACACACACACACACACACACACATACACACACGCCCTGGAACACTGATAGTCCTGTGACAACAATAAATGAAGCCACAGTTGACATAAAATTGACTAACAGAAATAATTTCATATACCATGCAAATAAAAAATTAAAAACCTAGATTTTTTTTAGTTGTGGCTAGATCCTAGAATTCAAATTTATTTGGACTCCTTTTCACTTTTCCTTACTCAGTAATTTTTTGGCTTCACTCCTGGAAGAATACTCCTCTTGTGATTGCCCCCAACAATTTTAGATTTACATGCTGGGGTGCAGCTCAGGAAGACGCTTCTGAGTTTAATTATAAATAGTTTCAATGGAGTTCTGTGCTCATCTTTGAGCCAATCATAATGATCCAGGAGAGAGAATATGATGATGGTAAAAATCTTGAATTGTACCTCTATTTCAAGATCATCAGAGTATTCCAGTCTTAGTGTGCCTTGAGGCTAGCAGAAGGTAGTTTCTTTAGAAGAAAGTAAAGGTATGATTGAGGGTAGGCGGTAGACAGGGAAGGACCTACAGGCTAGAATATTAGAGGTTCACTGATAACAGTAGCCTGAATGCCTATTTGCCTGATTCACTAATTTTATTTTTTTTAAATGATAGTTTTAGGCCACTGTTTTTTGCTTACTAGTTTTCCAGTTGTGTCATTATCTTTGGCTCTAACTCTAAGGCTTGATGCAATGAAGGGATCCCTATATTCTTAATATTTTGACTTATGCTTTAAAAAATCAGAGATGACTTGTGTTATTTCCATTCCATGAATCAAAAGGGAAAAAAGTCATCACTGTGCAAAGTCACAACTGCTTTCCTAATCTTGTATGCACATGGTAATGACTTCAGAGTGTTCACTGGTCATGAACATGATATTACACTGTGCATGAGGCAAAGAACACATTTTGTACTTCTGTTTCATAAACTGCCTTCTAATTTATCAATTGATTAATTAGGTGCTCAAGAGACTTTTAGCATTCAAACCCCAAGAAAAAACAGACATCCCACATCAAAAAGGTAGCAAGTTGGGTGAAACATAAGAGAAGAAAAAATTAACTCTCAATTATGATTATCTAAATGGTCCACAGATGCGCACGAGCCATTGCCAAGTTTATTTGTTTATTTCCTTAATGGGCTCTCGACATGAAAATAACACAGCCTACATACAATAAAATGTGTGCCTGCATTAATTTGTTGGCCCATGGCATGAGCATTAAACAAAAAGAGTATCAGAGAGGGGGAAACAATAGAAATATCTTTGAAGTCAACATATTACTTTATGTTCTTGATCCTTCTCAGGAAGCCACATGGAAGTAAGTAGTCTGTCATTCCTTCTCCCTTAAGAGACATGGTATGTTCAGAAGATCTTAGAGTGTGGTAGGATTTTAGGAAAATACAATTTTTTTTTCATTGTTACTCACTGATCTGATAGTTTGCTTAAACCAGGATTGACTTCTTTGTTTCAAAATTGGAACTTGAAACAGTTTTTACCTTCCTTTTGGTGAAAGAACTCTGAGGGGGTCAGTTAAGTGCATATAGTGCTATGCACAAGGATCTGGGTTCAAGCCCCCGCTCCCTACCTGCAGCAGGGACACTTCACAAGTGGTGAAACAGGTCTGCAGGTGTCTATCTTTCTCTATCCCTCTCTATTTTCTTTCCCCTCTCAATTTCTTTCTGTCCTATAAAGTAAAATGAAAAAAAAAAAAAAAGGAAAAAAGGCCACAGGAGCCGTGGCTTTCTAGTGCAGACACTGAGCACTGAGCCCCAGTGATCACCCTGGAGGCAAAAGAAAACAAACAATCAAAAACAAAACCAAACGTTGACCTAGACTCACAGATATGATAAAACACAGACATGCTTTAATGCCTCCCCCACTGGAGAATATGCATATTTAAAGACAAATATGAACCTTCTCAGGATTTCTCACCAGGGTAGCATGCATCCTGGTGAGTTCATATCTTTATGGATGTCCACAGCAGACTTTTAAAAAATACGTAAAATATGTTTATTTATCGGATAGAGACAAAGAGAAATTAAGAAGGGAGCAAAGAGATAAAGAAAGTTTCACCGCTTGTGAAGCTTTCCCCCCCTTCAGGGTGGTGGGTGGGAGCCTGAAGCTTGAACCTAGATCCTTGCACATTGTAACATGTACACTGTAACTGGTGGGCCACAGCCTGGCCCCTGTAAGGGAACTTTCTATAGTCTAGGATGGAGGGGCACACGGGACATCAGAAGGTGTGACATTAACAACGTATGCCCTGTTGCTTCATTCCAGTTCCTCTTTGGTGAGGTCAACTAGCTGCAGCTACAGCTTATAAAGTTACTAGGCCTTAAGGGCTTAGTTGTCTGGGTACAGACAGCTATGAACCCTTTGCAGAGACAGAGTTGGCATCCAATCACTTACATGTATTGCAAGCTTAGCACTGTACTATGTCATGTTAAAATTAGGTTGCAGCCACCAGTCTTACATTTAAAGCCCATGGGATTCAACTAAAATTAGGAGACAATCTTGTAACTAAAGGCAAAGTTTCATTACACCTAGCCTTTGCTTGGCAGCTTTAGGTCCCACAAAGGGGGCTATTCTCAGCAAGAGAGACTCAGACCATTGCAAATGTTGGTCTTCATTCCTGAGTCTTAGATTCTACTTCCACAGCTGTGGCATCAATACGGCAATACTCACCTCCAAATTTATTTCATTACCCTTATGAGGGTGCTCTGACAAAGCTGAAACCACTCTAAGGTCCCTGAATTTTTTGGAATGTCTTTAGAAAGCAACCAGAAATGAAACATTGACATTTTATATCTTTTCTTTTTGATTAAATGGACAAATGTGAAAGGTTCAAAAACATATGAGTATGGACAAAAACAACAGAAACTAATCTTTGGAGGATGTTTCTAGGCAACCAGCAATGCAATGCATGATGTAGAGATCATTGAATCTCTTCCATTATTATGCTTAGTGTTCCCAAGGGGGTCAAAGGTCTCCAAATATTGCAAATATTTTAGGATTTTTTTTTTTTTTTTTACCAGAGCACTGCTTAACTCTGGCTATGATGGTGCTAGAGACTGAACCTGAGACCTTGGAGCCTCAGGCAAGAAAACTATTTGCATAACCATTATGCTGTTTCCCCAGCCCAGAAATAATCTTCCTTTCGCCCTATTAGTAGGAACTCAGGAAATTTTTGAATGCAGAGACAATAGTTCTATAACTTCACTGAAAATAGAAATCTTATACATTCGAGGCTTAACCAATACATTAAAATCACGATTCAAATGTTGTTGTTATCCTATGTCTCTCGTGTGTGTGTTTGTGTTGATTTCAGTCTCATTAGAATTCTCTGAGTTTGTGATGATAAACTATAGTCATTTCTTAGCAGTGGTTATTATTTCTTGCCCAGTAGCAGCAGTTGTCACAGCTACCACACTGACCAGGTTGTTCCCCCAAGTGGCCTCTGCATTTCCTTATTTCAGTGGCTTAATATTTATGAGTTTTGGCTTTAAAAATTATAAGAATTCCCATCACAGGGCCCAACTCTCTCTTGGCTGAAATTTTAATTTCTTATGATTTCTGTTGGAATGTAGGCCGACGTGTCTTGCTCATCAGAGAATGTCTGATGAGCTCAGAAATCTTTTGTATTTCATTGTTTTGAACTCTGATTTACTGCCCCCAGTGGAACAGTTGTCCTGTGCCTGCAAAAAAGAAAAGAAAGAAAGAAAGAATGAAAGAAAGAAGGAAGGAAAGGAAGAAAGCAAAGAAAGAAAGAAGAGAAAACACACATTCTCTGGAACACAGTCTGTTGTAATTCTTTGGACATCTTAAATAAAAGGCTAGTGGCTGCTCCCAGCCACAGAGAATGTAAACTGTGGAACAGCAAGACCTCTTGAGGGCCTTTCCAACTCTGTCTTCATGATTTGGATTTCCTTCCTGGAAAGCAGATATTAACATTTAACTAGCTTCCACACTTCTTCACATTTTCCTGCTTTTGTATTTCAAGCATCTATCGATCGTGCAGTAGTTGCAAGCTATTCCTTTGTTCTTTACATCTTTATTGATGCAAAGCAGTGCCAGAAACTGCTCTTTACAGTTAGTCTATTCCTGATGTCCTCAATATATCAGATCTGGGATTTCATTTCTTAGAACTACTGGGCTGGCTACACAATTAATTGCTTCTTATTAAGAAGCCATTAGACTCACTTGATCAACCACCAATAGCTGAAGAAAAGCAAGCCTCCATCTTTGCCCATGTCACCTCCTCTTTTGATGTTGAAACTGCTCTCCTGTGTAATAGGAGACTTTCTAGAGTGACTAGAGGTCTCTGGCTTGTTTAAAGTGACAGGAAATGTTATCTCCTGATAACAAACAGGTTTCTGTAGCCATCACTGTGACCTTTATCACCTCCCCCATCAGATGGATCCCAGAAGGCCACTGACATTTAAGTCTGGGTAAGCACAGAGCTATTAAGACAAGGAGCTGTATTTGGTTTTGTATTTAAATGTCTAGTCGCTGGCACCAGCAATCTATGTTCAGGAGGAAGTATAGTGTACAGGGGGACAAGGCCAGCACTGGGGACAGACAGATGGGGGTACTTGGTTTTCATTAATGATTTGATAGTGACTTTCAAAATGATAAATAATAAGTGTATAGTTCCACACCACGCCCACCACCAAAGCTCTGTGCTTTCATACTCTTCAATGATAAACGCCATAGTGACGTGGTTGACTTCTTTTGTTCAAGTTCATATGTTTCCATTCTCCAAATTCCACAGATAAGTGAAATCAGCTGGTAATTGTTCTTCACTTCTTTGCTTACTTCACTAAACACAGTCATCTCCAGTTCCATCCATTTTGTCCCAGAGAACACAATATCATCTTTTTAAATTTGCTAGTTATGTCCTATGTACAGAACATTGAGTATATGTCCCGTAATTTTTTTTATCCAATTATTTGTCAATGGGCATTTAGGTTTCTGCTTCTATATTTTGGCTATTGGGAATAATGCTGCTATGAACATGGTGTTGCATGTTCATAGTGTTTTCATGTCTTCTGGATAAATGCCTAGGAGCGGTAAATGACCGCACTAGTTTGCATTCCCACCAGCAGTGTGGTAGCGCTCCTCTCTCTCCACATCATCTCCAACATTTACCGTGTTCGGATTTGTTAAGGAAAGCCATTCTCACAGGTGAGGAGTGGAACCTCAATGTGGTTTTAATTTACATGACCTTAATAATGAGTGAAGCGGAGCATTTCCTGCGTGTCTGTGGGCTGTCCTTCGGCATGTAGGAGCTGCACAAGTTATTCCTTTCTCCCTTCTAAAAATGGGGCTGGGCGGTAGGGGTGAGGCTCACAGGATGCCAACCCATCTTGATTTTCTTTCCAGATAAAGAGTGAGAAACAGAAAGGGAGGGAGAAAGAGAGAGAGAGAAAGAGAGTTAGAGAGAGAGAGAGCACAGAGGAGAAACACCACAGCACTATTGTACTAGTAGTGAAGTTTCCCCTTTGCATGGTGGTCCCATGTGGTGGCCTGGGTCTTGAACCCTGATCCTTGTGCATGATAAAGTATATGCTCTACCAGGATACTATCTCCTGCCCCCTCTCCAATTTTATTTTCCTGAGAATTAATCACTGTACCTGCATATAGCATACACTCCACAGAGACAACTAGTATTATTTTCTTTACCCTGCAGTTCACTGACTTGTACTCAACAAGAGATCTGCAGTGTGTCCTGCCAGTGAGTGGGCATGGCAGTAGCTCAGACCTGACATGCTGCCCACTGTGCCATTGGTACTATGGTTTTTTTTCTCTGATTTTTATTTTCCCTTCTCTGAGGGCTAGTGTGAGAAATACAGTGGAGTAGTCAGTGATGCCTAATTTGCATAGACTTCTGGACAACTTGGGTTTCCTGACTGGAGACCATCAGGGTCCTCGGGTCTCCCTTTCACAAGGACATAGGGCCAGGTTCAGCCCCCAGGATGATTCCCACCCCCTGCCTGTAACTACAGGCCCCATCTGTGCTCCAGGAAGGTGGACGTCTAGCCCAGGCTGTGATCTCTGCATCTGCTCTTCGTTAATGGTTCTCTGGCTGTCAGGAGTTCTTTCCTCTCCGTCCCTCCCACTACAGGTTCACAAAGCTTTATCCAGGTCTGTAGGACCAGATGTGATGGAGAATTCAGAATTTTCCATATTTCAAAAAGAGAACTCATTTGCCATCTGTATTGTAGAGCCTAACACCTCAGTGGGATCTGGTCAGCACTCTGTAATCAAATACATGAATTTTCCTGCAAGGAAATGTGTGGCCATTCTCCTGAAATTGAGACCATCGTGAATACTTCTATATCTTTTCAGATCAGAGTTTGTGACCAGATGGATTCAGATGAAGTTAGAACTGACAACCAAACAAATCAGAGAAAAACATTGTTTTCAGAACTTTCTCAATTTGGGGGATTGTAAGTCAGGAGTTACCACCCTGCAGAAGTCCCAGAACTAGAATTGGGTTTCAGTCAACCATCAACTCCAACTCCTGCTGCTTTTATTTTTTAGCCTTTTTCTTTTTCTTTTTTTTATTATATTTATTTATTTATTTATTGGATAGAAGCAGCCAGAAATCGAGATAGAGGGGGATAGAGAGGGAGAGACACAGAGAGACACCTACAGCTCTGCTTCGCCACTCGCAAACTTTCCCCCTGCAGATAGGAACTGGGGGCTTGAACCTGGGTCCTTGCGCATTGTATCATGTGCACTCAACCAGGTGCACCACCACCTAGCCCCGCTGCTTTTATTTCTTAGGCAACTCTCCTGCCTATCACCTTTCTGCAAGGGTGGTTCCATTATTTTTCTCTGAGAACTGTAGTCTCCTTGACATGCAGGAAAGAAAGGAGGTTTGAAGGAAATCAACAGCCTTTGCTGCAATAAGTAATCAGCTCATGCCTGTTCAAATGACCAAAATAGTCAACAAAAGCATACATTTATCAACTTCACATCTTTATTTTACACAAGACAAGTCTGAAGGGCCACAGCTCTTTAAGAATTTTGACTCGGGAGTTCCCAAATTCTGTTGCACCACCATATATATGAGGAAGAGAAATGTGTATGGTAAGATTGATTCATTCTAGACACCCTTGAGCTTAGGGACCTAGGTATTATTACCTCTTTTTTTCAGAATATGTTATTGCATATTTATTTTAATTTTTTATTGGCGAGTTATTGGCTTACAGTATAGCCTTTGACACATAGGCACAACCTCTCATCTCCCCTTTACAGCTGTCTGGAAGATACTTGCCTCCTTCTCCATCATACACCGGTGCCCCAAAGTCACTTTATTCCATACTATTCCTCCTTCCCCAGAGTCCTTTGCTTTGGTGCAACGCACTACACTCAGTCCAAGTTTTACCTTGTTTTCCTTTACTATTCTGTTTTCAAGTTCTATGAGTGAGATCACTTGGTATTGGTCTTCTTTCTGGTTTATCTCACTCAACATGATAGCTTCAAGTTCTGGCAGAGATAATGCAAAGGAGTTGATCTCGTCATTTTTAACGGTCGCACAGTATTCCATTGTCTATATATATATATATATATATATATATATATATATATATATATGCCATAATTTTTTTGGCCCCTCACCTGCCATTGGGCATCTGGGTTGTTTCCAAGTTTGGTTATTATAAATTGTGCTGCTATGAACGTAGGTGTGCATAGGTCCTTTCAGATAGATGCCTTTGTTTTCTCTGGGTATATCCACAGAAGACAGATCACTGGGTCATAAGGTAGGTCCATTTCTAGTGTTCTGATGAATCACCAGACTGTTTTTCACAGGGGTTGACTCAATTTATATTCCCAAGTCTGTTTCCTATAGAGCAACAAGGAGGCAGTCTCCTGCCAGTTATTCCTGAGGATAGTTACCTCTTGCTCATGTCTTGAGTCCTATATTGACTCAGATTAGAGAACTGCCTCAGACTCACTGTAACCCTGACCTTCTGCAGGGCCTGAGAGGTGAATAAATACACATGATCTCAGCCCCAATGGCTGCCTAGCAATAGGCACTGCACCTGAAGGAAGATCTGCAGGAGGGGCCAAACCAAGATTCTACTAATCTACATCCAGGGATTCTGACTGGAACGGTATCTGATATTTCTGATACACTCAAATTCTTATCTCATTGGATTCATGTTTCTAAAATGTCACTGCTGTGGCTTCACCACTCTGGGATGACTTTTTCTTTTCTTTTTAAAAATGTTAAAAATGTTATACTTAATTTTAATGAGAGAGATACAGATAGAATGATATAGAGACACCTGAACGCTGCTCATCTCTGGCTTATAGTGGTGCTGGAAATAGAACCTGGGACCACAGCGCCCCTGCGGCTCCAGACAGACTATGACCCACATAATCAACGACTGCCACCTCTCCACATTCAAAGGAGGTCTCGAAACTTTACATCAGGCTCAACCTGACGCTGTTGACTGGCTACAGAAGAAGGGCAAGCGCTAGAAGAAGAAGAAGCGCCTTAGAAATGGGAGTCTTTTGCATAACCATTGTGCTCTCTCCACAGCCCTGGCTGACTTTCTTGAATGGAAAAGATAGAGACAGAAGAGGGGAAAAGACTTCACAGCACTGAAGCTTCCTCCAGTGTGGCAGGGGCCAGGCTTCAATCTGGGTTCCTCTTGAGCCCAGCAAGGCAGGATGATTCCAGGTTAGCTATTTTACTGGCCCAGACAATTTGGTTATTTATTTAGGCTTTGCGAACATGGAAACATTATTTTTCTGCAACTTTGCATTTAAAAGCAATTATTGTAATAAATACTTTGTGTTTATATTTTAATTTCCATTTCCTATGGCAGTTTCTGAGGTAATACTATGGAATTGGTCTCTGGATACTCATGAAGTAGAGTACAAGAGAAAGCATTTTTCAAAAAATGTATCAGAATTCAGAGTCTATTTTGACTGTTAAGTTTCTTTGGTCATTCGAGTTAATGGTAGTTTAACTGTTAAATCCCTTTAATTATGATTGTGTGATTGGCTTCTTAAGTAAATCATTGTCAGAGAAACAATTCTGGCTCATTAGAGGTACAACAGGAAGGAGAAATCTGACAGATGAGCCCATTGGTCATGCTTACTGTCTATCCTGAAAATGACCTAGGAGCCTTACAAAATCTGTGCTTTGATATTTGTTTTTATTTTTTCAGAGCAAATGTGCATTCTGGGTTTATTTTCTGGGGATTTCCCTCCTTTCATGTGTGGAGGGTTAGGGGTACACCGTCCATTATTACAACTAACAAAACTGGCCTCACATGCATTAGTGACAAATTGCAGCACCAGAAAACTGTCCATTAGAATCATTAGGAAACTGCCCACTAGGGTGGTTAGGATGGCATTTGCGTTTTCTTTGTCTTCTTACCCATTGTCAGTGCCCAAAGGCATTTTATACAACTTCAGTTATTTTGAATACAATTACCCAACTGACTTAAAGGCATTTGGGCAAATGCTTATGTACCTATGTGCCATGGATATTTAAAAACCTCCTGGAAAAGATATGTTTTCATGAAAGCACCACTACCTAAAAACGGTGGTTTCTGGCCGTCAATTCCCTGACGTGTATTGACAGATCACAGGAACGCTTGATACAGTCTCATACAACCAGTAGACCTCCAACTAGGTGAAATGTAGACAGAAGTTGTTCTAGCGAAACCTCTGGGCTTGCTTCAGGTGGTATTTGGCGTTGTCAGTCACAAGAGGCAAGGTGCCAAAAGCTGGTGCCTCCCACTTCAGGATGCAAACCATCCTTTGATAGTGACTTTGTCAGAATATACTAAGGAGAGAGTCCTGCTGTGCAAACACCCTGTGGGCCTTAGTAGTTAGTATCTTGACTTTGGTTGAGGTAACTCACCAGTTACAGGATGGATAAAGGTCTAATAAAGAGATATGGGGGGGTCAAGTTCAGAGCTTTGAGTTTTTGTCTTGACTTTGTAACTGCTTTGTGTAGAGGGAATCATAGAGGGAACCCATCACTTTGAGGCTGTGGCCCAAGTTACTTGAGTGCTATTTCCATCAGCTTCCTTATTTATGTAAGGATAATAATAATAGCTATTTCATAAGGTTGTTTGATGATTAGTTGAGTTAATACTTGGATAGATCTAAAAAGGTTATCTCTCACATGATTAACACTCAATCTTATTTGACACTCAATCTTATTTTAACTTTTCCTGTTGTCACTTTTAACTTCACTAAACTACTATTCTAGTAGTCTTCGGTGAATGTAATTTGGAATAAACTACTAATACTACCCTAAGAAATACCGAGGGTTGGGAATACCACTCATAGTCATATACCCAAAGGTCATGAAACACCAATTCAAAGGGACATAGGCAGCCCTATTTCCAGAGTCGCAATAGCCTCAATAGCTAAGAAGAGGAAGCAGCCTATATGCCCATTGACAAATGACTGGATAAAGCAATTATTGGATACATACTAGTATATGTATAATTGCATACATACATAATAATGGAATACTAACCTGTAATCATAAAATTAAATCATAATATTGTGCCCTTTGGGCCAAGAAAAAAAAAAAGGATGGAACTGGAGGTGATTATGTTTAGTGAAATAAGGAAAAAAAAAAAGACAACTATTGGATGGTTTTGCCCATATGTAGAATTTAGAGAATTGAAACATCTGAATTTGCAAAAGGAAGAAAAGAAAAAGCCATGTTATCTTTAAAATTATGTGAGCACAACAGTGGTTATCTTTATCCTTAAGAGAGAGGGTTGTCACAGAACTTTGGTGTGTGGGGGGAACTAATCTCCTGCTTTGCATAGTCTTGTGAACCACTATTAAATTATTAGTAAAAAATCAATAAGCAAGAAGTAACTAGGGATGAGAGATATCTCAATGTTAGAGCTTAGGATTTGCATACCTGAGACCCCAAGTTGAGTGGTATCCTGGTCTCTTTCACATAAAAATAAATACAATTTTGAAAAAGTCAAGAGCAGAAGACAGAAACGAACATGCCATATAGCCTTTTATAACATAAATGAGAAACAATGTTTTCAAGTATGTGCCACTAAACTCCTCTCGGTATCAAAAGCACATTGTCATCTGGATACTCATGAAGGTGTACTACCCCTCATTTGGGCTCTCTTCTTTTACTTATCTTCCACTCCAACTCCTTGGTTTTCTGAACCATTTTCCCCCTTAGGAAAGCGAAAGAATAACAGCTCCAGCTAGAGACGCTTGCTTGAAACAGCACTAGCACACAGCAGCTTCCTTTTCAGGGCTCTGCCAAGCGGCCGCCCGCCTGCACGCGGCCTGGGTACGCCTGTGACTGGGTCTCCGGGAACAGGCCCCCAACCATGAGGCCTGGCTGTGTGCCCAGCTGTTCTCTGGAAAAGGATGATCTCCCTCCAGAGACCAGAGACCAGGCAGGCACCAACCATCTTTCTATCACTGGAGCCCGTGCCAAGGAAAACACCAGGAAAATCCCTTCTGCATTGTTTGATTTTCCACGGACTTTCAAAAAGTTCCCATTTCTTATAGCCAAGTCCAGGATTAAATTGGACTGTACTGAGATTTTTTTTTTTTTTCTCCATTCAACTTCCCGAGGCTCTTCCGACAGGATTTGTTTGTGGCCTCGTGGATCAGGACTCTGATGTGCTCTGATAGCCCTTTCCTCACATTCCTCTTGCACACACGCTGAACCTGGCTCATGTGATATGAATTATTCATCTCATTTCCTCAATACCAGGCAGACAGAGTTGAGGAATGCTCCCCTCACTGAATGTGAAGGAAGTGTGTGTGTGTGTGTGTGTGTGTGTGTGTGTGTTTGCATTCCTGCGAGGTAGTTAGGGGATTATTAAAGTGGACTTGTCTATAATAGTACATTCTTGTTAGCTATTATAATACCATCGTTCCATAATAAAACATACACCCCCAGTCTCTTAAGGCCCTGTGGTGGTCTTAAGTACAGAAGCTCTCCAAGAACTTACACTTACACCAAGATCTTACACTTCTCTGTTTCCTTTCCATGTTGTCCCTCTGAATACAGAGAGGGATAGTGGCAATTATGTGAGAATTGCATGTACATAAAACAAAAACAAAACCTCATAGTTGTTCAAATTCCCTGAAAGATTGCTTTCAATTTCCCCTCCCCCCTCCTACCTTTCCACATCACCACCAATAGTGACACCTAGTGGTCAAATATAAATTAGTCCCTTGTTTCTGAGTTGAACCGCCTTTTTCCCCAGAAAATAAAATTCCTTCAGAAAGCAAATAAAGACTGAGTTTTATGTCTTTCTGGGAATGTACAGACAGTTACATTCATCATAATAAATAGCTAAAATATATTATCTGGACTATGGAGCTAGTCCGTATTTTTTTCTTAAGGACATACTGAGTACTTTTTTTTTTTAATCTTTCTTCCTAGCTTTGTAGCTAGGGCTTCATTTTCTTTCCTTAGACAATGGCCACTTTGATTTTATTATAACTTTAAAAGTTGGCAGCTGTTCAGCACAATTTTATAATTCAATGTCTATAATGTATACTTAAAGGTAGAATTAAAAAAAATAAATGGTATTACAAATCAACCATTTACACAGATCTCTCAGACTCCTAGAACTATATTTACTGGTTTTAAAAAACGTTTTCATTTATGTGATGATCTCCAGGGAAAATTAAGAATCTTTCTTTGAAGAATTTTTTTTCAGTAAGTCAGGAAACATAAAAATCTACATTTCCTCTTTTTAAATTTTTATTTATAAAAAGGAAACACTGACAAAAACCACAGAATAATAGGGGTACAACTGCACACAATTCCCACCACCAGAACTCCGTCCATCCCCTCCCCTCCCGATAGCTTTCCTATTCTTTAGCCCTGTGGGAGTATGGACCCAGCGTCATTATGGGGTGCAGAAGGTGGAAGGTCTGGCATCTGTAATTGCTTCCCCGCTGAACATGGGCGTTGGCAGGTTGATCCATACTCCCAGCCTGCCTCTTTCTTTCCCTAGTGGGGCAGGGCTCTGAGGAAGTGAGGGTCCAGGACACATTGGTGGGGTCATCCCCACCAAAAATTTACATTTTGAACGAAAACTTTTAGAGGTTATAAATAAACTATGAAAAAACACAGGGAGTCGGGCGGTAGTGCAGTGGGTTAAGTGTACTTGGCGAGAAGCGCAAGGACTGGGGAAAGGATCCCAGTTCGAGCCCCCGGCTCCCCACCTGCAGGGGAGTCACTTCACAAGCGGTGAAGCAGGTCTGCAAGTATTTTTCTCTCCCCCTTTCTGTCTTCCCCTCCTCTCTCCATTTCTCTCTGTCCTATCTAACAACAACAACAACAATAATAACTACAACAACAAGGACAATAAAAAGGAAAATAAAAAACCATAAATTCTTTAAAATTATTATTTTTTAAAATATTTATTTATTCCCTTTTGTTGCCTTGTTGTTTTATTGTTGTAGTTATTATTGTTGTTGTTATTGATGCCATTCTTGTTGGATAGGACAGAGAGAAATGGAGAAAGGAGGGAAAACAGAGAGGGGAGAGAAAGATACCTACAAACCTGCTTCATTGCTTGTGAAGTGACCCCCCTGCAGGTGGGGACTTGAGGGCTCGAACTGGGATCCTTATGCCCGTCCTTGGCTTTGCCCCACCTCACCTACCACCCTACTCCCTAAAATTATTTTTAAGTAGTTATAATTCACAAGAAGTTACCAAAAATATTACAGAGATGCTCAGTAATTTTACTAGGTTTTCTGCCCAGTTACTGCTTACAGAACCAAAATGTAATGTCAGAACCAGGAAACTGATATTGGGCAATCCATGGTATAGATTGAGATTTTGTCTGTTTTATTTGCACTCAGTTGTAGATGTATATAGTTCCATCTAATTTTATCATACAGGAGCCACTGCAACAATCCAGACAGAACTCTTGATCACCACAAAAATTTGGTCAGACACAGACACCTTGTCGAAGATATTTGAATATCATCATCATCATCACTTGTCATCATACCCATTCATTAAACCCTACAATCCTTTGTCATTGATTTTATCAATTATTATTATAAAATATATAAATTATCTAGTTTTTGCAAGAACCTAATGTAATAAATACTATTTACTTTCTTTTTACAGCCATGTTCATTGGAAAGGACAGCAAATAATAGAATTAAACGAACAAATAAGAAAGATGGGTTGATAGCTTGTCCTCACACACACCAGCTGGGTGCACTAAGCTCAATTTTAAAGAATTTTTTTTTAAATTGTCTTTATTTATTTATTTATTGGATAGAGACAGTCAGAAATCAAGAGGGAAGAGGGTGATAGAAAGGGAGAGAGACAGAGAGACACTTGCAGCCCTGCTGCAGCACTCACTTGGAAAGCTTTCCCCCTGCAGGTGGGGACGGGGGACTCAACCCTGAGTCCTCGTGCATTGTAGCATGTGAGCTCAACCAGGTGCGCCACCATCTGGCCCCAACTACTAAGCTCAAGTTTAAAATTGACACAGTTCCAACTCTTCTTCTTCTAGCGTTTGCCCTTCTTCCGTAGCCAGTCAACAGCGTCAGGTTGAGCCTGATGTAAAGGTTCGAGGCCCTCCTTTGAATCTGGAGAGGTGGCAGTCGTTGACTATGTGGGTCATAGTCTGTCTGGAGCCGCAGGGGCAGTTCGGGTCGTCTCTGGCTCCCCAGCGATGGAACATAGCGGCGCACTGGCCATGGCCTGTTCAATGGCTACTGAGCACTGAGCTAGGTGATGAAGGGACGGACTGCAGATGTCAACATCAGACTCAGTGCAGTCCTCAGCTGCCTAGGCCAAGTCTTCTCTTGCAAGCCTCTGACTGCCAAGGGCAGCCAAGCTCTTTACAATTATAGGACAAGAGAGATTCCTCCTGAATGAGCTGACACACCCTCTCGTGAAGGGGGTGGAAGAGAGGGTCATCAAATGCAGACTTCATATGCGGAAATCACGCCTTTATGAATTCCTTCACCTATTCTACCCTGTGAAGACCCCTATGAACCAGGATGCAGGCTATTTTAACAGACAGATATTAGGCCTGTTGGCACCTTGACCTTGCATTTCGCAGCCTCAAGAACATCAAGTAATAAATGTTTGTTGTTTAAGTCACCCAGTGTATGGCATTTGTTTTAAAGCAGACAAAGGCAATAGTCAAGGTCCCTTTCAGCACTATCTTCATAACGTAATTGAAAAGGCTTCTATTGTGTATGTGGCAAAGGTTCACTGCAAATCCTCCATATGAGTTAAAATAGACTCCTACCTCAAAATGAGTGTTCTAGAAGCTGTACTCATGAAATAAATCTAAATGTTCTTTTGAGTACCGTGATGAAACTGGCAAAGGGAAATCACCAAAGTGATGTTTTGTTTTGTTTTCTGGTGGGAAGCTCTGGAGTATATCACAGACCAAAAGGCTTATCATGGAGTAGATTTTTTTTTTAATAATAGGATGTCAGTGAAATATTATCTAGGTATGACAATTACAATCATTTTGCTGTATTTTGAAAACTCATTGTGTATATATTATATATTTCTTTAAAAATGAAGCCAATATTCTGTATTATTACAATGATATCACCATGTCTAGAATCATTTTACATCTAATCTAAATTCATATTTCTCCAAATTTCCACATCCAAAGAGTTTTTATTTGCTATTGTTAAATTAGGATTCAAATTTCAAGCTTTCATATTTAGCTGTAACCCCTCAGTTTCTGTCTCTGTCTCTCTCCTGTATAACAGTTTGGTTTTTTGTTTTTTTTTTTCTATAGGGTTATTGCTGGGGCTTAGTGCCTGCACTACAAATCCGCTGCTCCTGTGGCCATTTTTTTTTAAATTTTCTTGTATAGGACAGAAAGAAACTGAGAGGGGTGGTCCTCCTCTGTCATCTTGTTCTTTGGACCTGAACCCCCACTCCCCACCCCAGAGTCTTTTACTTTGGTGTAGTACACCAAACCCAGTCCAGGTTCTGCTTTGGGTTTTCCCTTCATGGAGTAGAACTTTTGCAGCTTAGGGGGAAAGTGAGTATTCATTAACTTGGCTATTACCATTCTCTTAGCTAGTCAGTATGTTTGCTTGCTTGTATCCATACTCCCCAGGCTCAATCAGTGACCTCTGGATTCTCCATCTAGTCAGGTTGTGTGTTCAGATTCCTCCTACTACCGACATTAGGCATCTTTCTTGGTGCTGGGTTTCCTGGTCTCAATAATGACAGGCCCTTCAGTGTTAAGAGAGAAAACAAAAAGCATATTACCAGAATTCTGGACCACTTTCTTGTGTTATTTCTTATATGGTAGAATCTAATAATGTCATTTTTCAGTGCGAGACATAAAAATATGGTCAGGACATAATCACAGTACTGAATGGTTAGCTCCAGGTATCAGTTGCTTTTGAAATATAAGATCAGCTTGTCCACCCTGAGCACCTGGGAGTCTAGCCAGCAGCACAGAATTATTTAGTCCTCTGAATGTGCTCTCCTATTTAACGTCATAGCCAGGCCTGGCATTCTGCAAAGGCAATCCTGCGGTGTTTTAGCATACAGGGAATAGCTCTCCCTAGCCTACTTCCTGAGGCCACTCATTCCATTTCCTAGTTACCTAATATTAAGAGAAAATGTCCCTAGAGAAGTCCCAAACTGTCTTAAAATTATACATATATATAAATGATTGGCACTGCATATGAACAGGCTGTTCTCAGGAAGAAAGGGCAAAGGATCCTAGGAAGTAAGAGGGAGGCTGGGGGCTGGGGCTGGGGCTGGGGCTGGGGCTAGGGCACTGGTGGTTTGAAGAACTCTATCACTTCCCTCCTTTTTCACTTTCTTTTTTAAATCAGTTACTGATGGGATTCTGTGAGAGCACAGAGACTTCACGGCTATTAGCAGCCACTTTTTCTTTTATAGAGACTGCAAGACAAGACAAGACAGAGAGAGAGAGAGAGGGAGAGAGAGAGAGAAGGAGACTGAGAGAAAGAGTGGCACCTGCAACACTGCTCCACCATTCGTGAGGCTCCCTCCCCTCTCTGCAGATGGAGACTGGGAGCATGAACCCAGCTACCATGCACTGACGTGTGTGCTCTTCCCAGTGTTCAACTCCTATCCCATAATTGATGTTTTGACCAGATCAACTCTGATTATACCACAGAGAAAGGGGCTGTAATTTTAGGGAGAAGGTAACAGAAATTGGAAGGGATTACATGGGAATGGGAATCGTTTTAGGTCTGTTTCTTTTTCTGGAAGCCTCCTGGAGTTAGTAAGCCTCTCTGGGCACTTCAGAGCCCCATAGAGGTGGGAGCGAGCTAAGTAGGATGTTCTTCCCCAGGACTCAAATGAGTGGAGGAAGGACCTTCCCAGTTCTTCAGAAAATCGCTGGATAGTCAGTTGTCTGCTGAAAGGACTGGCAGAATGCAGTCTCACCCAGTGAACCATGACTCTGAGATCTATGTAAGGGAGAACCAGGAGAGATATCTCTTTAAGGCAGTTATGAAGACTACACAGACCCTGGAATATAATCTAGGAGAACCCAGTCAGTATGACACAGAGTCACATAGTGGAATCAACTGAGAAGGGCATCAATATTAAAGAGTGAGGTTGAACACAAGACAGAACTGGGGCAAGAAAGAGTCTGGGTGAAAGATTCAGAACTGGGAACTAGTGGTGCACCTGTTTAAGTGCACATATTACCATGCACAAGGAACCAGGTTCAAGTCCCAGGTCCCCACCTGCAGGGGAAAAGCTTCACATGTGGTAAAGCAGTGTTGCAGGTGTCTTTCTATCTCTCCCTCCCTCTCAATTTCTCTCTGTTCTTTCAAGTAAAATAAATAGGTTTTTTTTTAAAGAACATTTGTTAAAAAAAAAAAAGGTTCAGAACTAAAGTTGACTGCAAAGACAATGTAAATAAGCTCTTTGGGGGACCAAATTGCTGCAATGGAAAGTGGTTACCAGGACCTTCTGAGCAAGTCCAGAATTAATCACAGCAAAGGACGATGGAC
Source organism: Erinaceus europaeus (assembly GCF_950295315.1). NCBI lineage: Eukaryota > Metazoa > Chordata > Mammalia > Eulipotyphla > Erinaceidae > Erinaceus > Erinaceus europaeus. Next base: position 15,024,792 of record NC_080179.1, on the reverse strand, counting down.
TCGCATCCAAAGCACTTTCCACAGTGTACTTACTCTGTGAGATGAGTTGCTTCATATAAAGGTGGCCTTGGTCCCCCACTAAAAAAAACTGAAAGGATGGCAAATCACATTCTTCTTACAGCCCGCTTGTTTACTAGAAGGTTGAGCAGTCCTGCTGCAAATAGGCCTGCTTAGCTTCCCTTGATCCAGACTCTACTCATGTAGATTGACACTGGACCCTCTCCTTGTATCACGCCTGACCCATTTCTAGAACCACCTTGTGCCCATTCAGATAACACATACTGAAGATCCCTCGGTACAAAGCAGTATCTTCTCTCATCCCCACCCCAGGTCTATATGAGACATGGGTCCTATTCACATCCTTTCCCCTCCCTGCCTTGAGAACATTTGGGACCAGCTGAAATGTAGTGCAGAGAATCTCAACAACTTAACTACTTTTGACTTGAAGACTATTACGGTTTGTGCTGTAGGGACACTTTCGACTGGCTGGGTTGAATGTTTCCTTCTAGCTGGAAAGAAATGTTCTTTTCTTCCAATTTCCCTAACTGTACTTTTTCCGATCTGGAGCTATTTCTCTCTCTCTCTCTATGAAGTTACCTCAAGGCACGGCTGTCAGCTGCACTTTATTGCAAGCTAGTGTGGCTAACAGACCATGAACCATTGATAGCTAATATCCTTAGTTACACCTCACCCCTACTGAATAAAGGAACCCAATTACTAAATTTGTTTTTCCAAAGGACATTGATTAAAAGAGTTGGCAAAGCTACTTGAATGCAGAATTTCTGACTGTCTAAAATGAAAAGCTTTCTCAGGCTTCAAGTCTTAGGCTGGGGAGAAGGTTGATTTTCCTACTGTGTGTAAATAATGGATTTTTCCTTTTCTGCGAATCCATCATCAAAGAGTATGTTGAATACTCAAACAATGGCAGTCTAAATTGTCCTGCAGTGACACTAACTAGCTGGAACTAATTCAGAAATGTGCACAGAGCATGATGAGGATAATTCTGTGGGTGAGGGAGCAGCAGTGCTCACCTGCCTCCCTTCTAGCTCATCTCTGGACACATGAGGGCTGGGCCAGGGCTGCCCCAAAATACAGACACTTCCGTAGAAATTACATTCAGGCCTGTTTGGTCTTTCCTTCCCTTCCTCTTGTTTTTATTCTTTTCTTTTACTTTCCTTTTCTCTTTCTTTCTTTCTTTTTCTTTTTTTTTTTAGAGGCTCTTTGTCAGATAGAGAATGTAAAAGCTCAGATACTTTCTACTCATTTTCTCGCTGAGAGCTGCAGGCATAACCAGCAGCAACCACCCATAATTAATCATAGTTCGGGAGATGAGAGCAGACGTTCAAAGACATTTTCAACCCACTGAAACACGTCATGGGTTTAAAATTCTTCCAGGGAGCAGAATTTCTGGAATGAGGCTTTGCATGATTGTTTTTTTAATGGTTTGGATATACCTACTGAGTATAACTATGGGCAGCCCTTGGAAAGTCATCAGGGAGAGCTGGATTCCTCAAGACAGGCAAGTATCTCTGGACCACAGTGGAGACAGGCAGCAAAATGGGCAGAGACAGGCATGTGACACCTGGCAAAATATTAGGTGACTGTTTTTGGTAAACCTCTTTTGTTGCAATGAACACAGGCTCTCAAGTTACAGGAGTGATTTATGGCAAGGGGAAAACATAGGCAGCAGAAAATGCTTAGGGCCGGGGCTGGGCGGTAGTGCACCTGGATGAACACACATGTTACAATGCACTAGGACCCAGGTTCGAGCCCCCAGTTCCCCACCTGCAGGGAGAAAGCTTTGAAAGTGGTGGAGCAGGGCTGCAGGTGTCTCTATGTCTCTTTCTATCCCCCTTCCTCTCTATTTCTGGCTGTCTCTATCCAGTAAATAAAGACAATATTTAAAAAAAAAAGAATTGAAAAAATGTTTAGGGCCAAAGCTGGTTCTAGAAAGTATCTATGTTGCCAGCTGCTTTCAGAAACCACAGAGATGCCTTCTATTGATTTACATGTTTATTTTGATCACCGGCTTCATTCTACCCCCTCGGAGGGCTGGCAGAATATGGAAATACTCCTAGCTTCCTCTTCCTTTAACTCCAGCTTGCACATGGTCCCTCTTGCTCCATCCTCCAGCTCCTTTCTAACCTCCAAATCTTACTGCTAAGTGGCTCATTCTCTCAACATTTTCATAGTTCATATTTCCAAGAGACCCAAGGCCAGTTGGTCCAGATTATGGTTATGGGCCTGGCCACATGATTGTTTTCTGGCCAGCCTATGGATGAGCTGCATTGGCGTCAGGTGCTCAGCCCTGGCTGAAACTACACCCAGATGGAGTAGGGGTTACACTGTTTAACAAAAGTGTCTGTAGATCTGTCAAGGGCAGTGGCTGGGCAGGTACAGTGATTGACATCTGAGGTGACCATCGCATCCCTGTTCCTTATCAGTGAAGTCTCTCACAATAGCTTACCCCAGCTAACACACAATCAGGTGCCTACTGCAAACAAGGCTGTTTCAAGTTCAGCAGTCTGTTCAACTTATCCCACCCCACAGTGGCTATACTTATCCTGGTCACACTCGCTCACTAACTGGTTTCCTTGCCAAACACTCCCAGGATCCTTCTACCTTGGCATCTGCCTTTCTGTAACTCAAATCTGATCATTCCAACCTCTGCTTATGACACTCATAGTCCAAAGGTAAAGTCTAAATCCTTGATGTGGTTTAAGACAGTTCAAGGTTTCTATGACCTGGTTCTGACCAGCCTCTCCCATCATCTCTCACCAGTTTTCCACTACTTTCTACACTCCAGCCTACTCAGCTCCTGTCAGTTTTCCACATATACCATCCTCTCTTTTGGCTCGGAGCATTTGTCCCTATTTTTCCCCAACTCCTACCCCCTCAACTCCCAGCTGAAACTTCATTTCCCCTGCCTTCTCTGATGCTAGATAAGTGTGATGAGCAGAGAGAGCACACCTGCTATGCCTGCAGTTATTTCCCAGCACCTGGCTCTGTTCTAGCACACAGTAGATACTCTGAAAATTCCTTGTTGGTAGAATCCCAAACTTTAAGAATTCAACATTTCTGTGGGGTTGGTAGGAAAGGGGTGCAGGGGTGGGGGGGGATCAGAAGTGAAAGGTAAATAAGAGTGATTGGAGAAAGGAAGGAATGAAGTACAGAAGAAATAGGCAGGGGGTTTTGAAAAGCTCCTGGAATATAGATAGACCCCTGAAAAGAGAGAAAAAAAGATCTATGGACTTTGATTAAAGAGAGAAGTATGCAGCCCCAGAGGGTTAGTTGAGATCAAAGGACTTTGCCAAATAATCCATCTCAAGAATATCTAGCCATTAATGACAAGTAGGATTCAGGCTCTGGATGAATTTCCTTGTCAGATAGGAGTTTAGCAAGCTTTTACAGCATTTGAAATGGCTGTGATAGTCAGATGGCATAGGAACCTGGACGTCTGCTTCCTGGGTTTGTTTAGGCAGTGTGCATCTACGGTCACCCCATGAGCTCAGTGCATCCAGTGCTCCTTGGTGAAGGTTCACAGACGTTAAACTCCTGTGTCCTGCCCACCCTACCCTGGAGAGGGCATCAGAAGAGGAGAGATGAGCTGGAAATCCTTGCTCCACTTTGGAAAGGGCCATGCACATCTCTCTCTGGGCCTTTCCTTTCTCTGGAAGGGTCTGGGAGATAGGCAGCCATAGTTCAGATCTCTACTGGCATTGAGTGGAAATCAATTTCTTCCAGAATATTTTTAGTTAAATTTTTATCAGTTCTTTAATGGTAGTTTATAAGGTCCCAGGATTACAGGGATATAGTTCCACATTGTGCCCGCCTCCAGGCCTTCACCCCAGCAATGGTGGCCGCCATACTTCTCATAAAGACTCACAGAGAGTTTGCTGCTCCTCCTCTTCCTCTCTCCCTCTCTCTCTCTCTCTGTTTTCAAGTTTATGTGTTTAAATGTTTTATATTCTACACATGAATGAAGCCATCCTGTAGTTGTCTTTTACTTCCTTAGTTATTTCACTAAGCACAAACACCTCAAGTTTCATTCATTTTTATCCCAAAGGACACAATCTTTTTAAATTGCAGGGTAATAGTTCATTGAGTATATATTATATAACACCTTTATCCAGTCATTTTAATTGGCAATTAGATTCCTTCCACTCCTTATCTATTGTAACTCAGACAGCTATGAAAGTAGGGGTACATATACCCCTTCCAATGGGTGTTTTCATGTCCTTTGGATATTTGTCCAAGAGTGGTATTATTGGATCATAAGGTATTTTCATTTTTATTTAAGGAAAGTAGAGATTAGGCTTTTACAATATTAATGATGTACCCCTCCCATATATTTTAATGTGAGAGCCTAAAATTTTTGTTGTTGTCTCTAGAACACTGCTTTACTATATGTGCAAACTAGGTTTGAGTCCAGCCCCCACTGCACTGAAGAAAGTTTCTCTCTCTCTCTCTCTCTCTCTCTCTTTCTCTGCATCTAAAAACATAGTTCTATTGGGGTCCAGGAAGTGCTGCACCCAGTTAAGTACACATAGTACTTTGTGCAAGAACCCAGCTTTGAGCCACCCCCCCCAATCTGCAGGGAGGATGCTTCACAAAGGTGAAATAGGTCAGCAGGTGCCTCTCTCCCTCTCTCTTTCCCCCTCTCCTCTCAATCTCTTTTTGTCCTATTGAATAAAATGAAGGGAAATAAAAGGGAAATATGGCTTCTGGGAGCGGTGGATTTTTAGTGCTGGCACCAAACTTTAGCAATAACCTTGGAAACAAACAAACAAAAGTTCTGTATACGGCTACAAAAGTATATAATGTCTGGAGTTGTACCCCTCTTATCCTATAGTTTTGTCAGTGTTTCCTTTTTATAAATAAAATAAACATTTATGCAAGGCTCAGGGATTACAATACTGACTTTGGGAGAGGCAGGTCACTCACCTGGTAGAGCACACACTATTACTATGCAGGAGGACCCGGATCAGACTCCCAGTGCCCCCCCAACTGTAGCTACTCTCTGCCCTGAGCCAGCTTTCTCATCCTATTCCCAACTTGGACACCATCTCCCCAGACAATACCTTTGGTTCACCTGCATGTTAGCTGTCAGGCTCAGGAAAAAACTAGTCAAGTTATGAGCCCCTTGCAATATACCTAAAATAGACCTACTAGCTTTTTCCAAAATGGAGACCGCACATCTCATCTATATTCTTGCCTTTAGGTTCCTGGGTATTCAGCGATTTGTTCTGCTTTTTTTTTTTAAACGTATTTTTATTGTTGTAGTTGTTATTGATGTCGTTGTTGTTGGATAGGACAGAGAGAAATGGAGAGAGGAGGGGAAGACAGAGAGGGGGAGAGAAAGACAGACACCTGCAGACCTGCTTCACCACCTGTGAAGCGACTCCCCTACAGGTGGGGAGCCAGGGGCTCGAACCGGGATCCTTATACCAGTCCTTGTGCTTTGTACCACCTGCGCTTAACCCATTGTACTACCGCCTGACTCCTGGTTTTTTCTGCCTTTTATCTTATTGCTTTTTCAGTCACCGAGTTGCAGATGCTACCATGATGTCAACCTGACTTCTCTGGGCAGATGGTTTCACCAAATGTGTCCTTTAGCCCCACCTCCCCAGAGCCCTGCCCCACTAGGGGATGAGAGAGACAGGCTGCGAGTATGGATCCACCTGGCATTGCCCATGTTCAGCGGAGAAGCAATTACCTTCTGCATCCCATAATGATCCTGGGTCCATACTCTCAGAGGGATAAAGAATAAGAAAGCTTTCAAGGGAGGGGGTGGGATACAGAGTTCTGGTGGTGGGAATTGTGGGGAGTTGTACCCCTCTTATCCTATGGTCTTGTCAATATTTCCATTTTATAAATTAAAAAAATAAAAACTAATAAAATATATTTTTAAAAGAGGAAAAAAAAGGCCTGCAGAGGGTGGGGAATCTTCACGAGTGGTGAAGCAGGGCTGCAGGTGTCTCTCTGTCTCTCCCCCACCCACCCCTCTCAATTTCTGCCTCTATCCAAGAATAAATAAAAACCTTGAAAAAAAAAGAAAAAAAGTATATAATGTAACCACAATTTCTCATAAACTATTTCCTGCTTCCAGCAATGGAAGCCAGAGGTACACACTGACCACAGATCCAGAAGAAAGAGAAAAACCAGAGACAACAGCACTGTGAGGACCTGGGGACTCATCTCCTCTGACAGGGGTAGAGAATGAAAATGTTTTGGTCTGGATTAGAAAGGTTTATAAATCACACCTCCACAAACATGTCCTTTCAAATGTCCACCAACAGTGAGACTTGGATGAAGCACCACTGGTGGGAAACAGTTCTTGTCTTCACATTCAAAGTCGTGGATGACCCATCAGCAGAGCAAATATCTTTGTTATTTCTCTTCTCCTGTTTCTGTTTCTCCACCCCCCATCTTCTGGATAAACTGAGTGACAAAGAGGGAGAGAGAGAGAGAGAGAGCGAGAGAGAAGCAATAACACCAAAGCTTTCTTCAGTGCAGCAGAAGATGGGTTCAAACCTGAATTGCACGTATGGCCCAAAGATATTTCTTTTATTACATATGGGAGAGTTTCACATCACTCACACACACACACACACACACACACACACACACACACACACACACGGGGGCGGGGGGACAGAGAGAAAGAGAGAAGTTCCCTCTTTTATTAACAGTTCAGCCTAATGTTATATGGGATTCTCATCTCCTGGTCCTCAGTTCTGAAAGTGACACAATTAAACATTACCTGCAACTGTTATATGGAAAATTGGGCAATGTTATGCATGTACAAACTATTGTATTTACTGTCGAATGTAAAACATTAATTCCCAATAAAGAAATAATAATAATAATAAAAAGACCAGAGAGCAAAGACAATGGCTAAAGCCGACAGATATGCAGAAAATTTCCACTGAGCTCACCCTTCTGCCAAGGAGGCAAGAGCCCATGGCTGTGCCTTTATGTTTGATACTTGTTCAGTCTTTGATCCGGCGCCAGGGCCTGTGTGCAACATAAGTCTCTTAAAAATAATACCTACTAAAAAAACAAACAAAAAACATTACCTGAATCAAAAACAAAACAAAGCAAAACAAACAAACAAAAATTCCCTCTTTCTTTGCAAAGAAAACTAAAACTAACACCAATTAACCAAACCAAACAAAACCAAGCAAGCTAGATTATCTGGGACAAGACATCAAATCTCTCTCTCTCTCTCTCTTTCTCTCTCTCTCTCTCTCTCTCTTTCTCTCTTTCAGTTGCAAAATTAGGGGATTTGTTGAGAAGTCCTCCTATCTCCCAAGTTCAACACCGAAAAACAGTCATGCAAACTGCAAAACAGTCTGAGGCCACAGGAAAGAGGGGCGGATATTCTTTCCTCTGATGGGCCATCAAATAAGAAGAGTAATGAGTATTTGGGTGCAGAGTTCATTGGAAGCCTGAGTTAGAGACTGAAGATGCCTGATGAAGTGGTGGCCTCCCCAAGGTCACACAGCCTTCTTCCGGCTCCATGCTTGGTGCTTCATAATGGCTCGTAGCCTGGGCGCCCAGCCTGCTAGGGACCTCAACTTTTAACAGACTTAACAGACACTAATTTTCTTCAAGGTAAAATTCCAGATCTGTACCTGCAGCCCACGAAGGTAGAGGGTTGGTACTGCCCTAGAAATATGTGTGTTATTCCTCTTCCTCCCTCTTTAGACAGTCTGGTGGTAGCTAGATCCATGACAAAGTACTCTCCTTTCCCCTGCCTGGCTTCCTCGCTTGCTGTTGGACTATCCAGGGATGCTGATATTTGTTCACCCGTTGTTTCCCTGCTCCCTATTTCTAATGTCTTTTCTTCTTTCCAACCGCTCCCTTCACCCCCCAAGGCTGACACAGTTTTTCCACCCCAAGTGCTTGGCCTCACTCTTTAGCTCTGGGCTCCGTAACCCATGGCAACCAGAGAAGGGAAGCAGGTGATCTCACACAGCACAGACACACAGTATGCTTGCTCCCTCCCTCTGGCTGGCGCTGGCAGCTGGCAGCGTGGGTAACACAAAGGGAGGAGCCCAACTGGCTGCGGTGCCAATTAGAGGGACAGGCCTTGTGGCTGGTGCTGAGTGCTCAGGGCTTCCGGGTCAGGAAGCAGCAGCTGCTGGGAGCACGGTGGCCTCTCCCGCTCACTTCAGCTCCTTGTATTTCTTCAGGGGAGCAATGTAAAACCTGACTTTGCACACACAGTTAAAAAATACCATTACAATAGTCCATTCCCTGAGGGTCCTCCCAGTGACCCCATCTTATTTCACCCCAGAGATTGGCAGGTTGGTGCCTGTTAGTAATTAGTGAATGGACACTTTTTTTTTTTAAAAGAGTTGCAAGACATTGCTTTTCATGTAATTTTACAAATGGAAATCGCAAGTCATTTAAAATCTAGACTCTTATCTTCTTTTCCCCTTACATATTTATGAATTCTAGGAAGCTTCAACCCCACTTCAATAGTCTTTGTTGTTGTTGTTGTTTGTTTGTTTGTTTCTTGCCAATTTTCCTCACTGGTTTAACCTTGGGCTCAGAAAGAGTCAAATGTCTCGCCCATATTCAAGTAGTAAAAGTTCCTTTCTGTTCAGGGACTAGAAATACCAGATGCAAAGATTCTTATCTGACTTGGCTAGGACTGGTAGTTGTAAGTTAATAAAGAAATCATTTAAAGTGAGGCCTCATGAAAAGTGATAGTACAAACCCATGCAATATTTTATTTTCATTTAAAACTTGCAAATATACACTAGTCTTCCACTGTCTTGACATAGGGGCAAGGTCTGATGCTTAGAGGCCAAGTCAACTTTCTTCTGTAAGTGTATCCATAATGCATTGCTTTCATTTTCTAGTTTTAGTCTTTTAGTGCTGTGAGAATTTAAAGACACTTGAAAATCAATATGAGCTCAGAATCTGAGTAGGTTTTTATGGTTTCTCTCAATATTTTATAGTAGTCTTATTCCTAGATCATTCGAAGGCAAAAATAACTTGCCCATTCTTTCCAAGTAGTTCAACTTATTTCCATGGTAAAAAAAAATATATATTTCCTTTTGCATGCATAGTGTGTTAGCATAAATACTATCCGATAAAATCATGGGTCACAAAAACCAATGCAATAGTGGGGAAAACTGGTCTGGGAATAAGCCCAAGAACTGCTGACAAATTGGATGTTCAAATGGTGGAAGCAGGGGGATAGTAAAGATTCTAGCATATGACAGTTGAATATGATTACTAATATTAAGGCTGCTGGAAAGTGATTAGTGATGCTAGGAAGCTCACTCTTAGGGAGTAAGAGAGCCCTTTCACTTCTTCTCTCTACTCGACACATGCTTCTGAGCCTGGATCTTCATGTTTGATTCTTGTCTCATTTGCTCCTCAGATCCAGCACATATCAAGCCAAATCAGAGTCTTCCTTTAAGAAGGGATAGAACAGGCTGATTTTTTGAGTAACTCCTTCACCAAAGCAATCTAAAGTCTGGGTAAAGTTAGGATGGCAGCCCAGGGGTTCAATCTACTTCTTACACCCTCCAGGTGGTTCAAAGGCATCTCTGAGCATCCTCAGAATTGGTAGAAGGGCAGATGGGAAATCTCTGGAATAGTGCCAGTACAGATTTTGAAGTCAGACTGAGCTGTGTTCAAGTCCTTGCTGTTCCATTTGCACATGCGACTTTGCGCATGTTGTCAGAGTCTCCGTTTTCTGAGATGTCAAGTGGGCATAGAAATCGTTTATTATAAGACAAAGGTTGCATGAAAAGCATTTGGCATGTTGAGATCCTCAGTTGTGTCTCCAAATCATCTCCTTTTTTTTTTTTTAGTAGTCTGCTTTTTATTTTGAATTATTTTTTAATAGCACCCTGTTTACAAGGTTTAAATTTCTGTTACCACCAACTCTTCCTTCTTGAACCATCATTGTCCCATCTCATCATCCAGCCGTCTGGGTAGTCAGCATCTAACCCTCACTTTCAATTTCAGTTGTTCCATCTTAGTCCAATGCTTTCTTTCATTGTCCCCTAGCTTCCTGCAGATGTGTACCCACAAGTTTAACCGACACATTAATCACCAGTAAACTTCTTAAAACTACAGAATAATTAGGCCGGCTGTGCTCAGAGTTCCTCCATGATGCCTTGTCGTCTACCTCATAAAATCCATACGGCAGAGCTTGTCATTCAATGTCCCAAACTGCAGCTTCTTTTTCCCCAAGACTTTCCCTTGATTACTTTTCCATATACAAGCATGTCTAACCCAAGTTCCTACCCTCTGTTGTCTGAAGTCAAGAGCAGGCTTTTCCTCAAGACTGTGCACCTCTCCGGCCTCCATCCCAAACTCTACATTGGCTCTTCATGACTCTGGTTACAGGAAGTCACACCGAGATTTTAAGCAGAGTGTCTTTCCTTCTATATAATGCTGTTTCTGGTGTCCTCTCCTAAACACCTTGCACAGTGCCCGCCACACTGAAGAAAGTTTTGGTGCTACGGTTTCTTTCCTACTTTCTCTGCTTTGCTTTCCTCCTCTCTTTCTGAAAAAAAAAAAAAATGCTCTGGAGCAGTGAAGCCCTTAGAGATGCTCCCTCAAAACACAACAAATAAGCAAACAAATCCCAGCATGACCCTAAAGCTCCGAATTTTGTAGTAATCTTCCTGAGTTGTTATTATTTGTATACTTATCTTTCTCTTATTTGTGAGACTCTCCCCTCTAAACGGCTGACTCCTCACACTGTCTTAGTACATTTCAGAAAAATACTCTTTGGTAGGTAAAATTCTTATTTACTGTACAAGATTCAGAAGTGGAAAAAAAAAGAAGAAGAAGAGAAACAGATACCAAATGTTACCTTGGGTTTATTATCTTCTCCTAATAGGGCACTGTTGCCCTTTTAATTCTTGTTTTTCCTCCCAGAAGACTGCAAATATGAGCAAGCAGAAATTAATCCAAAGTAAATATGACTTGCCTTGAATCTACATTTTTTGTTTATTTTTATTAATTTATTATTGTATATATCTATTATATTTTACTTAATATTTATTTATATTTACTATACAAATGTTTGTATGGTTATTGTTTTATTAGTTATTTAAATTTTATTGTTTATTATAATTTTAATTTTTAGGGAAAGAAAAATAAAACTTCATGACTGTTACCTTTTTTTTGATAGAGAAGAGAGTCAGAAAGAAAAAGACAGATAGGGGGAGTCGGGCTGTAGCGCAGCGGGTTAAGTGCAGGTGGCGCAAAGCACAAGGACCGGCATAAGGATCCCGGTTCGAACCCCGGCTCCCCACCTGCAGGGGAGTCGCTTCACAGGTGGTGAAGCAGGTCTGCAGGTGTCTTTCTCTCCTCCTCTCTGTCTTCCCCTCCTCTCTCTATTTCTCTCTGTCCTATCCAACAACGACAACAACAATAATAACTACAACAATAAAACAATAAGGGCAACAAAAGGGAATAAATAAATAAATAATAAATATTTTTAAAAAAAAAGAAAGAAAAAGAAAATCTTTCAAAAAAAAAAAAAAGAAAAGAAAAAGACAGATAGGAAGAGAGAGACAAGAAGCGAGAGAAATACCACAGCATAAAAGCCTCCCTCGGTGTGACTTGGGTCAGGCTGGAGCTGGGTTTGCACACATGGCAAAGTACTAGCCAGGTGAGATATGTTGCCAGCCCTGCAATTGTAACGGAGCAAAGGAAAACCGACATGTTTTTCCAAGAACCTTTTGCTGCCATTTTGTTTCTGCAGTGGAGCGCAACTGGATGTGACGTCATGGATAATTATAAGAAATTTCTATTTATAGGGTATGAAAAGCCCTGTCACAATTTCTGATTTGTTTATATAAAAAGTCTTTTCACTTTTTTCACTATGGAAAACCTAAATTTATACATTATTATCTCACATTCTAATCTGAAAAAATGGAATGCTAAGATGTGCAGTAGAAGAACCAAATTGGCACTACAGACTGAGGAAAGTCAAATCTCCCTTACTCATTTTTTAAAAATTGATCTGAACAGACTGGGTAATAGAGGTATAGGGTGTTATGCACTGACCACTTGAGGAAGTCGCCTTTAGCAAACAAACATCTGCTTGCTTCCCTCCGAGGTTCCTGCCAGCTGTAGCTGAGGCACAGAAAATTACTCTGCTAATTCTATTGGCTCATTCCTACATCTCTCTAATGCAGAATATTGATTTGTGCTGGAGAGCATGGGTTTGCATAGATTCTAAAGACACAAGTGGGCAAAGCCTGTATTCTTAACACTAGAAAGAACAGTGGCATGAGGAGCTGTTGTTGAAGCTGCAAGGTAGCTAGTGATGAGGACTGAAAGGAAAGAACTAAAATTGAATACAAAGTGCCAGTTCATTGAAAGAGTTCCCTTAAAAAAATGAAACAGTGGTGGGAGTCGGGCTGTAGCACAGCGGGTTAAGCGCAGGTGGCGCAAAGCACAAGGACCGGCATAAGGATCCCGGTTCGAACCCCGGCTCCCCACCTGCAGGGGAATCGCTTCACAGGCGGTGAAGCAGGTCTGCAGATGTCTATCTTTCTCTCCTCCTCTCTGTCTTCCCCTCCTCTCTCCATTTCTCTCTGTCCTATCCAACAACGACAACAACAATAATAACTACAACAATAAAACAATAAGGGCAACAAAAGGGAATAAATAAATAAAATAAATATTTAAAAAAATGAAACAGTGGGAGACACAGAAGAAAGACAACCCTTAGGGAGTCGAGTGGTAGCGCAGCGGATTAAGCGCACATGACGCAAAGCACAAGGACCGGGCGTAAGGATCCCAGTTCGAGCCCCCCCTTCACAGGCGGTGAAGCAAGTCTGCAGGTGTCTATCTTTCTCTCCCCCTCTCTGTCTTCCCCTCCTCTCTCCATTTCTCTCTGTCCTATCCAACAACAGTGACATCAAGAACAACAACAATAATAATTAATAATAATAGAGTCTATCTTTTGCTGATTATTTGATGTGAAAATTTAAAATGGCGAGTCGAGGCAGGGTCTTCTCTGCCTCGCTTTAGGCTATTGGTGATTTTCAGAAGCACCAGAGTGTATGAACTGAGAAGCTAGAATTCCCTTTACCTGTGGATGACTTTGTTAAGTTAGAATCTAGCTCCTCCTCTCTAAATGACAGTGGTAGTCTCCTAGGTTTTGAAATAAAATGATACACAGAAATAATTTAATCACAACCCAAGCACACTGTTAATTTCACTCTCAGCACTCAATGTTGTTCAGCTGGAATTTTCTTATTAGTGATTTAATACTGATTGACAAAATTATGAGATAACATGGGTATAATTCTGCATTGCTCTCACCACCAGAATTCTGTGTCCCCACTCCCTCCATTGGAAACTGCTGTAGTTCTCCCAAGGTCACAGAGGGGGGTTGACTATAATTTCTATAATTATCTATCTATATTTATATATATTTTGCCCAATTTTCCCCAATGGTTCTGCCTTCTCTTCCTTTCTAATTTTATAGGCAATAGGATTCATTCTGATGACATATTTCAAAAAAAAAAAAGCAAAGTGGGGTCTTGAGAACTGTAGACATTGCTAAGAAACTATCCCTTGACATTCTTAATTATTTATTAAGCACCCATCTCTCTGTTTGGATAGGGTTTCAGAAAGTTTACATTGAAGGAGATGTATTAAAAAATGTAAGGTCAGTGAAAATCATATTATGCATTCATGAGTCATTAAACTGCTTATGTAGAGTGAGAGGCTCGACAAGGACCCCCCCCCCCCAATTTAGCAGCTATTGAATTTCAAAGAATTATTCTCTGTGTCTTCCCAGGTAGTTTCAATTCTACTGTCACTAGCAGAGGTGTGGTGAGTTCCAGAGAAAAGAGAGAGTGCTTGCGCCAACGCAAAGAGACAGCCGAGTTCTGTTTGGTGATTAGTTTGTCTTAGTTTGTGAATCGTTGTTCCTGAATAAAGAAATACAGCTTCCCTGCCCAGCCGTTGTCTCCGCGTCTCTGTTCACCACCGTGAAGCCAGCCCGGCCAGCTGGAGCTGTCCGAAAATTTTAACAACAAATGGCGCCCACGTGGACCTGACCTGCGCATCTCTCAGATAAGTAAAGACAATTTGGCTACCTATGTACTATGGCCTTCTCTTCTGCTTGTGAAGAGATCTCCAAAGGCCTCTGCTCTTTCTTCACGAGACTGTTTTGCTGTTTCTGGAACATTTATCTCTGGACCACTCTGTGGTTTCCACTCGCTCTGGCGAACTCACAACAGCCAGCGGGAAGAGCCAGCGGGCGGGAGGAGAGGCGCGGAGCTGCTGTTTCCACCTGGTTAAACAGCCAGCCAGCCGGCTGCGCCCAGACAACCCCGCGCACCGCGCCCGCAGCCCCGCAGCCCCACAGCCCGCAGCCCCACAGCCCGCTGGAGGCCTACGCCACCATGCAAGAGCCCGATGCCAGCTCACTAGAGCCCGATGCCAGCTCACTAGAGCCCGATGCCAACATGCTGGAGCCCGATGCCAACATGCTGGAGCCCGAGGCCAACATGCAAGAGCCCGAGGCCAGCCCACGAGAGCTGGCTCTCCACCGCGTGGTGCAGGGCACTGGACGCGTGATCCCTCCACGCTGCTCGGCCACTGCGAACAGGGCAGCAGACATGACAGGGCCATGGGGCAGGGCCGCGGTGGCCTATCATGGCCGCCACCCCTGGGCACCTAGGCCCACGCCTTCTACAAAGATGGCCTGCCTGCCCTCTTTCTATAAATTCTGGAACCATCCCGGGCCTCCCGGACCCCCGGGCTCCCTGCCAAAACTGGGCACACGAGATCTCCAGCCGCCGGTCCGGTCTGAAGGCAGACAAGCTGGAGTATGCAGAGATTTGTGCAGAGATCGCAACCTGCAATTCCTAAAAGTGGAGCTGCTCGGAAATGGAGCTGCACGGGAAGCCACCTCCGGATGGTGAACCCCCCCCCCCAACAACTAAGACAGTACAGACTTAAATTCGTGTTTAAAATGACATGTCTTCGTAACAAAGGTTTCTCTCCTCGTGTATTAATGACTATGTTTATGTGTATGTTTAAAGTTTGGTAAACAGTAGCTTTAAGGCTAAATTCTTACTAGTCAAAGATAAATGAAAAAGGTTTTCAACGTAATTCTCATAAAGATAAAATTAACTTACATTTAAAGTCTAAGGTAAAAATTAGTTAACAATCAATATATTTTAACTAAGTTGGTCTAAACAAAAGGTTAAATAGACTTGTTGATATGTAAAACACTACCTATTAGAAATGGTAGATCGCACAATGGCTATGCTAATTATTCTCATGCCTGAGGTTTCCTCTGCAGCCCACACCTAGGGTGTGTCTCCATCTTAAATGGGTGTAACAAAAGGTTAAAAGACGTTGTTGATATGTAAAAGTCTCAAATTCCTTCTCTATTAAAAACGTTGGATCCTGCAGTAGATATGCTAATAACAAGTTTTGTTTCATAGTAAGTTGCAGCCAGCTGCCTGTGGGACCCTAGGCCGTTCCCCGCCCCCATGCAATTGCCCATCGAGGCAAGTAGCCCCCCAGAGGCAAGAAATGTTTTTTTTTTCAGATATGGCCCCCTCAGGCCTTCCCTTGGCAACATGCTGGTTTTTGTTATATATGTTTCTGTTCACCCCACACCCTTGATACTATAGTCATTTAGTTAAAAAGAAAAGGGGGAATTGTCGTATGCTTTACATTGGCTTGTTCTAGCCCTCCCCCTCCAAGAGAATTGGATGAGTCCTGTTAATTTCGCGGGCCTGCTTGGCCCCGCCCCAAGGGACCCTGGGAGAGGGTTCCGGAGTCCGAGAGTTCCTGAGTTCCCCGAGTGACAGAGTTCCTGAGTTCCGGAGTTCGAGAGTTCGAGAGTGCCAGAGTTTCAGAGGGTTCCCCAGTAAGAGAGTTCCAGAGTTCCAGAGTTGGAGAGTTCCTGAGTTCGAGAGTAAGAGGGAGTGCTTGTGCCACCGCAAAGAGACAGCAGAGTTCTGTTTGGTGATTAGTTTGTCTTAGTTTATGAATCGTTGTTCCTGAATAAAGAAATACAGCTTCCCTGCCCAGCCGTTGTCTCCGCGTCTCTGTTCACCACCGTGAAGCTAGCCGGCCCGGCAAGAGCCCCGGAAATTTTAACAACAGTGTGGAAATAAGTTTCAGAATGAATTTGAAAGGTGCTGCTGACACTGATTCAAAGCAAATGGTTTGGTGGAATGCCCTTACCTATACAGTCTGCTGGCTTGTATGACATGTGGCTTCTCTGGAGAGTGACCCAAAACTGAGAGAGTACACTCTAAACTATGGGGCATCTCAGAAGGTTCAATAAAACCTTCAGATTCCATCTTTACAAGTTCTAAGCTATCGACTTTAAAATAAACATCTGGAGAACCATCGTTTCATGGTGTGGCGGGGGTGGGGAGTGGGGGTAAAGCCTGTTCAAGCGACTTCATGTGCATCTGTCATCTAAGAAACGTAACACACTAGAGGAGATACTGTGATGCCTGCAGCCTCGGGAGGACACCACAGGTGGTATTAAAACACGTAACTTCGCTTCGCCTAAGGGTTTGCAGTAATAGAACTGAGATGGAATCCATACACATCCATTTAACTTTAAAAATGTAAACTATTTTTATTAAGACATATACTGCAATACACAGGCATGAAATCGCTGAAGTTGAACTAATCTGACCTTCAAAATGACAGTTTCAAATACTTCAGCGAGTAGCTCATTTGATTCATAGTGTGTATTTCACTTACCACAATCTTCATATAAACTTTTTGTATCAATGCCAGAAAAAGGAACACAAGTAAATGTGACTGTGTTTGAAGACTCGACTCCACTGCTCTCATTTTTCTGCTGCGCAACAGGAGAGCAGGGGAATGAGACAGATCACGCCTCGCTGATGCATATATTACTTGATGTGTTTCTAATAATTTTGAAATTAATCTTTGTGTTTTCATAAACTTTATTGTATTCTGACTCGCTGAGTTTATAATTACGTTTCCACTTATTGGCTGCTGAACTTCACACATTTTGCTACTATGATTTTTACATTATTTCTTAGTTCTTTCCATCCTCAGGGAATAATGATAGAGTAATTGTTGCTCTTTATAACTTCTAAGCATAAATATATATTTTTTTAAAATGTAAATTACGTGAAACTATATTATATTCTTTTTAAATATATATATATATTTATTTATATATTATTGGATAGAGACTGAGAGAAATTGAGAGGAATGGGGAAAATAAGAGGGAGAGGAAGATACAGAGGCGCCTGCAGCCCTGCTTCTCCACTTGTGAAGCTTTTCCCCTGCAAGTAAGGACCAGGGGCTTGAACCTGGGACCTTGTACACTGTAAGTGTGCACTTACCCGGGTGTGCCACTGCCTGGCCCCAACTGCATTATCTTCTCTGGCATCAAGAAAATATTCTCAAGGACAACCAGGGCCACCCGCATTGTATGTATCTGAGATGCATTCTCGTAGATATGTAGTTTTAATTACTTAGGATAGAGACAGAGAAATTGACAGGAAGGAAAGGGGAGAAAGAGAGCTATATGCAGCCCTGCTTCACCACTTGTGAAGTCTGCCCCCTGTAGGTAGGGACCAGGGGCTTGAACCCAGGTCCTTGTACACTGTAATGTGAGTGCACAAACCAGGTGTGTCACTGCCTGGCCCCCAGTTGTTTATTTCTCTTTTCCATTTTTCATATTATAACGTCAGTCCCTGTGCACTGTAATGTGTGCGCTTAGCCAGCTGTGCCACCACCCTGTCCTTAACAGATATTTTGCCTAGAAAACTCCTTACAATGGTACGAAAGGGTATATTTCCCATCAATGTATACACTATATAAATAGGTGTTTTTGTATAGTGGCATTTACTATTATTAGCATTATACTTAATTCAGCTATCAGTTTTGTAAATATTCTTTCTCCCCGCCCCCCCACAGCTATTTTTTTCATTGTAATTAGGCAGGGTTTTTTTTTTTTCCAACTCAAACAAAAAATTGACCTGAACCCCCCTTCCAACTACAGACAAAAGAGCATGGAGCTGCATTCGCCTCAGTCTCATCAGTCAGGGAAGCTGTTGTTTTTAAGGATGCCCATCATTCCTCTGCTCCAGTATCTATCTTCATCTTCAGTTTTCTTCTATGAATGTTTTCTCTAGTTTTTCACAAACTCTTTGAATAACGTGCTTTCTCAATGTATAATTAAGGAGACATTAATAAAACGACTTTGGCTGTCTTTTCTTCATGGAAAATGTCGGTGAAATAACTCTTTTCATTGGCTCAGCACTTTGTGCTTTTGGAGATACTTTTCACTGTCATTCTCATTTGATGAGAGCATTTTTAGTACTTAGGTCTTTAAATACTTTCTCAATTAAAAAAAAATTGTGAGGTTTGATTTGGGAAGTGGTTAGTGGTAGGGCACAGAATTGAGATGCACGATTCCTGGATGTGAGGGTGGTCTGGCTGTGACATGACATCTGTCCCCCTCTTCCATCACCACTCCATGTGCATCCCTCCTGAAACTGTCTGCTCGGTCAAAGAGGACGGCCTTCCCCAAATAGAGGTGGACCAGTATTCAAGTAGCTGCTCCCCTGCTAGAACCTCCAAACAAGTTCTCAAGATGCATGGTTCCCTGGGTTCATCTCCCAGCACCACACGTGCTAGTCAGTAGCACTCTGACATCCTTCAGTCCCTCCATTCTTTCTCTCTCTCATGAAATAAATATATTGCACCAAAACAAAGAACTCTGAGGAAAGAGAATGGGGAGGGGATTGGCAGGGCTTTGGGATCCTGGTACATGATGGTGGAAAAGGACCTAAGCTGGACCGGTGAGAGTGTCTTACAGACATCTATCATGGTAGGGCAGAGACAGATAGCATAATAGTTATGCAAACAGACTCTCATGCCTAAGGCTCTGAAGTCCTAGGTTCAATCCCCCGCACCATCATAAGCCAGAGCTGAGCAGTGCTCTGGGGAAAAAAAAATTCCAAATGACAGACATGTATCATGGTGAGATGAGAAATGTTACCTATGTGTCAACAACTACACTGTAAACCATTAACACCCCCAAATAAGTGATTTAAGAAGTGTTTATTTATCAATGTGTGGACTAACCAGTCTAGATTTTTGAGTTAGGGGTCCTTATTCAGTTTGAATCTTTCCTAGTTTTTATATTTTGAACCTACTTATATGAATGCTTTATAGAATTTGTTTCTGGATAATAACAACACACTAGGATCCACAATTCTGCCTTGATTTTTCACTGTAGCATAACTTACCCTGGCAAATCAAACATTTTCCTGTCCTGACATAAACCTACACAAGTGGTGTGCTGACAACATTGCCAGAAAGGCTTATATCTAGATATGTGATTTTATTAAGAGCGTATGTATTCTAACAAAACTAAGGTGTTTCAGGACCCCTTAATTTAGGTCTTTGAAAAGAATGCTCCACAGAGAGCATTTTTAGGGGGAAAAGCCACTATCACAAATAACGGCAAGGTAGAGAGAGAACTCAAAACCACCACCACTGCCACAATTTTCACATCCTGTTTTTGTCTTTCTGGTCCTGCGACCAACTCAGTGGTTTCAAGGCACGTCCCTGGCCACTTATTGCAGGATGCGACAGCCATTTCCTTATTTTGTGTAGATGTTTTCATTAGATTGTGGACAATGTGCACCTTGGCTGGAAAAGGGTTAACATTCAGCTGTGTTACTAATGTGCCCTTAGTCACAATATGTTTCCTTTGAAGCCAGGGTGCAGTGTTTCAAAAGACAATCTCTTTAATTCTATGCAGATTCCCCCCCCCCCAATTAATGAATAGGAATTTTCCTTGAATGTTTAGGTGACTTAAAACAATGTAAGAAACAGACTTAATCCTTAATTTCTTGTACTGAGAAGGTTTCAAATTTGAAAACCTTAGACATGGTAATCATATCTGATTGAACTCTGTATGTGCTTCTTGAGCAATAAAGCTATTGTAAAAGTTACACAATGCTTGCAAAAAAAAATTGGTATGACCTCTTTGTGAAACTAAATGAAACAAAATATAAAGCTTGCAATACATTAAATCACATACATAAATAAGTGCTTTATGTGTTTATGTGCAGCTGTTATTTCTGAATGCACATATTTTAAAATGGAAACATTTACCCAACATGCTGATTAGCAATTTCCCAGTCCCAAAAAGCCCTATTGCCTTTAAGATGCAAAAGATTAAAATGCCTAAATAGATAAAGTTAATAGTCCATCTTCCTAAATGCTTGTATATGTTTCGAGTGTTGCAGTCCCTCCCGACTCTGTAGACTCAAGGGCTGGAGCTACTTTGATGTGGATTTTGTGTTTTACACACACGCACATGCCTTCACTGGAACTGAATCTCACTGCATCTCAGGCAGCAGGAGAAATATGCACATGCTAGGAGCCTGTGTGTTGCCTCACACTGTTCCTGCCTCTTAGGGAGAAAGCCAACTGCTTTTTATTATCATATCACCAATATTCAACCTTAATCTTAGCTCACAGTCATTTCCTTTCTACTGTTCCCTCGCCCAGCGATTTTACACTTTCCTATATTGAAATTGGTCAAGGAGAACATGCAAGTTTATGTTGAATCTGAAATGCAGTTCCCCGGGGGAACCCTCTCGCTCAGCCATGTGGCATCTCCGTCTCTGTAGGTAGAGCAGAGTTCTGAAATGCCTCTAGTTCCTTAGGACACACTGGCAACTGGCAGTTCAAAAGTTCATATGATGCCATATGTCCTGATAATTTTTATCTACATCTCAAACAATACAGTGCTGTCAAATAAAATCCTGCATGCAAACAAATGATACAATGCAGGGGAACCCTCTGCTTTAGCCTTTTCTTCTTTGTCCGACAAGCTAATGCAATAAGGCCAATAATAAAAGGTTGTGTACTGAGGCCTAAAGCCTGCGACAGATAAAAAAAGAAATGTTGGAAACCAATGAAGCTTTTACACAATTAGATTTTTTTGAGGCTGTGCTGTAAGGATTGCCCAGAGCCTGCTCAGTCCTGACTGATGGTAAAATCATAACTACATCATATTAGCTGTAGAGTTCACTGACAGGTTACTACAGATTAATATTGCTGCTGCTGTTCACTTACCATCAAACCAGAGGAAATATGAATTGAGCTGTTCTCCTAACAAACCCTGCATATTAAAAGGTAAGGTGTCCTACTGAACAATCTCCCCTGTCACTGAGGAAAGACACAAACAATGTCTATTTGAGAGATACGCAGATACGTTGCAGCATACTGATTAGTTCTGCGAGAAGAGCACCATGGCTGGCTGACAATCTTTCATGCACACTTATTCCTTCAGAGCTCTGGGCTACAGGACTGCAAACGACGCCCTAAAATGTGGAGCTACAGACCTGGGTGATTTAAATGCAGGCTGCTAGGCAAACTGCAGTGACATAAATTTGGTCCATGTGTTTTGCATCGTTTGAATATGAAACTAGGGAGGCCCGGGAACTCAATCCTGTTTGCACTAGACTCAGGAGACTTGGTGGGTTGTTTCCAGAGATGCTATAATAGCAAGGTGTGCTCACCTGTCCTTTATGTTAAAAATGCTGAGGAGACAAGAAACTGGTGCGTGTCAATAGTAATGACATGTACAAGTAATAATGGCATCCTTAAATGAAAGCCCTGTTATCTTTTCACCACCCTAAGCCTCGAATGAAAAAGTCAACTGTGAAACCAAATCAGAGCTCAGAGCACTGTGCAGGAAATGAAAGATGGAGGCCTGGTTAGTTAGGGGATGTCAACAAGGAGACAGTGGAGTAAGAGAACTACTTGGACATTCTGCCTGGAGTGCTAACAAGTGCCCTTCTTGGAGTCAGGTGGGAAAGTGTGCCTTTGGGGTTCTGTCAAAATGCTGGTTCTCCTAAGACTTGGGATACTGTGTCAGCAGAAGAAGGAGCTTGGAACAGGTGGTCTCTAAGGACATCCCAATCTTCAGGATTTCTCATATCCTAAGTAAAGTTCAAGGTCCACCCGTAAAGATGCATTAGCTTCTCAGAGGAGCTTGTTAAAGATGGTGAGTTTGGGGCCACTTCCACAGGGATTGAGTACACATTGAGGGGTAAGAGCCACAGAGTGGCAGTTTTATTTTGTTTTGTGAAGAATGCCAGAGCTAGAGTGTCAACCTGGAGAAGATAATAGTTTGTTTTAAAATAGAAAATACTGCTTTGCACAAGGACCTGGGTTCAGGTCCCCACTCCCCACCTGCTGGGGAGATGCTTCACAAGTGGCAAAGTAGGTCTGAAGGTGTCCACTTATCTATCTATCTATCTATCTATCTATCTCCCCTGCCCCTCTCAATTCCTCTCTGTCCTACTAAATAAAATAGAAAGGGGACAGGGAAAATGGGCACCAGGAGCAGCAGTGGATTTGTAGTGCTGGCACTGAGCCCCAGAGATAAATCTGGTGACAATAAAAATAAGTAAGAAAATAAATAAATAGATGCATAGATAGATAGATAAATGGAAAATGATAGTTTTTAAACTATGAGCTATAAACTTCATCAATAACATAAATGTGCAGATGATAGACTAGGAGAAGATATTTACGTGCTTAAAATTAATGCTGAGGAAAAAAAGGTGACACGGGATTCCTACCTAGACTATATAAAGAACTCCTGAAATTTAACCATAAAAAGACAGGAAACCCCATGGGAAACTGTGCAAAGAGGTAACTGAGAGAAGAGATGCTTGGGTTCACTCTTAATCAGGACAACACAGACCACTGTACATACATCAGAACGTCAAACTTGGGAGTCTGCACAGTTTCGGGTGTTCCCAAGGATATGGGCTGATAGGAACTTATCCCAGTTACTGGGAAGAAAACAAATAAATATAAGTTTAGAAAACAATCTGGTTATTTTGTTGACTATAGACTTAAGTTGAAGGTGAAAAAAGGTTCCATTTCACAAGGATGACAGGAAAAATCTGAGGTTTTGGCATAGCTGTTAATAGTGTACAGCTATTCACTTCCAAAAATGCATTTTAAGAAAGTCAATTACATAGTCTCCCCACTTCTGAAGTCCACTTCTTAGCACTTATTATAGAGACATAGGGATCATGTACAAGGATGCCTATTCAATATTGTTTTAGTAGTTGAGAGGTGTTATTGACAGGAGTGTTCTTCAATAGGTCAACAGATAAGTAAGCTTTGTGGAAGTATACTGTGTTATACTATGGAAGAAAAAATGGGGATATTTTAGATGTCAATGGATATATAATATGGATGAATTTTAAGGCAAAATTATGAGTAAAAAAGCAAAAAGAACAAAATTTCAAACATTTGCAGTCAAATGCTCTATCACTCAAACATTTGCTATTTGTCTAATTTTTTAAAATAAAATTTTAAAATGACTATTACAAATTGTGCTGCCAAGAACATATGTGTACACAGATCTTTTTGGATGGATGTGTTGGGTTCCTTAGGATATATCCCCAGGAGGGGAATTGCAGGGTCATAGGGTAGGTCCATTTCTAGCCTTCTGAGAGTTCTCCAGACTGTTCTCCACAGAGGTTGGACCAATTGACATTCCCACCAGCAGTGCAGGAGGGTTCCTTTGACCCCACACCCTCTCCAGCATTTGCTGCTGTTACCTTTTCTGATGTGTGACATTCTCACAGGAGTGAAGTGATATCTCATTGTTGTCTTGATTTGCATTTCTCTGACAATCAGAGACTTGGAGCATTTTTTCATGTGATTTAATATGAAAGACATATGCACATATCAAAACACTAAGCACCCTATGTGACTGTGAAAGGAAGTTAAAAATCAATATATTTTAACTAAATTTGGTCTGAAAATCCTGAGCACATCTAGGGTGTGTCTCCATCTTAAATGGGTGTAACAAAAGGTAGACAAATCCACTATCTCAGAATCTCCTGTCTGACAGTCACACCCATGGCACTGTTATCAACAAATGCCTCAGATTTCACAGCCAAGAGTGTAGCAAATGGTTTTTGCAAGGCACAGACTTACATAATTTTCTTCACAATGATCTCTCCCTCTCTTCAAAGAGTCCTATGTTTCTGTCTTTGCTCCTACTGTAAATTCTTTTACAAGACCAGTGTGACACCATTGACAACATGCCCTGCACACTTTCTTTCAGTCTCTGGTTGAGACCAGCTAAGGGAATCACCATATATATAGCTTTCATCTGAAAGAACGTGAAGGGGAGAGAAGAAGCACTTGGGGAGCAAGAACAGGCAGAGAGCTCAGTGAGTGATTTGAACCTGGGCTCAGGATTGCCATGTTGTAGGGTAGAGGGGTAGAGACAATTGTAACCCCACTGTGCATATCTCTAATCCTGTATTGTCAATATATTTTATAATTCAACGATCTTCATTACTCAGTTTTAATAAGTGTATTATCCAATCATAGAGCAATACTAATACTTAGTCAATTCTCTGTTGTAGTTTGTGTAGTTTGCAACCAACTTTCCAATATAAAAAAAAATGGCACTAGGCTCCTGTGCTAAATATGACTAGACATAGGCCCTAGGTCAGATTGATGGAGTTAATAATTAAGAGTATTTATATACTTCCCTAATGCTTGAGAGCTACTCTCTGCCCTAATCCAGCTGTCTAGGCTTATTTCTCAATTCTGACACCATCTTCCCAGACAATAGTTTTATCCTATCTGCATGTTAGCTGTCAGGATCAGGCAAAAACTACTGAAGTCATGCATGCCTTGGAATATACCTAAAATAGGTTTCCTAGCCTCTTCCCACATAAATACTCTTAGTTTCATCTGCTCTATTCTTACCTCTAGGTTTCTATTTATTACACAATTTGTCCTTCTTTGTATCTTTTTTTTATATATTTATTTTATTTATTTATTCCCTTTTGTTGCCCTTGTTGTTTTATTGTTGTAGTTATTATTATTGTTGTTGTTGGATAGGACAGAGAGAAATGAAGAGAGGAGGGGAAGACAGAGAGGAGGAGAGAAAGATAGACACCTGCAGACCTGCTTCACCGCCTGTGAAGCGACTCCCCTGCAGGTGGGGAGCCGGGGTTCGAACCGGGATCCTTATGCCGGTCCTTGTGCTTTGTGCCACCTGCGCTTAACCCGCTGCGCTACAGCCCGACTCCCCCTTCTTTGTATCTTACCGTGATGCTACCATGATGTCATCCTGTCTTCCCTTAGCAGATGACCTCATCAATGTGTCCTGGAACCCCACCTCCCCAGAGTCCTAACCCACCAGGAAAGATAGGAACAAGCTGGGGGTAAGGATCAATCTGCCAATGCCCACAATCAGCAGAGAAGCAATTACAGAAACCAGAACTTCCACCTTCTGCACCTCAAAAAGAATTTTGGTCCATACTCCCAGAGAGATAAAGAATAAGGAATCTTCCAATGGAGGGGATGGGATCCAGAACTCTGGCAGTGGAAATTGTATGGAACTGTACCCCCTTTTACCCTATAATCTTGTTAATCATTGTTAAATCACTAATAAAAAATAGCACTACGATGAACTTCTCAACAAATTGTTATATCTTTATGAATTTTTCTGATTATTTCTTCTCTTCCTTCTCTTCCTCCTTCTCTTCCCCCTCCACCACCACTGGTCCATCCTCCCTCTGTAACAGGTGGCTTAGTCATGTTAGACACAGTCTATGGGTGGACCTTGGAAAGACCACAATTTGTGACTTGTCACATCAGTTTTTAGAAAGCATTGCTTGTGAGTACTTGAAAGGCTGGTATTAGAAACCACTGAAGCCAGCAAATCACAAAACATCTGGGCTGAGACCCTCCTATATAAAATGAGCCATTTTAACTAGGTGATTTTTACAAGTGCCTCCCAGCTCCTAACATTACTTACTTGATTCTACTTACAAGCTATGGTGGGGTTTTGTTGTTTTCTTTAATCTGTCAATGAGAAATGTTCTCTGAAGTTTTTTTTTTTATACTGCTAATCATAAACATTAATGGTTAAACCCACAGGAAGACACCCCCCACCCCGTAAGAATATGATTAGTCTGCTCCTAGAGCAGTAGCTGCCAAAATCCTCATCCCTCTCTACCACTAAGTCCCTGTTCCTGGATAACAGCTGCTGCTTTATCCTCAATCTGCAACCCTCCAAATTAAGTTTTTGGCTGCATGTATGGTGACTAAGACTTAGAGGTGTGGCTGGAGATAGAATAGTATTTGCTCATCCAGGGTGACTGTGGCTAGTTTCCACAGCCAAGGCCAAATTACCCCTTACCCCCCAACTCCATGGAGTCATCTAGTGGATGACTAGTGACAAAAGCATCATCATGCTTTCTTAGACCATCCCTTGTTCCTTCTGCTTATCATTAAGTTACCTTAGGCATGTTCTAGATATCTAGGGTTTCCTTGGCCCCTTCTGTCAACAATCCCCACTAACAAAAACAAGAGTTAATAATAATGTGGCTTGCAGTATACTATACACATGATCATATATCTATCTTCCAATGTTCAAGGAATTAAATATTGGTGAATAGGTTACTAAGCAGGAAGCAGGGCACCTGGCTATCCATCCAGGAGAGGTAATGATTAGTCAGCATATAGTTAGTAAAATTCTCACCCCTCACTGAAACTCATTTTACAATAGTTGATTCTGTTAACTGTGTGTGTTACTAGATTTGTAGTTGTCAAATTATCTAACCTTTCATAACTTAGTATATCCAGTTCTCAGATGAATGGTTTGGACTAGATCTTTGAAAGTCCTGGACAAACATAAATTCTGTGATTTTGAAGCTTACCAAATTCTCTTTAAGACTTTAACTCATAATAATTCTTTTTAAGACTTTAACCCATAGGACATTGCCTTCAACTTGGATCAACAACAGTAGAGAATGTTCCATCCTCCAAAGGGAGGCTGGACAACATACTCTATGCTATACCCGAGGAAGATGGGTTCTGATATTGGGGCAGCTTGGAATGTTCCTACTCATGTCCACAGAATGTGAGCTCAGATCTACAGGGATGCAGAGGTCACATAGGCTCCTAAGCTGTATATGGGCCCCAGATCACATCACATTGATGGGGTTTACAGTAACAATATTTATACACCTTTCCCATATTAGGGAGCTACTCTCTTCCCTGATCCATCTTTCTGGTCCTTTTTCCAGCCATGACATCATCTCTCCAGACAATAACTTGGATCCACCTGCATATCAGATGTCAGGCTCAGGGGAACAAAAGTATTATAGCAACAGGCTCTTTGGAATATAACTAAAATATGCCTACTTGCTATCTACAAATAGAGACACTCCCCCCCAACTCTTCATTTGTGCTACTCAAGCATTTAGGTTCATGACTAGTCAACAACTTGTTTGGCTTTATATGTTAACTCTCTTTGCAGCCACCAGGTTCCAGATACTAGCATGATGTGCACCAGACTTCCCTGGACAGACAACCCCACCAATGTGTCCTGGAGCTCTGCTACCCCAGAACCCCGCCCCACTAGGGAAAGAGAGAGGCAGGTTGGTGCTGGGAAATTGTGCCAATGCAGTCACATCTGCCATGTTGTCCCCTCAGGCTACTGCTAGTTCCCGCTAGAGTTGGGACATTCTCAGAGTGCCTGTTCAGCCATGTTGTGCCCTCAGGACATTGTCTATATCCCCGCAATATCTGGAGTGCTCTGGTTACTCCTCCCCCCTCCCATTATCACGAGAGTTATCATCCTATCCTGGAGTGCTATGGTTACTTCTCCCCCTTCCCATTCTTGCGAAAGCTGCTCCTATAAAAGCCCTTCGTTTTCCGCACCTCACTCTCTTGCCGGCGCTCCACCCTGGTGTTCAGACGCAGGAAAGGTTACTGCATGAGGCGGCCATTTTCTCTACCTCCACGTGGCCCAACCTGCTTCTCTAACACCCAACTCTGAGGTGCCAGTGCGAATAAAGATTTGTGTTTCCTCTTCGCTCCGGACCCTCTCTCTCTCTTCTCTGCGGCCTGCGCACTACAACATCTGGCTCTACAACATCTGGCACCCAACGTGTCCCGCATTCACGCCCAGCCTGAGGTCCAGAAAAGCTGCCCAGACACAGGTAAGTGTCATCCACCCGCCTCTGTGGCCCCACGTCTACCTCCATCATGGGAATTTTTTCGTTTTATGAGGAGGTGTCCCAGTTATTATCTCCTTCTGCCCTGGGACAGATTCACGCTGTCACAGATGGTTTAATTTTCGCTATCCCTTGGATTTTCATAACTGTGGTCACCACTTACAAGATATGTACAACGTGGTCTGCCATGAGGATAAGTGACCTTGAGGCTGAGATACGAGAGTTAAAGCACATGTGCTTAAGACGCCCTCAGCGATCAGCAGATAAACCCAGAACTTCCATTCCCACAGACACGTACACGTGTTTGGAAGCTCCTCCTCTGACCCCGCCCCCTGCCGCCCAGGGTTCAGCTTCTCCTGAGATACAAGAGTTAAGAGATATGTGCTTACAACCTAAACGCCCTAAGCGATTTGCAGTCAGCACCCAAACTTCTGTCCCTGCAGACATGTGCTCAGTCCCTTCTGTGGCTTCCATGACCCCTTCACCCGCAGACACGTGTTCAGTTCCTTCTGCTTCTCTGGCCCCACCCCCTGTTTCCCCTGAGGCTTCCGGTTCTCTAGCCCCTCCTCCTACCGCCCCAGTTTTGGCTTCCCCTGAGACTTCTGCTTCTCTGACCCCACCCCCTGCTGATACATCATCATTAAGAGACCTTGTGACTGAGATACGAGAGTTAAAGGATATTTTTTCAGCATTTAAGGACCTTAAACCATTTGCAGTCCACCCCAAGAGCTCCAACCCCGTAGATACGTGTTCAGTTTCCCCTGCGGCCACAACAGCAGTTTCCACGGCACCTTCCACTTCCATAGATCTCTCCCCAGTGTCATCGAACCAAATCCACACCTTCCTGGTAAACGTGGCCCCGTCTAAACAAAACCCTCAGCCGTGGCAGCCATACTCCGCAAAAGACCTCGAAACACTCAGACAAGCAGTCAGGGATGACGGAATGCACGCTCCATGGACCAAGTCCGTTTTAAGGAGTTTTTACCACCATCTTAACACGCCCCAAGATTGGAAAGATCTGGCTCATGCTGCACTCCCCGACCCCCTCTACATACAGTAGAAGGCATACTTCCGCGATGAGTGCTCTAGACAGTCGCAGGAAAATAGTAACAAACAGGTAGAATGGGATTCTGATGCTTTGTTTGGAGAAGGAGCTTATGAATCTGGAGCTCAGCAGGCAGAAGCCAGGTTTCCAACCGGTTATTTTGAACAGGTACGCATCTGCGCAACACAAGCATGGGAAAGGGTGACCCCACCCAATGTAGATTCATCAGTTCCCATTAACTCTATTCGCCAAGGCACTGATGAATCATTAGCGAGCTTCATCTCAAGGGTGAAGACAAGCTTAGAGAGAAAGGTTTATAATCCTGACATCCGCTCACTACTCCTGAGCTCTATTGTCTGGGAAGGCATGATACCACAATTCCGTCAGGCATGCCTTAATCTTAAACACCTACACCCAGATAATTGGATTTTAGCAACACAGGAACTTACATCAGGCAATTATGGGGCATCTGCTATGACACAGGTTTATGCAGTTACCCCACGTAATCACAATGAGGCCTGCTTTCAGTGCAGTCGCCAAGGACATTGGCGTAACCAATGTCCTGATAAGCTGCGACCACGCCTCCAGTCAGGGAAACCCCACCTCCAGTTAGAGCGACCACGCCTCCAGTCAGAGCAACCCCGCTTTCAGTCAGGGAGCCAGAGGCCACGTACTGTTTGTCCAAGATGTCATAAGGGGTTTCATTGGAAGAGAGATTGTTGGTCCCAATTTCATAAAGATGGTTCTCCCCTGAATGGTACAAATTCGGGGCCTGAGATTTTGTGGACCACTCCTATTCTAGAACAAGGTAACCCTTCTATGACAGTAAAGATTGGCAATATTCCTTTTAAATTTTTTATTGACACAGGGGCAGCAAAGACGATTTTAAGGCAAGAAGAGGTTCCTCAAGATTGGGAACTCATCCCTGGACCCAGTATACATGGAGTAGGAGGGGTGACCCAATCATTTCGCACATGAGACTTGCTCATGTGGGAAGACCCGGAAGGTTCTACCAGACACTTCTGCCCTTTGGTAGCTAATATTAGCACCAACCTATTGGGCAGGGATCTTCTGGAGTGTCTTGATGTTAGGATATCCACAGACGCCTCTGAAGAGCGTAAAACTCATTCCCGTGATACCAGGTCTATTCAGCACCCCCAATACTAAATGCCACTGTTCGTAGCCAAACACCCCGCTTAAGCTGGCTTTCTAATGAGCCTGTCTGGGTGGAACAGTGGCCTTTACCTAGGGATAAACTATAAATTTTAAAAGAGCTTGTCCGAGATCAGTTGTCCTTAGGACACATTCGCCATTCTCGAAGCCCATGGAATACTCCTGTCTTTGTGATTAAAAAGCACTCGGGAAAATGGTGCCTCCTTCAAGATCTCTGTGCAGTAAATAAAACCATGCAGGTCTGGGGCTCCACCCAAAGGGGTTTGCCTCTTGCTTCTGCAATTCCCACAGGAATTCCAATCATAGCTATTGATATACAAGATTGTTTTTTCTCTATTCCCTTGCATCCACAAGATTGTAAATGTTTTGCCTTCTCTGTTCCTTCTATTAATAACACCAGCCCTGCTGACAGATTTGAATGGGTGGTGCTGCCCCAGGGTATGGCCAATAGTCCTATAATTTGTCAGGAGGCTGTTAAATCTGCCCTTGTCCCATATATTCATAAGGGCCTTAATGTTTTTCATTATACAGATGATATTTTATTATGGGGAAAATCAGATACAGATCTCTATGCCTTACGTGATTTTCTCATTCCTGCATTAAAGAAAAGCAGCCTTAATGTAGCCCCTGAGAAGATACAGCTAATCCCTCCAATATCCTTCCTAGGTTCAGAGATTTCTTTAACGCAAATTCGTCCCTTAAAACCTAATGTCACCTTTCCTTCTAACCTTACACTTGCTTCTTTACAAAGTTTTCTAGGAAATTTAAATTGGCTTAGGCAGTATCTCTATCTGCCTACAAGCTGCCTCCAACCACTGTTTGACCTGTTAAAAGGAAACAAACAGCCCTCCTCAAAACGTAAGTTAACTCCCGAGGCCTCCTTGGCACTGGAAAGGGTTAACCAGGCCCTCCAGGACATGCACCTTGTTCGATTCTCTCCCTCCTCTCCGGTAAACCTTCTAATCTTCAACTCCACCCCCACAGTAGTAGGGGCATTGTGGCAAGACCATGGGGTTCTTGAGTGGCTTCACACGCCAGTAGGAGGAACTCCAAGACTCCTCACTGAGATAGACGCGTTAGCATTCATGGTTCGCCAAGGGAGAAATAGGTCTGTGCAGGTCTTAGGGAAAGAACCGGATTTAATTATTCTGCCCTTTTCTCTCACAGATACAGAGTGGCTTATACGCCATCATTCCTGCTTTGCCATAAGCTTCCTGGAGTTTCCAGGACAAATAGATAACCATTTTCCTTCCAATAAATTGATAGCTTCTTTACCTCTTCTGCCTCTACTAGCACCTAAACTTTTCTCTCAAGATCCCATTCCTTCTGCTCTTACAGTCTTCACTGATGGTGGAAAAAAGGGAGCTGCTGCCCTTATATATTACCCAGACAAACAATCTCCTAAACCTCTCTTTACTGAGCTTCCTGAGAATTCCCCTCAGTACAAAGAACTTTATGCTGTTTTCCTTGCATTAAAAGCTGTACCAGAATCCTTCAACCTTTTTTCTGACAGTGTGTATACTGTTAACTTACTTCCATGGCTTGCTCATTCTTATGTGAAAATTGATGACAACCCACTTTCCCCTCTCTTGATTCAAATCGCCTCTATGCTCTCTTCTCGAACCCAACCACTATATATTCAGCACCTTCGTTCCCACAGCCCTCTTCCTGGTTCCCTGTCCGAAGGGAATGCTGCAGCTGACCGCCTTGCATCCACAGGAGCTCTCCTAGTCTCTGTCTCTGATCCTGCTGATTTCCATTCTCTAACCCATGTTAATCTTAAAGGCCTTCGAGCTCGATTTCCTGACGTTCCATTACCACAATTAAAACATATCCTAGCTACATGCTCTTCCTGTGCAAGTCTCATAAAAACACCTGCTATTCAGACTCTTGGTGTTAACCCCCGAGGCTTAAAAGCTAATGCTATTTGGCAAATTGATGTCACCCACATACCAAACTTTGGCAAACAAAAATATGTGTTTGTC
Source organism: Erinaceus europaeus (assembly GCF_950295315.1). Taxonomy (NCBI): domain Eukaryota; kingdom Metazoa; phylum Chordata; class Mammalia; order Eulipotyphla; family Erinaceidae; genus Erinaceus; species Erinaceus europaeus. The sequence goes on along the minus strand of NC_080179.1, from coordinate 14,992,531 downwards.
TCAATTGATACCTTTTATAAATTTATGTGGGCAACAGCTCAGACAGGAGAAAGCTCTAAAAAGCTTATAAGCCACATGACTCCTGTTTTGCTGTGATGGGCTTACCTCTTCAAGTGAAAACTGACCGTGGACCAGCGTTTACCAGCAAACAATTTAAAGATTTTTGTTCCCTCTGGAACATTACTCATACCACAGGCATTCCCTATAATCCACAGGGACAAGGCATTGTTGAGAAGGCCCATCAAACTCTTAAGGCTCAATTGAATAAAGATAAAGGAGGAATGTATCCCCCCAATATCCAGCTAGCAAAAGCCTTAACTACGTTAAATCTCTTTAATATTTACAATAACTCGGACTTACCTCCTATTATTCTTCACTGGCAAACACCATCTACTCTCCCATCTATTAAGGTTAAATGGAAAGACCCACTTGATAAAATTTGGAAAGGGCCTGACCCTCTATTGACCATGGGAAGAGGTTTTGCATGTATTTTCCCTCATAATTACTCTAAACCTGTCTGGGTTCCTGCCCGCCATGTCCGACAATACCCTCATGATGGCACTGTTATCCCTGAAGAACAAGAAACACAAGAGTACTAGATGCAGGATATATCCCAGGATCCATAATATGACATGGCAGAACCTACAAAAGTTGGCTCACAGAGCCCTCTCTCCTACCCCTTCCCTGAATGTCTTATGTTATGAATGGCCAGTTGTGTTTTGTGAGTGAGTGTGCTGAATGACCAAAAATTTTTGTATGACCCATCTGCTCAGAAGTACTCTAAATGTTACAACCATTGTTACTAACATGCATTAACTCTCTAAGTAACCTGAGTCTGCTTATAGTCCAAAGTCAATTATAGTAAACCTCTAACTTGTTACAAGTTTTATTGTTTTTCACAAGTAAGTGATTACAGCTATCAGTCCTTCATATGAGGAATCATCTGTTCATATGGTAAGGTATTAAACTGTAAGAAGTTCCTCCATATCAAACCTATGTGAATTAGCAACATTCACATATTCTTGTAAACTTAACTGGTGTATCTTGTCCTGCCACCATAGGCCTGCCTTTGTCAGCCAACAATTTAAAGATGTTTCCCTTTATAACATCACCCATGCCACGGACATCCTTTACTACCCCCAAAGACAAATGGCTGTTCCCCTGGACATCACATCCACTGACTGCTTCCCTTAGACTTGAGATATGATCCTACCTCTTCATATCAATGGATACATTCCCCCTTCCTTACCTGTATACCCTTAGTTGTGGGACCCTAGCTTGTTTTACTTCTTCTGCTCACAATAGGTCCTATAATTCTTTTTTTTCAACATTTTAAATTTATTTATTAATGAGAAAGAGAGAAAGAACCAGACTCACTCTGGTACATGTGCTGCCAGGGATCGAACTCAGGACCTCATGCTTAAGAGTCCAAGGCTTTAGTCACTGCACCACCTCCCGGACCACAGTCCTATAATTCTTAACAAGCTCATGGCCTTTTGCGGCAACAGATTGATGCCATAAAGATGCAACCTATACAAACTCACTATCATAGGCTGGACATGGCAGAATATTGAGTTGCTGTGGAGGATTTGCCCCCCTCCATCAGAACGTCCACCATGTAGAGGGCTGGCTAGCCAATGACGGGTAAGAGGAAACTAGCGCTATCCAGTCAACCTAAGACAGGGCATCTGGTACTACTGGGCAAAAATGACCAGGTGTTCCAATGATGGGTAAGACGGAAGGCTGATCCCCAACCTAAGACAGGTACAGTCCACCCTGCCACAAAACAAAGTCCGCCAAACATCAAAACGTGATATAAGACAGGGGGACATGTGGGGAGCCACATGTGCCCTCAAGGTTGCTATTGGCATGGCCATAGAGTTTATGTTAAAAGATAGTTCCTGGGAATCGGGCGGTGGTGCAGCGGGTTTAGCGCAGGTGGTGCTAAGTGCAAGAACTGGCTTGAGGATCCCAGTTTGAGCCCCCGGCTCCTCACCTGCAGGGGAATCACTTCACAGGCGGTGAAGCAGGTCTACAGGTATCTTTCTCCCCCTCTGTCTTTCCCTCCTCTCTCCATTTCTCTCTTTTCTATCCAACAACCACAATATCAGCAATAACAACAATATAATTACAACAAGAACAACTAGGGCAACAAAAGGCAAGATACAAAGAAAAAAAAAAGGGATAAGATAGTTCCCGCTTCCCTACACCTTAGAGTCTTTGTTAAAAGATAAGGTCTTTTTCCCCATGAATCACCCAGGACCTTCCAGATAAATGGCTGACTACCATGACAAATAATATAAAATATAATCATAAATGAATAGGAAAGATACATCCCCCAATACTCAGTTGGTCAAGGCACCAAACCTCTTTTCTATAAAGCATTCAAATCAGATGCCCTGCTAACCACGAGAAGCAGATTGTTTATGTTTCTTCCACAGGAATCCCATAAAAAAAGAAAAAAAAGACATCTGGACCCCTGCACACCCTGATGTCACCCACTAGATGGCACGACTACAGTGGCACACCCCCCGAAACCCTAGATGTCACCTGACGCGATCTGAAGAATCTGATTCGCAGACTCCAAGGACAGAACCTTTTTACTGCCTGTCTGCCTTACCTGCTTTTGCTTTGACCTGTCACGTTTTGGCGGTTCCAGCTCACAATCTACAGAAAAGCAGAATTCCAGAGGCTGACCTTCCTCATGCAGCATTTCATCCCCTGCCATTTCTCCCCCTAGTCACCTTCTTTGAACTGAGACTTCTATCGGACTTGCTCGTATACCCTTTGGACACTTTAGACAATTTTACAGCAGCTTCCTTCCCTTCACATTGCTTGGTTTTCATAGACTGACCCTGAGTAGTTCATAGACTTTACACACTGTTGCCCTGGGCATTAGATAAAAGGAAAGGGGGAGATGCTGGGAAATTATGCCAATGCAGTCACATCTGCCATGTTGTCCCCTCAGGCTACTGCTAGTTCCCGCGAGAGTTGGGACATTCTCGGAGTGCCTGTTCAGCCATGTTGTGCCCTCAGGACATTGTCTATATCCCTGCAATATCTGGAGTGCTCTGGTTACTCCTCCCCCCTCCCATTATCACGAGAGTTATCATCCTATCCTGGAGTGCTATGGTTACTCCTCCCCCTTCCCATTCTCGCGAAAGCTACTCCTATAAAAACCCTTCGTTTTCCGCACCTCACTCTCTTGCCGGCGCTCCACTCTGGTGTTCAGACGCAGGAAAGGTTACTGCGTGAGGCGGCCATTTTCGCTACCTCCACGTGGCCCAACCTTCTTTTCTAACACCCAACTCTGAGGTGCCAGCGCGAATAAAGATTTGTGTTTCCTCTTCGCTCCGGACCCTCTCTCTCTCTTCTCTGCGGCCCGCGCACTACAACATCTGGCTCTACAACAGGTTGGGAGTATGGATCGACCTGTCAACACCCATGTTCAGTGGGGACGCAATTACAGAAGCCAGACCTTCCACCTTCTGCATCCCACAATGACCTTGGGTTCATACTCCCAGAGGGATAAAGAATAGGAAAGCTATCAAGGGAGGGGATGGAATATGAAGTTCTGGTGGTGGAAACTGTGTGGAATTGTACCCCTCTTATCCTATGGTTTTGTCAGTGTTTCCTTTTTTATAAATAAATTAAAATTAAAAAAGTCTTTAACTCAATAAAAATGTAGCATTCTAAGTGGTACTGGGGAAAATGGACTGAAATGTGAAAATGAATAAAACTGGACCACCACATATCATCTGCATAAAAGTCTACTCCAAGTGGATCAAAGACATGGATACTAGACCAGAAACTACTAAATACTTAGAAGAAAACATTGGCAGAACACTTCATGGCATATGCTTCAGAAAGGTCTTCAGAGATTCAAATCCAACACCAAAGAAAGAAAAAACAAAAATAAATCAATGGGACTACATCAAAAAGCTTCTGCACAGCAAAGGGTAACATAAAACTAATAGAAAGACACCCCTCAGGGTGGGAGATCCTTATAGAACATATTTCAAATAAGGGACTGATAACTGAAATTCATAAAGGGCCTATTAAGCTTAACATCAAGAAAACAAACAACCCCATAAGAAAATGAGATGAGGATATCAACAGAAACAGAAGAAGAGATTCAGAGCATCAAGAGACACCTGGAAAAGTGCTCAAAGCTATTGAGTGTCAGAGAAATGCAAATAAAGACAATGAGATACAACATTACACCTATGAGAATGTCGTATATCCGAAAAGACAGTAATAATAAACGTTACAGAGGATGTGGAGAAAAAGGGCACTCTTGAACTACTTGCGATAGTGTAAATCGGTCCAGCCCTTGTGAAAGAAAGTCTGGAGATTTTTCAGAACCCTAGAAATAGACCTACCATATGGGTCATCAATTTCTCTCCTGGCAATTTATCCAAAAGAAACAAAAGCAGCTATCAAAAAAGATCTGTATATACCTTTGTTCATAGCAGCACAGTTTCTAGTAGCCAAAACACTGAAGCAACCCAGATGCTCAAATACAGGTGGGTGGCTAAAAAACTGGTGTATTTACATGATGGAATACTTACTCAGCTATTAAAAATGAAGTTGTCTTTTTTGTATCATCTTGGATAGAACTGGACATCATGTCAAGTGAGTTAAGTGAAAAGGAGAAGAACAAATACTGAATGATCTCAATTATAAGTGGAACCTAGTAATTAGGAATAGGGAGGGAGAAAACAAAGTGCAACATGACCTGGACATGATGTACTGCATCAAAATAAGGAACTCTGGGGGAAGGGGAGAGGAAGGGAAGAGTAGAAGAGAACTGTGGGGGCCAGGTACATAATGAAGTCATACGTATGTGACAATGACCGCACTGTGAATCACTGCCCCCCTCAAATAAAAAAAGAAAAGAAATTTTAGCATTCTTACTTATTTCTAGGAAAGATTAGACCTATCTTTGAAATATTAAAAATGGACTCACTTTTTGACAGATGAACACTACTTTTTTTTTTATGGTTACCCTTGATTTATGAGTCAATTTGCCACAGAATCATGGTTGATATGAATCAATCATTTACATTTTATAGTAGAACCATAGTGGTTTTCAACTTCCCATTTCAAACAAAATGTATCCTAGCATTTATGTTTCTATTTTTTCTTAAAATACAAGAGAACATGCATGTATTCTCTGTTTTTGGTTACACTTGAACACTTCGCACTGTGAGCAATATGTTTGAGAGAAATTTGTTGTACTGGTTAATATTCGCATAAATTATTCTAGGAGGTTAGAAATGGCATTCTGAATGATGGGAAAATGCTGATGTTAGCAGCCTCCTGATATTGTTTTATTGTAGCTACAGCCCATCAATTAACTTCGTTTTGTCTGATATTTCATTAGTAAAATAAGAGATGATCTACCTGACAGTTAGACAAAGAGGAATACAGTCTTCAAAGCACTAAAGACATCTACAGGATTATTTGAAAAGAAAAAGATAATCATCCACTTGGATTTTTCTTTGATGACATGGTGGATTGCCATGGAGACATAACTGATAGTCCCCTTTTCTTTTACCTCAAAGTAGTCTCAAGACCCAGGACTATGTGTCACTGAAACTATTAGTTTTTGGTACCTATTAGGCACTGGCACTGCCTAGATTTTGAACACAAGAACAAGCAAAGTCGATTAGACCACCAGAGTTTTCCTGTTTCATTTCTTTTATGATAAATTCCACAGCACAAAAACATTTAAAAAGAAACCTGCGAAGGAGTTTTTAAAACAAAATGACATTTTGCAAACTTTGTCTAAGGATTACTGCAAACAAATTCTAGGTGTGAGTAAGGTGAACTTAAAATGTAACGACAGAAAAATGTGTGAGCTAACTGCACAAAAAGGGAGCTTATAGAGAAAATTAGGCACATATGACTCCCCAAAACAAAAAGGTCAGTGAGTATGACAGTGCAAACATCCTACAAATTTCTAATAAGGTTTTTGACTAGAATTTTCTCTCAGGGAGCAAGAAGCCCAGCTGTTTCACAATAGGGTCTTTTGCCTCCTAGCAACTCAGCAGACAATGTGTATCCCAAGCAGAGCATCTGTTTTCAAGAAACACATCACACATCTCTGGAGAGTCTATGGTTTAAAGTGAATACTTTCTGTCCTTACTAATTCATGTTGCTTACTATTTATACCTTTTATTGATAATGTATTTAAAATTTTTATATATTACTAACTTAGCATGGATTTTATTTTTGATGTATTAGATTTAAGTAGAGCATAGAACTTCCAATTTGAAGCTCTTGAGTTTTTTTTTTTTTTTAATCATTAGTCTTTAAGCGAAAAGGTTTGATGGAATATTAAATCTGATGAATCATAGCAAGTCTGTGTTTGGTAGGTTTTATAGGCCACATAAAAACATTCATTAATAAAGTCACACTACATTGCTTTGAGTAAGTCCTAAAAGGTTAACGACTTGATGCAGGCTGGCCTAAGCTTTAGTGTTTGTGGGTGGTGTGTGTTGAACTTGGCTCACTTTGAAATTAGAATACAAAAGAGATATTATTCTCTATCTCAAAATCCAGATGCTGCATCTTCTTTCTCTTATTTCTTCTCTTTTCTTTTCTTTCTTTCTTTGTTTTTTCTTTTTTCCTTTGCTTTGCTTCCACCATCACCAAAATTTTGCTCACTCAGGTACATGTGGGTGACTTGAAGTCAGTGACATGCTCCCTGCAGGGAGATCCTGGTGAGGCCCTGGCATCACAGGAGAAAGTCACCCTGTCCTGCTAGCAGGGAGAAAACTGATTTGAATATGAATCAATCATTTTAGAACAGAATTTGATATCTGAGAAGTAGATTATTAACTGTTTGATTTTCTTTTCCCTTGGGAACTTATTTTGGAAGCTGAGATACAGAAACACTTACAATTTTCAGACAAGAATGACTTATACAAACACCTGTTAGAATATCATGTATCCATAGGATACTCAGTAGGTATTTGTTGACTGACTGGATAAGCACCAGATTCAGGAGTTAGAGACCCAAATCCTTGTATTCTGTGACTCAAACACTTGGAATAATTATTACACTTGAACTATTTATTCAGAACTGATGAATCAAACTTTTATGATTTAGAAACATCAGATCAAACCAGATTGAAAATATGTGACTGCTTAAAAATATCAAATTGTACAACTCCTATAATATTCAATGAAGTCTCTATAGGCATTTTGTGAAAATTGATGAAATCTGTCTCTCTCAGAAAAGAACTCTTTTCCGTCCTGACATATGGGAGGGTAAGTTTATCTTAAAAGGAGACTTGTGTGGTACCTTGACTCTGTCTAGAGTTGTTAGTAAAATAGATGACTCAGATTGGTTTCATGTGGGAGATAAGTCAAGACGTTTCCATGAGGTTGTAGGGCTGACCTACAGTAGTTTAACCATTTCCTGAACAAGTGGAATCTGGTAGATCAGTTGGATGATAGTTCCCATGTTAGTCATTGTAGAGAAAACAAAACAAAACAACAGCAACAACAACAAAAAAACTTCATATAAAAAGGCCACCAGGGTTATATGACTGCAATTGTTTCCAGGCTGAAACAACTTTGTATCTGCTTATTAGTGTCACTATCTTGTTATTTTGTTCTTTCAGAATCAATAAAATCTAAACTCACTCTATGGTTTTACTACTAATCTCTTGAAAGAATGTGAACTACTGAACATCAGAAATGCCAGGCCAAGAAAAGAGACAAAGCTAATAATGTGTCAAAGCTAAAATTGTTTTTCATGGTTTCAATAGAGTTGATTTATAAAGCTAAGTAGAGATGAATAATTAAAACTTGTTTTTCCTTGTTTCTACAATAGCAAAATATGTGAGAGCATTTTGGGAGGGCTGCATACTAAATTACACACATTAAAAAATTCTGCTTTTGCCCCAGATCAAATAAAAGGGATTTACAGTTGATAATATTTATATACTTTCCCCATATTTGGGAGCTACTCGCTTCCCTGACCCAGCTTTTTAGTCCTATTTCCAACTCTGATACCATCTCCCCAGATAATACCCTTAGATGATACCATCTCCCTTAGATAATACCTGAATGTTAGCTGTTGGGTTCAGGCAAAAATTAGTAAAGCTATGGGCCCCTTGGAATATACCTAAAATAGACCCTACTAGCTTTTTCCAAAATGGAGACCCCCAAATCTCATCTGCTCTAGTCTTATCTTTAGATTCTTGATTATTAAACAATTTGTTCTGCCTTATATATTAATGCTTTTTCAGCTACCAAGTTGCATATGCTACCATGACACCAACCCAATTTCACTGCACAGATGACTTCATCAATGTGTCCTGGAATCCCACCTCTCCAGAGCCCTGACCTACTGGAGGAAGATAGAAACAGACTGGGAGTCAGGCGGTAGTACAACGGGTTCAGTGCACGTGGCACAAAGTGCAGGGACCAGAGTAAGGATCCCGGTTCGAGCCCCGGCTCCCCATCTGCAGAGGAGTAGCTTCACAAGCGGTGAAGCAGGTCTGCAGATGTCTATCTATCTCTCCTCCTCTGCCTTCCCCTCCTCTCTCCATTTCTCTCTGTCCTAACAATGACGACATCAATTACAACAACAATAAAAAAGCAACAAGGGAAACAACAAAAGGGAAAGTAAATAAATAAAAATATAAAAAATTTTTTAAAAGAAACAGATTGGGAGTATGGATCGACCTGCTAATGCCCATGTCCAGAGGAGAAGCAATTAAACCAGACCTTCTACCTTCTGCATCCTATAATGATTCTGGGTCCATGCTCCCAGAAGGATAAAGAAGAGGAAAGCTTCCTATGGAGAGGATGGGATATGGAACTCTGGTGGTGGGAACTGTGTGGAATTGGACCCCTTTTATCCTATGGTCTTATTGATCATTATTAAATCACTGAAAAAAAATTCTGCTTTTTTTTCTTTTTATGAAACTTAATATTGAGCATAGAAACTGGATTATGTCCACTCAACCAAACCATTTTTTCCTTCTATATTTTATTTTATTTGACTCAGCAGCAGTAACAACAACAAAATGACCCTATCCAAAAGTGGAGAGAGGATATGAACAAAATATTTATCAAAAAAGAGATCCAAAAAGCCAAACAGACACATGAAAAAATGTTCCAAGTCATTGTCAGAGAAATGCAAATAAAGACAGCAGTGAGATAGCACTGCATTTCTGTGAGAATGTCTGATATCAGAAATGATAGCAACAACAAATGCTGGAGAGGCTGTGGGGGGCAAAGGAACCGTCCTGCATTGCTAGTGGGAATGTAAATTGGTTCAATCCCTATAGAGAGCAGTCTGGAGAGCTCTCAGAAGGCTAGAAATGGACCTACCTTATGACCCAGCAAGTCCTCTCCTAAGGAAGCTATATCCTAAGGAGTCAAACACATCCATCCAAAAATATCTGTGTATGCAACACAATTTGTAATAGCCAAAACTTGGAAGTAGCCTAGGTGTCCAGCAAGATATGAGTGGCTGAGAAAGTTGTGGTCTATATATATAATGGTATTAACAATGATGAATTCAACTTCTTCACCTCATCTTGGATGGAACGCCAAGGGATCATGTTAAGTGTGATAAGCCAGAAAGAGAAGGATAAACATGGGATGATCTCACTCATAGACAGAAGTTGAGCAATATGAACAGAAGGGAAAACACAAGGCAGAATTTGCACTGGGTTGGTGTATTGCACTCAAGTGAAGGACTCTGGGGAGTGGGGGTAGTGCTGGCTTTCAAGTCCAGGTGCATGATAGTGGAGGAGGATGTGCTGGTATAGCTTCAGGGGCAGGAGACAGACTACCAGGGAATCATGGCTGAGTGGGACGCAGTTCAATCTTTATTGCTGGGCTAGCTTCGCAGGAGAGAGACTGGGACTCTCGGAGTTGGAAGGCAATTCCAAGTGTGTTAAAACAGAAGAGCAGCTATATATATACTCGCCAAGTAAGGTGGAAACAGGATGTGATGTAGAGAGGGTGGAGCAAAAAGAGACTGGTGGAAATCAGGGTGACTACGAGAGGGGGCGGAGCAAAAAGACATCGTGAACCAGTGGGGATTAAACCAATGCCCTGCAGGCAGGGCGGTTCCTAGGTAACTGGTTATGTAAATAGACCACAGGGATAAACAGGGGGAAGCTGGCGTACTGCCCAACAAGGACGTAGGCTGGAGGTTAGAGAGTTTTGTAGAAGCCTGAGAAATTTAACATTTGTACCAACAACTGTATTTATTTTTGAGTCTAAACCATTATCTCCCCCCACTAAAAAATAAAGCTAAATCTTTTAATGTCCTTGCTTCTCAGAGGAAGTTGCTTTAAGCATATGAAAGGATTCTGAAGAAAAAAAAAAGAAAGAAAAAGAAAAGGATTCTGCTTTTGTTGTGCCTATTCCTTTAAGTATGTGAGGTAACTTTTCTTTACAGGAAAACACATAAAGATTTTTTTTTAAATATTTATTTATTTATTTATTCCCTTTTGTTGCCCTTGTTGTTTTATTGTTGTAGTTATTATTGTTGTTGTTGTTGGATAGGACAGAGAGAAATGGAGAGAGGAGGGGAAGACAGAGAGGGAGAGAGAAAGATAGACACCTGCAAACCTGCTTCACCACCTGTGAAGCGACTCCCCTGCAGGTGGGGAGCCGGGGGCTTGAACTGGGATCCTTATGAAAGATTTTTTTTTTTTACCTCCTGTTATGGAAGAATGGTTTTGTGAAATTCATTACTCTCATCTTTTGTACACTTAAAAAAAATGTTAGCTTTCAGTCATTGCTAAATGAAGTCGAATGTACCCTACTTAGTAGTAGTTTTTGTATTTAATGAAAAGGGAGTTCTAGCAAAATGAGTTTATCGAGCATAGTTATTTGCATGATTTCTCTCCTCAGTACCAAGTCATCCATTTGTATACAATTTAAGTAGCAAATGTATCCAAGTGATTGGTGGCCTCAGAAATAACCTTCACAGCGTTAGGGTCAAGGGTTGAACTCACATTTATGCTAAATTCTTCGTGGACTGCTATTTAACAACTAGTTCCTGGGCTGGTAGGATTGAGAAGCACTGGTCTGCATCTAAGGTGTAAACACTTCCAGAATGGCTACTCTCAAGTATCAGACTTGAGTTGCAAAGACATATAGACAAGTATCTCTTACTAGTCAGCTATAGATTTCAGCTTATCACTGCAAATCCTTTTAAGTTACATGATTATGGTCATCTTGGTTTTTATTTGACAGAAGTTGTAGGAAAAAATTCTCTACATGAGGAAAAAATGGGATGGTAAATTATATTAGGTGATTTACCTCTGTCATTAAAAAAAACTTGCTATTGAAGTATGTTATCATTATTAGAATCTGTATCTTTGTAAATGAAGTAACTTTGATGAACATATTCCTAGGTTTATTTTAAAAAGTGCTAGGCCACTAGAATTGCTAGTTCTTTTACACTGACACAGGGTAAGTCGGGTCTATCATATACATAGAAATTAACAGTATGGTTATTCATATCTTAAAGGCACTTTAAAGAGACTGATGTAGAGTAAGGCTTATCATTTCCAGCTGCTAAGGAGGAATGCCTGCAATGTGAGCTGCCCAGTTTTGAAGATAATGGATTTATGCCTCGCAGGAAACCAAATGTGTGACCACTGGGACGAGAATCTGTTAAGTATCATGTTACTATTTCTCCCTTTTCTCTCCCATCTAAGGTCACACCTCAAATATGAACATGCCCCAGAGGTTACCCAGGTGATTCTGGGCCATTCCAAGCATGCAGCTGTACAGGGCTTGACCTTAAAGTTACAAATGACAATTGGGGGTGGGGGGAGAGGGTCCTTTTAAACCTTGTTCTCTCCAGAGCATAGCTTCTGACATTTCTGTCTGGAGACCACACGAAGAAGGCTCTCCTTAAAAGCTACTTTCAGATATATGCTTAACACCAAATTGAAAAAAATTGGGTGGTGTGTGAGGGAGGCTGTGGTGAAGAGAAAAGGCAGGTATCTACTCACTGTACTCTGTAAAGAATTAGATAATATTTAGTTTACGAACAGGAGCACACCATTCCTCTCATGGTAGTGGATGAAGTGGTGTTTATTTTTATTTTGTATTTTTTAATGTGGTGCTAGAATTTAACCCAAAGCTTAATGCTTACAGGACATGCACTGTAAAATATTCATTTATTACTTACTTTGGACAGAGACAGAGAAATTAAGAAGAGAGGGGGGAGGTGCAAGGAGAGAGAGAGAGAGAGAGACATCTGCAGTACTGCTTCATCACTTGGGCAGCTTCCCTCCTGAAGGTGGGGGCCAGGGGCTTGAAACCATGTCCCGTGGTACTATTACATGCATACTCCACTAGGTGTGCCACTTTCCAACCCTCAACCTTTTAAATAAAAAATGTATGAGAGGAAATGGAGGGAAGTAGATAAAAAATAATAATAATCTTTATCCCTAGGGGGGTCGGGTGATGCTGCACCTGGTTAAATGCTTGAATTACAGTGCGCAAGAAACTGGGTTCAAGCCCCTGGTCCCCAGCTGCAGAGGGAAAACTTCATGAGTGGTAAAATAAATCTGCAGGTGTCTCTCTATCTCTCTCCCTCTCTATTACCCAACCCCTCTCAAATTTTCTTTATCCAACAATAAAATAAAAATATATTTTTTAAAAAAGTCTTTATCCCTTCCTTCCTGCAAATGAATTTCTTATTTACTTCTGGTTAATTATAATTTTCATGAAATCTAATAGACATGTATGTTGTGCCCCGGATTATATTTCCTTCAAAATACACATTCTAAATAAAATATTTCCACACTTAAAGGAGCTGAGTCAGGAGGCCAGGTGGTGCCTGACCCAGCAGAGTGCACATAGTATAGTACACAGGGACTAGATTCAAGTGCCTGGTCTTCACCTGCAGGGGAGAAGCTTTATAACTTCTTTTTCTTTTTCTTTTTCTTTTTTATTTATAAAAAGGAAACACTGACAAAACCATAGGATAAGAGGGGTACAACTCCACACAATTCCCACCACCAGAACTCTGTATCCCATCCCCTCCCCTGATAGCTTTCCTATTCTTTATCCCTCTGGGAGTATGGACCCAAGGTCATTGTGGGATGCAGAAGGTAGAAGGTCTGGCTTCTGTAATTGCGTCCCCACTGAACATGGGTGTTGACAGGTCGATCCATACTCCCAGTCTACCTCTCTCTTTCCCTAGTAGGGTGGGGTTCTGGCGAAGCAGAGCTCCAGGACACACTGGTGGGGTTGTCTGTCTAGGGAAGTCTGGTCCACATCATGCTAGTATCTGGAACCTGGTGGCTGCAAAGAGAGTTAACATATAAAGCCAAACAAGTTGTTAACTAATCATGAACCTAAAGGCTGGAGTAGCACAGATGAAGAGTTGGGGAGAAGTGTCTCCATTTTTTAGATAGCAAGTAGGCATATTTTAGTTATATTCCAAAGGGCCTGTGGCTGTTTTAGTTGTTGTTTTTTTCCCCCTGAGCCTGACATCTGATATGCAGGTGGATCCAAGTTATTTTCTGGAGAGGTGATGTCATGGCTAGAAAAAGGACCAGAAAGCTGGATCAGGGAAGAGAGTAGCTCCCTAATATGGGATAGGTGTATAAATATTGTTGACTGTAAACCCCATCAATTTGATGTGATCTGGGGCCCATATTCAGCTTAGGAGCCTATATGACCTCTGCTTCCCTATAGATCTGAGCTCACATTCTGTCGACCTAAGTAGGAACATTCCAAGCTGCCCCAATATGAGGACCCATCTTTCTCAGGTATAGCATAGAGTACGTTGTCCAGCCTCCCTTTGGAGGCTGGAACATTCTCTACCGTTGTTGATTCAAGTTGAAGGAAAGGTCCTATGGGGGCATACAAAGGGGTCTGTTTTGTTATTCTTGATACAGATGACTGGTAACAATGGAGAGAGGGATTTATTTGATGTCTATGCCCATCATGTCTGCTTGGGAATCTCAGGACTCCCTGAATAGGGCCCCAGTTGATGGGGTGGCCTAATGGTGACTAAAGAGTCATTGTTGAAGTATGCCAGTCTCTTGCCATTATTCAGCTTTTGCAGTCCTTGCTTTGATAAGGATAGCTTGGGAGTGAGTAAGGGAAGTATAGTAGGAAATAGATGAGGAAGGTATCTAAGTCTAAGTAGACACTATTTCTTTTTTTTTTATTTCTTTATTGGGAAATTAATGTTTTACATTCAACAGTAAACACAATAGTTTGTACATCCATAACATTTCCCAGTTTTCCATATAACAATACAACCCCCATGAGTTCCTCTATCATCGTTTTTGGACCTGTATTCTCCTCCACCCCCATCCACCCCAGAGTCTTTTATTTTGGTGCAATACGCCAATTCCAGTTCAGGTTCTACTTGTGTTTTCTCTTCTGATCTTGTCTTTCAACTTCTGCCTGAGAGTGAGATTATCACATATTCATCCTTCTATTTCTAACTAATTTTACTTAACATGAATTTTTCAAGGTCCATCCAAGATCGGCTGAAAACAGTGAAATCACCATTTCTAATAGCTGAGTAGTATTCCATTGTGTATATATACCACAACTTGCTCAGCCACTCATCTATTGTTGAACACCTGGGTTGCTTCCAGGTTTTGGCTATTACAAATTGTGCTGCTAAGAACATATGTGTACATAGATCTTTTTGGATGGGTGTGTTGGGTACCTTAGGATATATCCCCAGGAGAGGAATTGCAGAATCATAGGGTAGGTCCATTTCTAGCCTTCTGAGAGTTCTCCAGACTGTTCTCCACAGAGGTTGGACCAATTTACATTCCCACCAGCAGTGCAGGAGGGTTCCTCTGACCCCACAACCTCTCTAGGATTTGCTGCCGTTACCTTTTCTGATGTATGACATACTCACAGGAGTGAAGTGATATCTCATTGTTGTCTGTAAGTAAGGTAATTAAAGGGTTCTTTTTCTTCCCTGTAGGCTATGGGAGCCTGAGGGCTTTTAAATATAAGTAGGCTTTTTAACTGAATCACTGACTCTGACCAAGAGATAAAGCAGGGTGGGGCAGAGATAATCCAGTGGTTATGCAAAGAGACTCTCACAGCCCCACCGCTAGGCCACCAAGGTATAGATCTTCTCCTGAGCTTCTTCATTGGTTCTCTGTCCCCTGGTGTCAGCAGAGGGCCTTGTCCTCACTGCTCCAGATTCTGAGGACAGTAGCAATGGAGACTCACAGTTGCATCTGGTGAGTCTTAGGGGAGCCCTCTCCTCCCTTCAGCCATCTTTTTGTTGGTGAAACAGACTGGAGGTGGTGTCTCAACTGGTAAACTGCCGGACTGTTACCAGCCACTTAATCTCTCCCAAGGCTCCTCTCTGTCCATGAGCCACATGAGTTTGCACTCACCGGTGATTTGGCGGGTTCCTGAAGTCCTTCTAGTCCTGTTTTGTTGCAGTCCCAGGTGGTCGCCTTTGTTATTCCTAGTTGACTCGGGAGAGGAGAGGAGAGATACACAGCTGCTGCTGCTCTGTGGCCCCACCTCCGGAAGTCAGTAGACACTACTTCATTATGAACTTCATACTGACTCACTGTAGACTATTGAGTACTTTTGCTTTCAGGTATATATTTTGCCCTAATTTATGTATGCATGTGAACATATGCACTATCTCATGGGACCTGTTCTATATCTAGGTTTTGGGACTTTGTTAGGAAGTGAACCACCTGGAACGGAATTAGAGAATCCTATGAAAGGAAAGGTCTCACTCGAGTAATGAGGCTGAAGGGTTGACATGGTTTCTGGAGACATCCAATAACAGTCCAAAAAATTACTTTTTCCTCTTTTGATTTTTTTAAGTCTTGGTATAAATGTGAAACATTTTAGTTTTAAACTGTGTTAGTAGAAATGGTTCAACTAGACAGTACAGATCTAAATTTATGTTTAAAATGATATGTCTTTGTAACAAAAGTTTTTCTCCTGTTGTGTATTAAAGACCATGTTTATGTGTGTGTCTAAAGTTTGGTAAACATTAACTTTAAGGTTAAAAGTGTAACTTTGAAGCTACATTCTTACCAAACAAAGTTAAATAAAAGAGTTTTAACATGATTCTCATAAAGGTAAAATTAATTTGCATTTAAAGTCTAAGGTAAAAATTAGTTAAAAATCAATATATTTTAACTAAATTTGGTCTGAAAATCCTGAGCACACCTAGGGTGTGTCTCCATCTTAAGTGGGTATAACAAAAGGTAGAAAAGACGTTATTGATATGTAAAGCTCTCAAATACCTTCTCAATTAAAGAGATAGAACCAGACCCAGGCGAATGATAGATTACACAATGGTTATGCTAATGATTCTCATGCCTGAGGCTCTAGCAATGGTTCTTTGCCTTACCACATTTTATTGCACTTAAATTGGTTAAACAGCCTTAAAATCATACTAAAAAGGCCTTCCAAAATTATAAAGATACTTAAACCAATTATAATCATTGAGTTACCAATTATAGTAAACTTCTAACTTGTTACAAGTTTGTTTTATTTTTCCACAAGTAAGTGATTACAGCTGTCAAGCCTTCACATGAAGAAACATCTGCTCATATGGTAAGGTATTAAACTATAAAAAGCTCCTCCATATACAACTTATATAAATTAACAACATTCACATATTTTTCTACACTTAACTGGTGTATCTCATTTTGCCACTATAGGCCTGCCTTTGTCAGCTAACAATTTAAAGACTTTTTTCCTTTATGATATCACCCATGCCACAGACATCCCTTACAACCCCCAAAGACAAACAGTTGTTGAAAAGGCCCACCAAACACCTAGGCCCAATTAAGTAAAGAAAAAAAAAGGGGGAGATATGTCCCCCCAATATTCAGTTGGCTAAGGCACCAACTACATTAAACCTCTTTTAATATCTATAAAAATTCGAACCAAATGCCCTGCTAACCATGGGAAGCAGATTTGTTTGTGTTTCCATCACAGGAATCCCCGGAAATCCATTTGGACCACTGTCCTCTGACATCGCCCACAAGATGACATGACTACAGCGCACCCCCCTGAGACCCATGATGTGACCTGACATGATCTGAAGAACCTGATTCACAGACTCTAAGGACAGAACTTTCTTATTGCCTTCTCTCGCCCATTGCTGTCTGCCCTTCCTGCTTCTGCTTTGCCTGTCACGTTTTGGCGGTTCCAGCTCACTCTCTACAATAAAGCAAAATTCTGGTGGCTGACCTTCCCCATTGAGATAGATGTGCAGTGCTTCATCCCCTGGCATTTCTTCCCCTGGTCGTCTGCACTGACTCTTCTATCGGACTTGCTGGTACACCTCTCGGACACTTTACACCACTTTACAACAACTTCCCTTTACGCTGCTGGGTTTCTCAAAGACTGACCACAGCAGTCCATGGACATTACGGGTTGTTGTCTTGGGACTCTATAGGCCATGCCCCATCACCTGCAGGCCCTGCCCCCAGAGTCAGGAAATGCCCCTTTGCCCACCAGGCCTCCTCTTGGCATCACACTGGCTCTTGCTGCTCTCCTACTTGTCCCTTCCTGTCCTGTTCCAGTTCTTTTGAAAATGCCTGCATGATATCATTCAGGTTTATGCCCAAAAGGTTTCTGTTCATCCCTACATTACTATTCCTCTGTCACAGATGGAGTCTTTTACAGACATTGACCCATTTTAATTTGACGACTAGATAGAAAGATAGGGAAAGATGTAGAAAAATTGTGAAGAGATGGTGAAGCCTGGCAGAGCTTAACCTATGAGATGATTCCCTCCAGGTAAGTCTCTCTCTCTCTACAGAGGGGTTGAGCAAAAGGAGGGGACAGACACATAAATCTCACAAGGTTGGTGGCTAAGTAAGTCTTCCCTCCCCCACAGAAACATCCTACATATTCCTGCCGGAGCTTGGCATTCCTTAAAAAACATTTAAGCCTGCCCCACTCTAAATGTCCTATACTTTGGCCATTAGATAAAAAGAAAGGGGGAGGTGTTGGGATATTGTGCAGATGTGGTAGAACATCGGCAGGGCCCACAAAACACTGTATTTCCATGCAAGTTTTATTTACAGATATCCACCATGTTGCCCCCTCAGGGTATCGCCCATTCCTGTGAGAGCTGAAACCCTAGCAACAATTGCTATGGAAGCTTTCTACCTTAACAGAGTGCCTTGTTTTCTCCACCCCCTTTTCTAGCCAATCCCATCCCAACTTGCCACTTCCAGAGTTTCTCCCATAAAATCCCTCCTGCTTCAGCCTTTCTCTTGCTTGCTTTTTTCCTCTCTTTGGCAACACAGAGAAGGGCTGTTAGGCATAGTGGGAGGTGACCATTTTGCTAGCTCCATGTGGCCTAAACCACCCTGCTCTCACCCATTTCTGGGGTGCCTGCGTGAATAAAGATTTGTGTTCCTGCTCCGCTCAGGTCTCTTCTCTCTCCCCCGTAATGCAACCAAACAATTACTGACGTCTCTGGACACAGTCTGAAGTGAAGCATACTGAGGTGGTACTCATTGCATTGATTAGGCTGGGATCAGGAGATGCGATATCATTTGGTATGAATTGAGAGAAGCATGTAGGAAAGTGAGCCCCACTCTAGAGGTTCCAGGACTAGGGAAATATAGGCTTTATAGAGGAAATGGGAGGTTCCTGCTGTCTTAGGGTTTAAGAAGGCAATAGATAGTTATTGCTATAATCACATTATTTGGCAATTAACTTCTGCGGGTCTCTTGCTCTAGCTCTCCATCAATCTCCCCATGCCCTCTCAATTTCTGTCTCTACTCAAACAATAATATATATGTGTGTGTGTGTGTGTGTGTGTGTGTGTGTGTGTGTGTGTGTGTATTGCCTCCAGGGTTATCACTGAGGCTCAGCCTGCAATATAAATCCACTATTCCTGGTGGCCATCTTTTTTCCATTATTGTTGTTGCTATTATTGTTGTTGCTGCTGTTGTTGGATAGGACAGAGAGAAATTGAGAGAGGAAGGGAAACCAGAGAGGTGGAGAGAAAGATAAACACCCGCAGACCCGCAGACCTGCTTCACTACTAGCAAAGCGACTCCCCTGCAGGTGGGGACCCAGGGGCTTGAACCAGGATTTTTTGCCAGTCTTTGCGCTATACTCTATGGACACTTAACCTCGTGCACTACTACTGCCAAGCGCCCAAAATAGTTTTTTAAAAAAGAAAAGAATAGAAAAGTGTTGATTCTGCATTCCTAAATACATGCCTGGAAAGATGGTTCAAGCAGATAGAACACTTTCTTTGCGAGGGTGAAACCAGCAGCTCTGTGCCAGGTACTGCATGGCCAGAGCAGTTGTTCTGCAATCTCCCCAACACACAAACACTGAAATAAATAACTAGGTCTTTTCTTTTAAATGTACAGTGAGCCATCAATGTTACATAAATAAATAATAAATAAATAAATGCTTGACAAGTTATATTTAATAGAATGTATTCTTTCTAATTTGAATACTATCATAACTTCTGCAATCCCCAAGTTTTGGGACAAAATGGATGGGACTGGAAGTTTTTATGCTTAGTGAAATAGATGAAAGATGATGGTTTCACTTATATGTGAAATCTAGAGATCTGGCTTACGTGAACTTACAAAAAATAAATCCAAACAAAACAGAAACAAGCAAACTGTAAGACTTGTGAGAACTACGGTGGTTATCTTTGGTAGGTTGGAGAGTGAGGATATGGGATTTTGGTGGTGGGTATGATGTGTAACTATATAGTTTACTCTTTACAATCTTGTAAAAAACTATGAATAACAAATAAAAGCCATGTGAAAAAAGATTAAGCAGATATATTATATATTACCTAAGCTCACAGTCATTTTTCTCCCAGTACATCTTCAACTTCTCCACCGTTCAGCAACCAAAGGGTTATTAAATTGGCACCTGGAGACTTCCAGGATCACCTTAGCTCTAGGCCCACAGTCCGCCTTGATTGGTCAGTACCTGTATCCCCTTCCTTGTACAAACCATCAGTAGGCATCGATTTCCTTTGATAGAAAACGAAGCTAAGCTGAAGTGCCCCCACCCCCACAAGCTCCCTTTTCAATTTCAAGTTCTACATTGCTTAGTAGACATCCACTTTCTCTTCCACTTCCCTCATTCCCACATACATACATTAGTTTTTATTAAGAACCAATCTCCATTTTAACTCAGGACAGTGAAAATTAATGTTTCACAAAACAACTGCTGGTAGAAATGGCCTTAGAACATATTGAAATTTGCTTATGTAGTATGGCATATAACTAAGAAAATTAAATGATGTATCCAAGAAAAAAAATAAAACAGGAACATAGACAAACAGGAATAATTTCTTTAAGATATATGTTGGAATATAAGAGAATCAGGGCCAAAGTTTTACTATATTTTACATATACATTTATTATAGGCTTTAGAACTCTCTAACCTCTGAACTATACTGAACTATACACAGCACAACATTTAGGAGGTACAAAGCGCACTATAATTTATAATTGTTGCTTCATTTTCTCTAAAAACTGTTTTTGCTTCTTAATTACTAGCTAGGATACTGAATTTTCTGAATAGTAGGATTATTTTTATTTTAATATTTGTCTGTTGTCCAAGAAGGATGCCAGAGGACCTAAAGGGGGTTGTATTATTATATGGAAAACAGAGAAAGGTTATGCATGCACAAACTATTGTATTTACTGTCAAATGTAAAACATTAATTCCCCAATAAAGAAATTAAAAAATAATATTTGTTTTCTTGACGTCACCAAAGGTATCTTTTCACTAAACTGATGCTAATAGACTTTGTTGAAGAACACAGCAAGAACAGTGACTGACCAGCACCTGTTCAGACACCTTTCTCCCAAGAACCTATTTTAGTTTTCGCAGCAGTGCTGAACTGAGATGGGGCTACTGGAAACAAGGCTCTTTTATAAACAGCTCCAGAGTCCTACTTAGTCGCACTGCTGTCTATTGTATGCTGAATATCCCTGGGGCAAAAACAGAGCTGCTCTGATTTCTTTGTAAAAGGTGGGTGCGGTGTCCACAGAAGACCAACACCCAAGTTTTCTTTCAAGGCCTAAATAATTTATTTTAAATTCAAAGCTTTCTCCCTAATCCAGTTTATCTTGCCTTTTAGGAGTCATCCCTTTCTTTCTTTGGGTGCGGGTGCTGGGTGGCAGGAACAGGGGTTGACTACTCAGGCCCGTCTTGAACATGTGTCCTCTTAGATGGACTAAAGCTTTGCGTCTCAACTAAAATGCTTTGATTTCTAAAACCTCCCATTTAATCTTGTGATTCCTGGTTGAAATGGCAAAATAATGCCATTTTGTAAGTGAGCATTAATACATACTGTAAATATAAAAGCAGTTTCTTCTATCACTGGTCATGCAAAAAAAAAAAAAGTGCAGTGTGATAATAGTATTTAATTTGCACCAGTAGGTGAGAGTCCCAAATCCTTCATTATGAGGCTAAATGTGATTTTTGTTTGTGACCAGCATGAACGCTGACCTCTGCCCTTTGAATGATCTTTCTGTCTCCCCAGAAAGTTCATGAAAAGGTCACGGAGCTGCACTGACTTCCTCTGTGTGTGCATGGACGTGTCTTTGCTACTGAATTGGGAAAAGACCTTGCCTTGTCCATTCAGTGGCTTCCTTCGCTTTATTTTTTAATGGAAACCTGGTCAGTAATTGTAATTCCCCCCCCCCCATTGTAATTCACACCTGAGTAAATGCAGAAAGCTCTACATGCAGCATACTTAGTTTGTGTATTACCTAGGCCATAACACTCAATTAAACACACTTCCCAAACCCTTTAACAAAACAAAACACAGCACTTACTGGTCACAAGTTCAAAGCAAGAGAGAGAAAGGGAGAGGAAGAAGGAAAGGGAGAGGGAGAGGGGGAAGGGAAAAGGGGAGGGGAGGGCGAGAGAGAGAGAGAGAGAGAGAGAGAGAGAGAGAAGCTTAATAGGCGGGAATAAGAACACCAGTGAATTTTTCTTATGAATTCCTTCATGTCAAAATCATATCATGAGTGACTGAATTTTCCCTCTAGATCATCTTGGCATGATGGAGAAGCAAAAATAAAAATGATTTCTAGTATACTCTTGAAGTGATTCCTTCTTTTGATGCTGCCTGTCAACGTAAAAGGGGTTATGAATCTCTGGAAATCTGCTCTGCTGACACCATCAACTGTGTAGTCACCGGTTTTCAAATCTGACTGCAGTAACTGGTACAGCTGGAGGGTTTTAAATCTCTACTAGAAAACTATTGCCATTTACAAACAAGTATTGTACTGAAATGGTGAAAAATGCACTTGCGTCATTTTTAGAACGATTGTGGAAGGGGGATATAACAATCCTTTTCCAGACTGTAAGCAATATATATATTCATATCTTGTGCTATTTATCTTGTAGATATACAGCACTGGAAGTTCTCGGCTGCTTGCTGTTAGGTTAGCACTGAGAAGGAAATATCCCGAGGTTTGTCTCTGCCGTATATCACTACAGCTGTGCCCTTTGATTACACTGGGCACCACCAGTCATTAATAACAGAGAAAGCTTTTTGTCTGGCAAATGCATCATCTTAAAGTCCTTTCTTAACACCTACGCATTTTTGGTGTGCTAGCAAAGGTAAATTAAGGATGAAGCTTGTTTATTTTACAGCCACCCTTGTAAACAGAAATAGCCTTTTCCAGAGCCATTCAAGAAAACATATTTTCCCCCTCATCCTATGAATTTGAAACATTCTCATATTTTGCATTTGCACAAGGGAACCCAGTCACTGGAACAAACAATGTGAGCACAGTGCAATTACAATGTTCATTCCATCACCGTCACACTCATTTACCTACCATAAGGAAACAAAACAGGCTATCATCCAAGACAGTGGCTGTATAGATTAGAAAATCCAGTGGAGGTCACATTTGAGGATTTCTAGAAGAGCACAATATGAGTGGAATTTGCAAAGTTGAAAGCCGCCCGCTTCAGAAAGAATCAATATGGTCAGACTTGAAGCTCACTGAAGGTGTTGCTTTCAAAGGTTAATGACCGTGACCCAGGAATGCTGCATTTTTTTTTATCAATTCACCCCAAAGTTGGCCAATTCCTACACTTCTTGTTTCACATTACATTAACTGTCTTTACATCTAATATGTTGCAACTTGTTAAGGGAGAGTATAATCCTCATCTTCTATCAATGTTATCTGTATTTCACGAGAATCCACTAATAATCTTTTCTTGCCTTGTCTAGACGATTATAGGAACATTTTCTGTGTTTCTGATCTTCAATCAAGTTTCCCTTAACTCACTGATTTTTACTGATTGATTGATCGTTGTCTCCATGGCATTAGTGCTACAAATAAGCCTTTTATTTTTCAGGTAAAAAGAAAGACAGAGACAGGGGAAGGGAGGGGAAGATACCACAGTACTGAAGCTTCCTCCAGTGTGGTGGAGGGCAGGCTTAAACCTAGGGTGTGAGTACTTCCTTGGTTCCTGACTCTTTGGCTTGAGGGGAGAGAAGCAAGACAGAATTGGGTTGTGATTACATTAGATTAGTTTTTTGAACTGTTCGCTCGTGAATAAAGAAATACTACTTCTCCGCTCAACCATGTGTCCCTGGTCGTCCGTCTCCCGCCACGAAGCTAGCCGGCATACTGGCGCCCTGAACTTTGACTGACAACTGTGCAAATCAGAAACGGTTTTACCTAGTTTGGGACAACACTCAATCTTTAAAATTGCCTTTTTTTTTTTCTTAGAAGGAGAGACAACAGCTCTACCTCACCACTTGTGAAGCTTCCCCTCTGCAGGTGGTCTTGTGCAAAGTCCTTGTGCATATTAACCTGTGTGTCCTAGCAGGTACACCACGGCCCTGCTCCCACTACCAATTTTTGAAACTAGATAATCTTTCTAAAATGCAAATCCCATTGCCTTCCTGTGAAATCTCCCATCAATGCGTCACATAATCTGATACTTGCCTTCTTTTCCCACTTCCTACAACTCATATCCAACCAACCCAAATAGAGAGGGGGAGAGAAAGATAGACACCTGCAGACCCGCTTCACCACCTGTGAAGCAACCCCCCTGCAGGTGGGGAGCCAGGGGTTCGAACTGGGATCCCTACGCTGGTCCCTGTGCTTTGCGCCACAACATGAGCTTAAGCCTCTGTGCTACCGCCAACCCCCTCTCTCAAGAGTTTTAATGCAGCAGTTGGTGCATGCACACAGTGGATATGTGCAAACATCTGAGAATGAGTAAATTCCTTATAATGAAGACGTACTTTGCCCAAGCCCAGAGCCAGACCTAATTTAGGAGCAAATTGCAAATCCCAAATTTGCATGTCAGCACAGAGAATGCCAAAGGCCATTTGAAATTAACACGAGAACAATATTAGCCATCACTTAGTACGTGCATACCAAGTGCAGGCCTTCTGCTTCCCTTATAACAGCTCCAGGAGGGGGAGTTCTTATTGTTTTCAGAGTCAAAATCCAAGATGCACCTGAGGTCAACAATTCTTCAGAGGTGGATTTAGGGTCCAGGAGTGTAGCTGTCTGCCTCAAGTTCCTTTACCAGCTGCAAAACCTTATGCCAGGGCTGGGTCAACTACTGTTCTTTTTTAGTTTTCCTTTTGTTATTTTTTAAAGACTTAATTTTTATTGCCACCAGGGTTACTGCTAGAACTTGGTGCCAGCACGATGAATCCACCACTCCTGGTGGCCACTTATATTCTTTCCTTCTCTTTCTCCATCCTTTACTCCTTCCTCTCTGGATCCCTTTGTCTGTCTATCTTTTCTTCTTTCTTGATACAGATAGAAATAGAGAGGAAAGGATAAGAGGAGTGAAGGACAAAGAGAAACACCTGCAGCACAGATCTACTGTGCATGGAGCGTCCCTCCATGAGAACATGCAGGGTTAGGTCAACTACCTTTCTGGGAGACTGAAGTTGGCATTGAAAGCCTGCTTCCCTTAGCTCTCTCACACTCTTGGTTCCAGCTGTACTGGTGTCTGCTATGAAGAGGGTAGCATCTTTACAGTGATCACAGGCCTGGGTCTCGTTAGGTTCCTAGTACTCTGCCTCTCCAGCTCTTGGCTCTCAAATATTCCCCCAAGCTCATTTCTGTTCCCTTTGGGAACCAATGAGAGGCATCTCACCTCTGCCTGGTTCATAAAAGTAGCATCACATCCTCAGGATTCTGCTGCTAGATGGCTTCACTGAGCTACTTAGCTGTTTAACTTCAGGCAAGTGACTTAACCTCACTGTCTCCTTCCCAGTCAGATAAGTATCTAAGCGCTCAGATAGCATAATGGTTCTGCAATCAGCTTTCATACCGATGCTCTGAGGTCCCTGGTTTTTTTTTTCCCAGCACCAAATTAGCAAGAATTGATCA
The DNA here is from genome assembly GCF_950295315.1 of Erinaceus europaeus. Taxonomy (NCBI): domain Eukaryota; kingdom Metazoa; phylum Chordata; class Mammalia; order Eulipotyphla; family Erinaceidae; genus Erinaceus; species Erinaceus europaeus. Next base: position 14,967,179 of record NC_080179.1, on the reverse strand, counting down.
GTTCTCTGGTTAAAAAAAACACATACTTGGCACATAGTACATATTACAAATGTGTACCGAAGTATAATTTCATGCATCATGCTATTTCCCACTGTTAACAGTAGCATCTGGTTCAGTTGAGTCCTATTACATCCTCTCTCCTTTTAGATGCCCCATAGATTGAAATACTTTTGATTTGGACAATTGCTTTCATTCTTAGTCTCTCCTTGAGGTCAGTATTATATCAAGTACTAGTGGAGAAGAACGGAGGAGTAACACACAGCTTCCTGGGAGCTTAAGATTGTTCAAATAACAAAACAAAGCAAAAATCACAGTCTTTACCATGAAATGTTCTGACAGTCCCCAGCAGGGAAAGGAGGACAATTTGGGATTGTGGAATAGGGTAGGTATAGAGGGGCCCATAGGAAACCTAGAGGCTGGTCCTTTCCTGGGAGAAGTCCGTAGATTAATCTGTTCAGAGCTGAAAGCAGAACAAGCACTTGGTCACTATCCCAAGGATCTGAACTAAAGGAGTTGAGATGGGGCAGGACATGGCAGTGGGGACGCTAACAGTAGGAGAAAGGAGGAGTCAATTTCTTCAGTCAGGTGAGATGCTTAGGGCAAATCACAGAAGTCTGATGAAGTCAGTGACAAGTCAGTGTTTACCCAGAATCCCTCCTGCTTCTTGGTTCATAGGGTGTAACTTAAGTGCCAACTTGACTGACCTACAAGACAGCCAGTAATCTACACAAACATCCTTTATGGGTATAGTTGATTCCAGCAGAGATAAGCATTTGAATTGGTAAACTGGCTAAAGCAGATTGGCCTCTCTAAGGAAGATGTGCTTCCTCCAACCCACTGAAGGGCTGGATAGGATAAAAAGGGAGAAGAGAGGAGAATTCACTCTGTCTACCTATATGCTTCAGCTATGTCATTGGTCTCTTGCCATTAGTCTATGATTTATACCATTGTCCCTCCCATTCTTAGGTCATGAGATGTGGCCTAGAACTCAAAGCTTTGGTTATACTAGTTTTTAGATGCCTGGACTCAGGCTAGAATGACCACTAGATTTCCTGGAGTTTTTGCTTGCAAATGACTTTGTGGGAATTTCAACCTCTTAATCATGTGAATCAAGCCTTACAGCAGATACAAAGAGAATTGTGGCCTGTATGGTATTCTCCCTGCTTGGTGCTCCCCGCATTTCTGAAATCAGTGATACGAAGAAGCTGAAGTTCCAGTTTAAGAAGTAATCAATCAGGATTTGGGCAGTGGCGCAGTGGATTAAGTGCACATGGCACAAAGCGCAAGAACCGGCATAAGGATCCCGGTTTGAGCCCCAGCTCCCCACCTGTAGGGCATTTGCTTCACAGGTGGTAAAGCAGGTCTGCAGGTGTCTGTCTTTCTCTCCCCTTTCTGTCTTCCCCTCCTCTCTCGATTTCTCTCTGTCCTATCCAACAGTAATGAATGACAGCAGTAATAACAACAATTACAATAAACAACAAGGGCAATAAAAGCGGAAAAATTATTTTAAAAAATTGAAAATAAAAAGTAACCAGTCCTGGGCTGGGATTCATGCAAAGGTCCTGATGTAAAACCCAAACATCTGAGCAGAAGAATCTTCAAAGAACTGAAGTATCTGAATGAAGAGCAAGACTTTGGAAATTAGGAGGAACCTGAATCTGTTTACTGTGAGTCCTGCGTGGACTCGGCCTGCTAACATCTATGAGTCGTGTGCCCACCCACTACTCTTCATACACAGAGCTCTAGCTCTTACTGATTTTAGTATGGGTAGACTGAGCCTAAATGGAGCACAGAAAAGATAAGTGTTTTCAGTCCTCTCAGGAGAAAGTGCTATGTTCCCAAATAGGACTCATGGTAGACTTCAAGATGAGTGAATTATACATTTATCTTCTTTTTTAAGAAAAAAAAAATTTTTAATTAATATTATTGGCTAGAGATAGAGAGAAATTGAGAGGGGTGGGGAAGATAGAGAGGGAAAGAGACAAAGAGACACCTGCATCTCTGCTTCACCATTCATGAAGCTTTCCCCCTTGCATGTGAGGACCAGGGGTTTGAACCTGGGTCCTTGCACATTGTAATGTGCATGTTTAACCAGGTGTGCCACTGCCTGACTCCGCAATATAGGTTTTCCAAACCCCAAATCTATGTGTGTTAGTAGTGATTTCTTCTCTGTTGAGACTGATCAATGTGATAATAAATAGACAAGGTATGGTGAAGTATCACCAAAAGAATTTAGGTTCAGAAGCTGGGCACATTGCCACTGTCTCTAGAATACCCGCATTACTGATGTAGTTATGTGGGTAATGTTGACCTTTTCTGCATCTCTATAGGGATTCACTACTTAAGAATCCCTCTGCATCCCACAATGACCTTGGGTCCATACTCCCAGAGGGATAAAGAATAGGAAAGCTATCAGGGGAGGGGATGGGATATGGAGGACTGGTGGTGGGAATTGTGTGGAGTTATACCCTTCTTATCCTATGGTTTTGTCAATGTTTCCTTTTTATAAATAAAAAATTTTTTAAAAAAGAATCCCTCCTCCATACCAACTCTCTTGTCAATAATGTGCGCGACTCAATCGGTCAGTCGTTTCCAGTGGGTTAGTGGTGGCAGGGGCATATATCAGAACCAGTAAGGGCTGTTTCTACTTTCAAAGTCATTATCCAAAATACCCCCCTGGTATCCATCTGTTAATTCCTGCTCCCAAAGAGGGGCAATTACTAAATTCTAGATCTCAGTTTTGATCAACCATGGGTGATTCCATTTCATGGCACTCAGAATCTCTTCTGTGTTCAGAGCCCAGGAATCTTTTTCCAACATTCATTCATGTTGACAACATCAACTTTAAGTATTTATTAAGAGTTAGAAATAGCTCTTTTAACAAGAGCAGCAGCTCTATTGGGAGTGACTTACAAATCATTGTAGTTACTGGATATTGCTAACTTACTGTGTTCAAGAAGGCAACGTGCCCAAAGAGCCTGGCACATTGGTGTAAATGAGAATGATGTGATCTCTTTCCTTTAGGGACAACCAAGTGGGAATACTCCTTAAATATACACATAAGAGACTTGGAGTAATATAGTCATTGAGAAGACAGGCTCTAGAGAGGAGTTCACTGGCAGCTCACTGGGGGTATACTGGCCTTTTCAGCTTGTGTGTAATTCCATGTGTAAATGTTTTTACCATAGCTTATTTCAAGCTACCAATATGACACCACTAAATGCAGAGATGGAAACAGATTCTCACAAAGGGCCCTCTCAACCTGGCAAAGGCTGGCTCCAGCATACTACTAGCAGTAAAGATCATTTCTGTAGTCTTACGTCTTAGCTCTGACATGCACTATTGAGGTTCTGGTTGTACTTCCTTTAGCCTTCTGCATCTAGCAAGTGAGACTACGGAAGGATTTATAGAGCTATTTGAGGGTTCCATACAATAAGCTTTGCAAAGTACTTGACATGAAGAAGATTTAGCAGGAAGAACAGTGTTTGGTGCATAATCTCAGTAAGCACAAATTACAATTAGATACAAAGAGAATGGAGGTCTGACTTCCAGAAAGAATGTTCTAGGAGTTAAGAAAGATATATATATATATATATATATATATACACATATATATATACATATATATGTATATATATATATATATTATACATAAAGAGAATGGGGACTTTGGAAGGGGACTCTCAAAAGTTGGAGAGAGCATGGCAAAATCAAGCAGGTAAGATAGTAGCAGTCAGGTTCTAAAGGTTCCCTGAGGAATTCTGGGAAGCATGGCCATGGAGTAAGGGTGGACAGAATAGACTTTCTCCCAAAACAACACACATCTACAACTATGAAGCTTAACAAGCCTCACCAACTACAGCTGAGGCAACCTCAGAAGCACAGAAGCCTCCGGGATTAAAAAAGAAGAGAGAGAGATTGAATACTTCAAGTTCTCTAACTGAATAGATCATATCTCTAAGTATAAATATTTTCTTTAGCGTATTTAATGTCTCAGATTTGTAAGATGACCATGTTCTGACATTGGGCTTAAATTGTTTAAGCAGCTCTATAAATAAATATATATATTATATATATGTATATATATATATATACATATATATATAATATACCTAAGTTACTTACATCCTTAGGCCAGATAGATCGAAACCATTTGGCCCTGTCAGTATTTAAGGTACTGTTATTAGTAGATATCCCTAAATGTCATAAAGTATAGTGAGGTCAAATATATTATGTTAAATCCTAACCATTATATTTTCAAAGCAAAATAACTAACTTGGCTATAATAATAATTAACTATTGCTATTTTAAACTCTAAGACTAAAAGGAACTCTTCCCATTCTCTTTAAGATCTGTATTTCTCCTAATCCTGGAACATGTGCTTATATTTCTTGATGTTTTTTTTCTCTCTCTCTCTGATACCTTACCCAGTTATACTGCTTCTGTTGACCTCAACTAAATCAACCCTACCAGTGCCACCATACCACTTCATATTGCTACTGACATGTTACTGCAGATTGTATCCAGAGATGTCACGCCTGAGATGTCAGCTGCCCAACTCCTCTAATCTGGTGAGCTCTTTCCTAACACATGGGACTCCCTAGTTCCATTTCAGATGGCATATTTTCTAACACAGTTACAGATACTAGCTATAGTCTAGGATCTAGGGTACTAGGTACACGTGTACATGTATCCACAAACAAGGGGTAATTATAAAGCTCAAAGTAAAATTGCTTAATAGACCACCATGATTAGATTTAGACCTAGTAAGCCTGGCATTCTAAATTCTCTAATCATATATTTATTACTTAGGCCTAGATACCCTCCTATTCTACCCTTTACTTAACTTCCCTCAATCACTCTGTCAACTCAATTAACTATACAAAAGGAAGTAAGAAATATTTTTCCATCTCTTTTAATTTCTTCTGACAGAGCATCAGCATTATTGATAAGCTTCAGAAGAAACACAATACAACTGGCCAAGAATTATACTGCCAAAAACTATATAAGTCTGAGTATAGTTATCGAAAGTTTAGTCCCATAAGATAAACATTATCAGCTCTGGTAAAGGTTGCTCATAGCTGTAGAGGGGTCTAAAAGTCTACTGGCTACAGAGTCACACATGTTCAGTTCCCAGTAGAAGTAGCCACGGCGGATACCTGGCACACCTCCGCCGAGATGCTTCTGATCAATTTGATCAGAAGCAGCAGCCAAAGAGAGTGACTTGCTCAAAGTCCCTTGCTTTTATGGTTTCTATTCTTTCTGATTCCACGTAAGTGAGAAATTTACATTCTCAATGGGAGGCTGACAATAAACAAATAGACAAATAATTTATAAAGATAACTAAAGATTGTGGAGTATGCTCTGAAGGGAATACGCAGAATTTTGTGGCAGAAAGGGTTTGGATAGAAAAAGTATTTTCGACACTATATTATTGATATGCAGAGGTTTTAGATAGTAATTTAACTGAGATTTAAATAAAAAGGAGTAAGTTTTTGAAGTCTTTGAAGCAGAGCATAGCAGACAGAAAAGAGCAAGTCCAAAGGCCTGGCATGTTAAAGGAACAGAAAGGCCAGTGTGTCTGAGTGAAGCAAAGGGGAGAGTGGTGAAAGATGAAGTAAAGACAGAGACAAGAAGTAAATCCCAAGGGTTTGAGTTTCAGCCCATCTCATGGAAGGGTTTTAAGCAGTGGAGAGATATCTGTTGGGTAGAGAATGGACTTACAGAAAGAACAGTTGGGAAACTGAAGCCCAGAAAGAGACAATACCATAATCAGCTCCAGAACCCAGGTTTTCTGCTTTGAGGTCCAGCATTTTGTCATTTTGCAAGTAAAGAATTATCCAAGAGTCTTTAAATACTGTTTAGACATGTTTTTTTTTCTCTAAAGTCTATCATCTTCATACTCCTCAAAATTATTATGAATAACTATCAAGTGTGTGTGTGTGTGTGTGTGTGTGTGTGTGTGTGTGTGTATGAGTGTGTAGATGATATAGGTGGTATGTGGTGTGTTAGAAAAATGGTAAACAGTTATAAGGCTTTTGCATCATTTATAACTCAGTTCAACAAGCACATCTTGGAATTGCTAGCTTGCAGGTATAGCAACACTCTCTGCACCCACCATTCTTTCCCTTTCTCCTTCTAAGATCCATGACTGTGTCCAGATAACATCCGTTTTCCAGTTCCATTTGTGAAGAGTAACCTTGATTAAACCAAGTAGAACTTTGCTGGGGATTTCTAAGAAAGTTACAATTTCCTGACAAAGGCCACATTTCTTTATATATCTTTACCATTTTCTCCTTTCTGTGAGAAATCATGAGGATGAAAGTCACATATTTATATGGCAGAACAAGGAGCTAAAAGGAGCCGGCTCTTTGTTCTTTTAAAACTGCTGCGCCAACTGTGCAAATATTTTTCATGACATGTAAAAAAGCGCATTTGGCTTTTTGTTATATGTAACTGAACATGTATGAACTGATCCACTGGCCTGAAGTGAGATAGAGATGAATTAATACAGAGTGGCTACAGGCCAATGTAAATAGCTTGTGAAACTATGAGATAGGTTGCCACGTAAGTGTTAGCGTCAAGCAAAGGAAAGCTGTAGATTTTCCTAGCCAAAAGGTATTTTCTTAAAAAAACTTTTTAAATTTGATTAATGGTAGGTTGCAAGGTTGTATGATCATGGTTTATAGTTTCACACCACACCTACCACCAGTGTTCTATATTCCACTCTCCCACCTCCCAATGATAACCACTGTAGTTCTTAGAAGTCACAAACAATTTGCCTGCTTTTTTTTATATAAATATTTATTTATTTATTCCCTTTTGTTGCCCTTGTTGTTTTATTGTTGTAGTTATTATTGATCTTGTCATTGTTGAATAGGACAGAGAGAAATGGAGAGAGGAGGGGAGGACAAAAAGGGGGAGAGAAAGATAGATACCTGCAGACCTGCTTCACTGCTTGTGAAGTGACTCCCCTGCAGGTGGGGAGCCGGGGGCTCGAACCGGGATCCTTCCAACGGTCTTTGTGCTTTGCATCATGTGTTCTTAACCCGCTGCGATACTGCTGGACTCCCTTTTTTTCCCCCCTAAGTGTATCAATTTTTTTCCCTAAGTGTATCTAGATGCCACATATGAGTGAAAACCATCTGGTAGTTGCCTTTTATCTCTTTACTTATTTTGCTAAGCATAATCACCTAAAGGAGGTACTTTCTAAACAAAGAGCACAGTGCTTCCTTCAGGACGAATTCAATATGCATAAACCAACTAAACCAGGAGACCTGGGCCCATGAACATTTGGACTGTATCAGAACAAGGAGCCCTGGAGAATATCCGAGTTATTTGCAGTCAATACTTACAAATTAGGTAAGTATTTGCCTGGGCAAATTTGCGCCTCTGCTGCTGGTCACTCTCTGTGAAGTGACATCTGGAATTAGTTCAAGTCATTTTTGACACTCCCCACTACCCCCTTTATGGAATGAAGGTACACAGCTTATCTTCCAGGTTTCTTACACCCAAAATTCTACCAGGCTTCTAAAGATCAGCCTATCTCAGTCTAGAGAAAGTGAATGTAAATAAGAGCCTTCTTTGTCAGTTCCATCTAGTCCCATTCAAATCTTTCAACAACTTACTCAAAAGCACTATTTAGGTCAAGGAGCAAAGAAAGTATTCATGATTCATTTCCTGACATTAGAGATCCTCTTAAAATATCCATGCTTTCTCTTACACACAGATACACATAGACATTAAACTGAAAACTCAAGATCTATTTGTAATCAGTGCTACGTGGTTTCAATGTTCAAACAGCATAAATTGGGCTGGGAGGTGGCACCATGGGTAAAGCTTTAAATCCTTAGGCAGGAGGTCCCTAGTTTGATCTTCAGTGTCACAGGTGTCAGAGTGATGCTCTGGTTTTCTCTCTCTTCCTAATAAACAAATCTTTTTTTTTTTTTCCTAGTAGTGCTGCAAGGCTCTCTCTCTCTCTCTCTATATATATATATATATATACTACTCTCTCTATATATATACTACTCTCTCTCTATATATATATATATATACTCTCTCTCTTCCTCCACTCTTCCCTCTCAGTTACTCTGTCTCAATCCAGAACAAACAAACAAATAAATAAAATTAAAAATTAAAGTAGAGAGAGGTGCAGTTACATTTCAGCATATATTATATTCTACTATAGCCTCATTCTTGGTCAGAGCCACAGTCAGCCCAGGAGCTGCTCTGCCTCTTTCCTGCACTCCTATTTTTTTGAGGGGGTAACCCTACTCCTCCCAGGAACCCAGGTAGTCTCTGTTACAAGCTAAAGAGCTGTGGGAAAGACTCTTGTCACTATCTCTGAACCCTCCCATATAAGAACATTCTATGTTGAGCTGACAAAATAGTTCACTGGGATAGTATATCTGCTTTGTCATGCATAAGAAGTGAAGGTTATTTCCTTTGTAATCTATTTATTCTATATCATCAGAATAGGGTCTGTGTTATCTTAATGTTTTACACCACCCCCACCATGCTCAGCACTTCCCCTCTTCTCTTAGCCAATCATAAAACTGTGAATCTTTGTATCCAATCCTTGGAGAACAGGGCAGTTTCAAACCTGCATTAGGAAATAAATACTTGGCTGGTGTCTGACTGGCATGTACCAACATGGTGGACCTATGTTGGGCCTGTTCCCAATTCTGCAGAATCAAATAAACTATCTCGCTTCCTTTCTCAATTCTCCCGAGTATATTCTTGAGGTGAACAGGTTAATTTTATTTCTTTTTTTATTGGGGGATTAATGTTTTAATAAACAAATCTTTTTAAATAAAATAAAATTGCTACTTTGTGTTATTCCATAAACATTCACGGTATGTTTGGTTCATGAACTCAAATAAAGTTCCCTTTTTATTGAAAAGATTATAGAACAGGTAATAAAGTGAGTTTCTATAGGCAAGAGCAACCCATACTTTTAACCTCTCTGAAAATGCCCAAATGCATGACTACTGAATACTACCCATGAGGAGCCTAGTCCTGGACTAGACTGAAAAATCTAAACGGTCAGTCTCTGTGACAAGCTTTGTAACACTGAAAAAAAAAATAAAAAGTTCACTTGTCTACTCTTCTTGTTCTTACGTTATTCACGCACCAACATATGCAGGTAGCCCACAGCTTGAGCTCTGATTCCACTGGTTCTAAAATGCTCTTAGCTTACTGGGAGGGTATCTGGGGAAAATAAAACATCAAGATGGTTATAAAGAAAATCTGACTGGGAACTAGAAGTCTCGTATAGACACAACCCTGCTGACAATACTGTTGTTTTAAGAGACCAGTCATGGAGGTAGTGCAGGCACTTTCCAAGGGGGTGACAAGTTGAGTGAAGGGAGCACATCTGCATGTTTTGGTGGTTACACTATTCCCCTCTTAGGTTGCTTACATTTTGGTATCAGAGGCAGTATTTGTTTGATATGTGAAAGCTGGTCATAGCTCACGTTTGGGGAATATAGTCACCAAGGTAATTAATTTTTCTTCAAAAAAAAAAAAAGCAGGTCTCAACACATTTCTAGACATTTCTTGGCTCCTTGTCTAAATGGTATCTGGGGAAATTCTGGCTTTGTGGTCATTGCTGCTTCTGCGGTAGGGACTTGCAATGGTTTTCAGGCTGAAGTGGAGGAAAAGGAAGAAGAAATCAGAAAGCCTGTAATCAGGCAGCAGGGACACACTTTTAAAAAATGCACAGCATCTTGAAGTTTGGTTTCCCATCACCATTTATATTCCTGAGGAACAGACATGTCTCTCACTCTGCGGCAGTGTTTCATGACATTTGGATTTACAATGTTCAAGCTGAAGTCTCTAGCCCTTTGCAGTCTGTCAAAAATAGCTTCTTTGTCCATTTATTTTTGTCTTCCACACCCAGTCTGAATATCTTTTGTAAATTTATACTTGACAACCCTCGTATTTCAGTAGCTGGATTCCGTTTCACAGTCCACCTTGCTTGCTCAGTTACATTAGCTGAAACAACAAATTTAATCTATGATGTCAATAGTAAATTATAGCAGAGAAGTAATATACGTCTGACATCATAAAGGTCAAGGCTGTGGTAAAAAACACTGCGAATTCCGGAGCCATTGTGTTTGATCAAGCGCTGGGCTCTTGCTAAGCACTAACATTATGAAAATCAGGTTACCTCTAAAAGCTGTATTGGCTAATCTTATTTCTTTTTTTTTTTTGGTATCTTTTTATTTCTTTTTTTTTTTTTTTAAATGGCACATTCCTGAAAGCAGAGAGCTCTCTACTCCATACTGCACTGTGGATTTTGCTCCCATGGACATTGACTGTGTAATTATATTTTATATTTGGTAGCGGATAAATAATTAAAACGAGAATTACTTTCCTGAAAAGATTCATTTAGAACACACATTTTCTATTACCATAGCTGTTGGATGGGGGAGGGGAAATCGCCTCCTACCTACCTAAACTACCTCACCATTAAAGCACCTAAATTACCTCAGTGAATTCTGAGCACAGAAGTGGTTGATGAATTGCTTTTGCATAGATGCACTTTTCCTTTGCTAGAATCTAATTTTATGAAACATGCTTGTGTGTGTGTGTGTGTGTGTGTGTGTGTGTGTGTGTGTGAATGTGTGTGTGTGTGTGTGTGTGTGTGTGTGTACGCGCACACACACATTCTCCAAGAAACATGCATATACCAAAGTAACTACTGAACTCTCTCAAGAAGAAAAACTGAAGTCTGGAATTTTCTCTAAATAATGAAGGTTGGATTTTTGTTTTGTTTTGTTTTTGTTTTTACTTTGCCAGTAATATAAGCATCTCTGGGGGGGGAAAAAAAAGCCCAAATGGTCTCATCTACTAAAGGGAAGAGCAGTTCATGAATCATTGCTTCCATGCAAAAATATTTCATCCCTTTAACTGGATGCTATCAATTCTACTGGGTGATTTTCTTCCTTTCTTTTCCTTTCCTTTCCTTGCTTTTTTGTAGCTATCAAAATTTGTCTCCTTAAACTCATCTATTACAAGTAGGGGAAATGATGTTCTTTAGAGCAAACCAGAAAGTCATTCTGAAGACTAAAGAGTCTGACATCTCATTCTTTTTGTGGTGATAATGGGTTTAGATGTTTTGATCTGTTAGGAGCAGCCCCCAGCAGCCAAGACACTTTCTATATCAGCTGACAGCTCTCACTGGGCTAGGGTATGCTTTTGTTTGTTAATCAGAAGCATTTATTTTAATCTCCACATGTTCTTGCTATCTATGTGCTAGATGAGGGGAAGATCACACTATCTGAATCTCAAAACACGATGTGATGAGATACTAGGCATATTGTCTCCTGATGGAGCCATTTCCTATTTGTGTTGGGAAGAAGGGAGAGAAATGCGTTCGACTCCCATAGTGCCCAATGGCAACCGGTCTTCTTAAGAGCTGTCGGAGCAGTGACTCTAATCTGAAGAAGATAAGCAGTCTGGGCAGGAGGGAAGTGGCCACTGAGGATGATTACCCTCCCACCTTTCAGATTTCCCTGCTCCTATAACTGTGTGGCCAGCGAGGTGTGATGAGATTTGGGTCTGGAACTGAGGGAAGAGAAAGTGTAAGAGTCATAGCAGCAGAACCTTCCATTTCTAGGCCAGACTCTTTGCCTCAGTTGTAATCTCTACCCACAAGCAAGCAAAACAAACAAGCAAAACCTATGCACTAAGTTAACCTTGGGCAGTATAAATGGATGGGTGAGATTCAGATAGTTCTTTTCTTTCCTATTTTTTTAAACTTTCTTTTGTTAAAACTCTATTTAGCTTGATAGGACAGAGAGAAAGTGAGAGGGAGGGAGGATAGAGAAGGCGAGAGAGACACCTGCAGTCCTGCTTCACCACTCATGAAGCTTTCCCTCTGCAGGTGGGGACCAGGGTCTCGAACCCGGGTCCTTGCACATTGTAACATGTGCACTCAACCAGGTGCACCACCACCTGGCCCCAGGAGCTGGAAAACTTTTTCTTCCTAGCTTGGCTTTTTTTTTTATTTTTATGAGCTGGGCCTTGTATATGCATGATTTCATCATCCTAGGTCACAGACAGATCAGATAAAGAACATAGCCTTAGAGCTGTCCCCAGTGCCATATGGTACTTCCTTGTCTGTCAAGATCTAAGCTTAGCCAAGTATATGCCAAGGCAGGCATCCTACCCAGTGAAATATTTCTCCAGCGTTTCATTTTAGTGTTAATAACAGAATCTTGACCTCTGGGATATGTGACCTCTACTTTGGCTAAATGATAGAAACAACTAACAGTTGTTGATGTGTCCTGGTCCTGGGCACTGAGCTTGGCACGACATTCACTGTTTCATATTTAATACTTGTCATAGCCCTTTGAGTCAGGTGTTGTTATAGCTTCATTTACAAAGAGTACACCAGGGGTCAGCAAATCTCACCTGGATATTATGTCTGCATTTGCCAGGTATGTCACTGTGGTCTGAACCTGGCCCCCACCACACTGAAGGAATCTTTGGTGCTATAATGTCTCTCTTGTCTCTCTCCTATCTGGAAAGGTTGGCCCAGAGTTGTGAAACCCAGACAAAGACAGACAGAAAGAGAGAAAAGAAAGGAGAAAGAGAGAGAAAGAAAGGAAGAAAAAGGAAGGAAGGAAGGAAGGAAGGAAGGAAGGAAGGAAGGAAGGAAGGAAGGAAGGAAAGAAGGAGCCCAGTGGTGGTGCACCTGGTTGAACACACGTATTACAATGTGCAAGGACCCAGGTTCGAGCCCCCGGTCCCCACCTGCAGGGGGAAAGCTTTGCAAGTGGTCAAGCAGTGCTGCAGGTGTCTCTCTGTGCCTCCCCCCTCTCTGTCATCTCCTGATTTCTAGCTGTCTCTATTCAATAAATAAAGATAAAAAAAACTTTGAAAAAAAGAAAGAAAGGAAGAGAGAAAGAAAAGGAAGTGAAATGGGAAAAGGAAAAGGAACAAATAACCTAATTGCTAGTCTATGAACTGGTTTCCTTTGGGTCAGGTACCAATTGCTCTCACCAAAAGTCTACTCACAGATTCAAACCTCCAAATGCCACATTCCTAGCCACTAACAATTTGCTTCCTTCAGGTTTACCTTATTTATATATTATTATTATCACTATTATTATCATAACTATTATAATTAATTATTATTTCCAGATCATTGATCAGCTCTGGCTCATGGTGATGCGTGGGATTGAACCTGAGACTTCAGAGCTTCAGGCACGAGACTCTTTGCATAACCATTATACTATTTACCCCTGCCCTGGGTTTACTTTACAAAGTTCACTTGATGTGGATTATTCTCCCTTCTACTTTTCTCCTTTTTAGAGTGACAACTGCACTGCACGTTCTTTAGAATTTAAAAAGCAGTGGTTTCCTGGACTTGCGTCATCACCCCCAAGCAACCCTGTTAGCTGCCTCTCTTGGCAGGGGACCTGGGGGAGCATGATGAATGATGGCTGTCTGCTCTAGGAATGAACACACTCTTTATTATTCCATTAGCCATTTTCCCATTCCCTGTTAAGCCAAACAACTTATTAGCACTATTTAGGTTAATGTATGGCTATATTATTTTACATATTTACTTTACATGATGACATATTTAGGTGTTTAGATCCTCTGTGTGGTTTCTGGTAGACAGAATCAGATATGTTTGAGAGGATAATTCTCCCAGCATGAGTAAGAGCGCCACTAATTCCTCTTTATGGAACACCTTTCCTCTAAGGGGCTGAAAAGAGATTATCTCCAGGCCACTGTGAATCAAGTCGGTTTGAAATGCAATGCCGCATTAGGAGGCCACATTTAGATTCACTTCTCAGTCATCTTGTGCTGGTTGTCAATCCTGTGGGTGCATTCAAGTCAGCAGAGGCAAGATCCAGGAGTTCCTATTTTCAGCCCTCTGCTACATACGGTTTTGTGAAAATCAAAATGAAGTGTATGTGCTGTCTCCTCTAAGCAGCTCTGGCTATAAAGAAGTCCTCACTTTTTAACAGAAAAGCCAATGACTGCAAGATTACCCATGGAGTGGATTTGGGAGGGAAATGGAAAGTTTCAGGGGATGGAGGACATATAGGGATTTCTCCTAAGCACTTCACTCTTTCACTTAGAAGCAATGTGATCTTCACTGGACACTAATTGTTTTCTGTGATCCACAAGACCCCTCCCTGTTCTCACCCCTGGGGCACTTCCATTGCTCTCTCCTCACTGACTGGTTTCCTCATTCCTATTCTCCAGGGGTCAGAAAATGCTGGCTAAGAAGCTAATACAGCATAGAGATGTGTTTTACTTGACCAGTTCAATGTTTAGATTGAATGTTGAATCTGAATGCTTTGCGGGCAGAGTATGTTTTATTATCATGTAGTTGCAAATTCACATGCTGACTTTATTCAGACAGTATTTGAGTTTATATTCAATGTGTGTGTGTGTGTGTGTGTGTGTGTGTGACACTTCCATTTATTTGTCATTTTTACTATCTTTTTGTTTAAATTTTGGTGCTATATGATTCCTCAAACTCTTGACCTTATCCACATTATGAGCTTTATACTGGTTTTTGTTTGTTTGTTTGTTTGTATGTTTTACCCTCTTATTTCTAGCTTTTATTTGAGTTATTTATCTTCACTTACACTTGTGAAGAAGAAAGAGCCTTACTTTACCTACACAACAGAGAAGTAAAGGTACCTCTGTTATATCTTTAATGTAAGTAGGGAAGTATTTTATTATTTGTACAATGGTATACAGATGTAAGGTGTCTGCTATTATTATTGCTGTTATTAGGTGGAACCATATATTAGGGTCATCTAGAGAGATCTAACTATCAAAATAAGTTCTCTCCTGGTATGTGTGATGATTAATTACTCTGCAGTTTATCCAGAGTCCTTAGCTATGGACTTTAGCAGTTAAACTGTGGACCAATTTTCTTGCTGATGTGAACATGCCCATGGGTCTTCTTTAAGCATCTATGGGAGAATAATTTTAGATTCAGACAAATGGCTTAGATTCTTGTTGAGAGGTAAAGCTGTGCGCAGTCAAAGCATCCTGGAGTGTCCTGGGCAGGATGGGTCATTTAAAGATAACTTGGAAACAGCTTTCAGTTTCTGGACACTCCAAAACCATTAATGTTGGAAAGTGTAGCCATCACTTGTGCTTATAAGTTTATCCTTACCTCATCATTGATATAACCACAACTCAGATTAAAAGTAAAATTCAGAAGACAAAATGGGGGGGGGGGAGTAGCAGCTCTTCCATTTCTTGTATTAGGCGCAGACTAAAAGTAAAATTCAGAAGACAAAATGGGGGGGGGAGTAGCAGCTCTTCCATTTCTTGTATTAGGCGCAGACTAAAAGTAAAATTCAGAAGACAAAATGGGGGGGGGAGTAGCAGCTCTTCCATTTCTTGTATTAGGCGCAGACTAAAAGTAAAATTCAGAAGACAAAATGGGGGGGGGGGAGTAGCAGCTCTTCCATTTCTTGTATTAGGCGCAGACTAAAAGTAAAATTCAGAAGACAAAATGGGGGGGGGGGGAGTAGCAGCTCTTCCATTTCTTGTATTAGGCGCAGACTAAAAGTAAAATTCAGAAGACAAAATGGGGGGGGGGGAGTAGCAGCTCTTCCATTTCTTGTATTAGGCGCAGACTAAAAGTAAAATTCAGAAGACAAAATGGGGGGGGGAGTAGCAGCTCTTCCATTTCTTGTATTAGGCGCAGACTAAAAGTAAAATTCAGAAGACAAAATAGGGGGGGGGGAGTAGCAGCTCTTCCATTTCTTGTATTAGGCGCAGACTAAAAGTAAAATTCAGAAGACAAAATGGGGGGGGGAGTAGCAGCTCTTCCATTTCTTGTATTAGGCGCAGACTAAAAGTAAAATTCAGAAGACAAAATGGGGGGGGGGAGTAGCAGCTCTTCCATTTCTTGTATTAGGCGCAGACTAAAAGTAAAATTCAGAAGACAAAATGGGGGGGGGGAGTAGCAGCTCTTCCATTTCTTGTATTAGGCGCAGACTAAAAGTAAAATTCAGAAGACAAAATGGGGGGGGGGGAGTAGCAGCTCTTCCATTTCTTGTATTAGGCGCAGACTAAAAGTAAAATTCAGAAGACAAAATGGGGGGGGGGAGTAGCAGCTCTTCCATTTCTTGTATTAGGCGCAGACTAAAAGTAAAATTCAGAAGACAAAATGGGGGGGGGGAGTAGCAGCTCTTCCATTTCTTGTATTAGGCGCAGACTAAAAGTAAAATTCAGAAGACAAAATGGGGGGGGGGGAGTAGCAGCTCTTCCATTTCTTGTATTAGGCGCAGACTAAAAGTAAAATTCAGAAGACAAAATGGGGGGGGGGGAGTAGCAGCTCTTCCATTTCTTGTATTAGGCGCAGACTAAAAGTAAAATTCAGAAGACAAAATGGGGGGGGGGGAGTAGCAGCTCTTCCATTTCTTGTATTAGGCGCAGACTAAAAGTAAAATTCAGAAGACAAAATGGGGGGGGGGAGTAGCAGCTCTTCCATTTCTTGTATTAGGCGCAGACTAAAAGTAAAATTCAGAAGACAAAATGGGGGGGGAGTAGCAGCTCTTCCATTTCTTGTATTAGGCGCAGACTAAAAGTAAAATTCAGAAGACAAAATGGGGGGGGGAGTAGCAGCTCTTCCATTTCTTGTATTAGGCGCAGACTAAAAGTAAAATTCAGAAGACAAAATGGGGGGGGGTAGCAGCTCTTCCATTTCTTGTATTAGGCGCAGACATTAGCTGTGCCTTTCAATGTCTCTTCCTCAAAAGGGACAATGATTATCAAAGATACATAACTGCCACAGTGAGAGATTTTATAAATATTCAGGATGAAAAAGTAAAGTAACAGAAGTTCACAAAGAATTTAGTCTTGGTAATCTCACAACTTGAACTAATTGATGTTGGTAATTAACTTTGGAAAGAGTCCAGAAGCAAAAAAGAAGCTGAGTATGAAGGTGGAGGAGGAGGAGGAGGAGGAGGAGGAGGAGGAGGAGGAGGAGGAGGAGGAGGAGGGGGAGGAGGAGGAGGAGGGGGAGGAGGAGGAGGAGGGGGAGGAGGAGGAGGAGGGGGAGGAGGAGGAGGAGGAGGAGGAGGAGGGGGAGGAGGAGGAGGAGGAGGGGGAGGAGGAGGAGGAGGAGGAGAAGGAGAGGGAGGAGGAGGGGGAGGAGGAGGAGGAGGAGGAGGGGGAGGAGGAGGAGGAGGAGGAGGGGGAGGAGGAGGAGGAAGAGGGGGAGGAGGAGGAGGAGGAGGAGGGGGGGGAGGAGGAGGAGGAGGAGGAGGAGGAGGAGAAGTAATTAGACAAATGCTCTCTTAATTTAGAAGAAGCAAGTTTTCAAAAGTGCCTATGACCCAATCAAATATCTCTGTCTCAAGTTTCTACTAGAAACACTGGGAGCCTGATGGATTCCATCCTGGCCCAGTGCTGTCTGCTTCAGGTAATTTCATAGGGATGCCATAAAGATGAAAGAGATCATAGATGTAAAGACACATCAAACATTTAAAAAGAAAGATGCTATATATACCCACAATATTATTAGCACTACTCACACTACCTGTTCTAGCAGGTACTTTTCCCCAAGGACACTGCAACATAAAAACCATTTATAAAAGAACAAAGAAGTAAAAACAACCAAAACAAGGCAAGCAGCAGTGAGCTCCTTAAATCAATCTGGGAATTCCTGGAAGAGCATCCTTTGATGGATATGGAAGCTCTGCCCTTGGAAAGGAGGCAGAGGTCTGATTACAGAGCTAAAGAGTAGCATTGTAATAAGATCAGCTCGCTGGATTCTCGTGTGTGTGTGTTTATTAAATCCTTTTGCTTCCTGCAAAGTGATGTAAAGAGCTCTGTATGAGAAGGGTTTTTTTTTTTTTTGTCTCTGTAGATGTAGAAATTGTAAGGTGGTACTTCCAGTTTACCATTTAGAAATCTTCAGATGCTAATCCTTTGTCAATTCCTCTCTCCCTTGGTCCCTCTCTTCCTTCCTCACCCCTTCCTCTTTTTTTCTCCTCCCATCTGAGTCCCCTTCTTTCTCTTCCCTTGTCCTCTCTTTTTCTCTCTTCTTCTTTCTACTATATATCATTCCCATTTTTTTGACTGAAATTATCACCAAATATGTGATGGTATTTGAAAATGACGCCTTTGATAAGTCATGAGGGCAGAGTAAACATACATGTGATCAGTGTGTTTATGAAAGAGAACCCAGAGAACTTCCTAACCCTTCCACCTTGAGAAGTAATATTGACAAAATAGTACTCTATGGACCAAGAAACAGATACTGCAAGCACTTTAATCTTGAACTTCCCAGTCTTGTCCAAAATGGAGACCCCAAATATCATCTGCTATATGCTTACCTTTAGGTTCCTTACTATCAAACAATTTGTTCTGCCTTATATCTTAATGTTTTTCAGCCACCAAATTACATACCACGACTACCACAACACCAGCCTGACTTCCCTGGGCAGATGACCTCACCAACGTGTCCTGGAACTCCATCCCTCCAGAGCTCTGCCCCACTAGGGAAAGACAGAAACAGGCTGGAGGTGGACCTGTCAATGCCCTTGTCCAGTGGAGAAATAATTGCAGAAGACAGACCTTCCACCTTCTGCACCCCATAATGATCCTGGGTCCATGCTCCCAGAGGGATATAGAACAGGAAAGCTTCCAATGGAGAGAATGGGATATGGAACTCTGGTGGTGGGAATTGTGTGGAATTGTACCCCTCTTATCCTATAGTCTTGTCGATCATTATTAAATCAATAATAATAATTTTAAAAAAGACAACATTTAAGTCACCCAGTCTATGGCACTTTTGTTAGTTTCTCCAGAAGTAGAGTCTGAAATAAAAGCTTATGTGCAGGTGTTGTTTTGTGTTTCCAGAGATTTGGGGGATGGGAACCTGAGATGAAGAAGAAATAAAAGACAACCAAAGAGGCTTCAAGGAACTGATTGATCCCTATTACAGACAACTGGGGACTCGATCTTACTAGAGTCACTCCAGGATACAGAATACTTCTCAGAACTGCTCACAGGGAAAAGCACCATTATGAAACATGCCATCTGCTGTTTGTTAGGGTTTGCTCCAGCTGCTCCTGTATGTAACTTGGGCCATTTTCCCCTAAGATTTTTCAGGTCAGGAAGGTTCTGCTGGCAGAAGCAGCCTCCAGACTCTCTAAAGATCTGTGTGGTGCAGTGGCTGGTATCAGGTGTGAGGCTGGCAGGATAGGAGGTGATGTCAAAGGGGTCTGAGGGCAGGTGTTCCTCATTCTACTTTCTTATAATTGAACCACATTAATCATCTTTGTCCCTCTCTATCTTCCCCCTTCCCTCTCAATTTCTCTCTGTCTCTACCCAATAAATATAGATTAAAAAAAAAAAGAAAGAAATGAAGGTCTAGAAACACTCCTTTAGAAAACATCATCTTGAGTTATAATTTGAGTGTTATCAAAGTTACCCATGTAAAATTTACAGTATAATCATTTTAGTTATTCAGAGTTGTGCAGCCATCACTACAACATAAGTTTAATATTTATTTATTCCCCTTTGTTGCTCTTGTTGTTGTTTTTTTTATTGTTGTAGTTATTATTGTTGTTGTTATTGATGTCATCATTGTTGGATAGGACAGAGAAATGGAGAGAGGAGGGGAAGACAGAGAGGGGGAGAGAAAGACAGACAACTGCAGACCTGCTTCACCACCTGTGAAGTGACTCCCCTGCAGGTGGGGAGCCGGGGGCTCGAACCAGGATCCTCCCACCAGTCCTTGCTTTGCGCCTCGTGTGCTTAACCCGCTGTGCTACCGCCCGAGTCTCTACAACAGAAGTTTAAAATGTTGAACACAGGAGTTGGGCGGTAGCACAGTGGGTTAAGTGCATGTGGCACAAAGCGCAAGGACCATCAAAAATCCCGGTTTTAGCCCCCCAGCTCCCCACCTTCACGGATGGTGAAGCAGGTCTGCAGGTATCTGTCTTTCTCTCCCCCTCTCTGTCTTCCCCTCCTACCTCCATTTCTCTCTCTCTCTTATCCAACAACAACAACAATAAAAAAAATGCTGAACACACTCACTTCTATATGAATGCAAACAAATGTGCTACGTGTCACTGCACACCTCTTCCTTAGGCTTCACAGATATTTCATTGCTTCTTTATTTATTTGCACAGGGGCCATGTGACAACTTTGAGTCCAGAAAGTCTATCTACCGGTGTTATACAGCATTGCCCATTTTGTATCTGTGTCACATTTGATCAAGGTGTGTACACTTTTAGACACAACGGTGTTGGACATTATTTAGGCATTTAGTAGACTGAGGTGTAGTGAGAACATGCCTTTTATATGCACAGGGAAGTCAACCCATTCTTATGTTTTTAATTACTAATTATTTATTATTATTTTATTTTCATTGCCACTCAAGTTGTCATTGGGACTTGGAGCCTGCAAGACAAATCAACTATTCTCAGTGACTTCTTTTTTCTTTTTCTTCATAAGAAAGAGAGAAATTGAGGGGGGGGTGGAGAAAAAAGGGAGAGAAAAAGACACTTTAGTACTGATCCACCACACTGAAGTAATTTTTATGCTGTAGAGTCTGTCTGTCGTCCCTCTCTGTTTCTGTCTTTCTCTGTCTAAAAAAAGTCAGCTGAAAGCAGCGAAGCCCCAGAAATGACAACATGCACGCGTGTTGTCACACACACACACACACACACACTTTTTAAAGGATTAAGAGTACCTAAAGAAAAGAGCTTAGCCTCTTGCTATCTCTGTCTATTGTTGCAGAGAAGAGTTGAAGTAGTAGTTCAGACCTGGAAGGTCCCAGTTCCCCTATTTGAGACTGACTGGAGTAAGTAAGCATGCTGCTTTTCCTCATCCTGTTCTCCAACCCAACTGTGAGTGGCACTGGGTCCATCTGGGCGAGTTTCAGCGCTAGTCCTCCATACAGTTGGTTTCCAATGCTGATTTCAGTTGGTTGAAAATGCCAGTGCATTTTTTGTTTGCTTGCTTTATTAATATAAAGATGGGTTGGTGGGAGTGGGTGGGAAGTATGAGAGAGTAGTCACAGCACTGAAGCATCCTTCAGTATGGCAGGGGATAGATTAGAAGGTAGGTCTCTCACCAATGTACCCTGGAACCCCACCTCTCCAGAGCACTGCCCCACTAGAGAAAGACAGAAACAGGCTAGGAGTATGGATCGACCTGCCAAAGCCCATGTCCAGTGCAGAAGCAATTACAGAAGCCAGACCTCCTACCTTCTGCACCCCATAATGATTCTGGGTCCATGCTCCCGGAAGGATAAATAATAGGGAAGCTTCCAACGGAGGAGACGGGATATGGAACCATGGTGGTGGGAACTGTACCCCTCTCATACTACGGTCTTGTTGATCATTATTAAACCAACTAAAAAAAAAAAAAAAAAGAAGAAGAAGCTGGGTCTCCCACATAACCAGCAGCACACTATCCAAGTCAGTTCATTTTCTGGCCCACCACCCTAATTCTGATGTGACCCTGATTTTACTTCCCACTGTCCTGGATGCTTGCAGATAGCTACACCCTCCCTTTCCCTTTCCTTCTCATCAAACCCTAAGTTCTTCAACCAACATCCTGCTCTCAAACATGGTTTGTCTCTCTGGCCACGCATCCTTACAGCCCTTTTCCATTCCTCCATTCCTGGAGCATCTTAGAAAATCTGATGGACACTGTTGGGAGAATGCCTGTGATACTTGTCTTTGATGAACTATTATTTTACTGGCCAGTCAACTAAGTGTTTTCTTAAACCAAACAGCACACTTTTTTTCCAAGTGCACCACTCCAGAGCACACAAGTCACCAACTACATACAGTCCCATGTCAACACTTCATGGTTTCAAATAAGGCATGTGTTTGTCTGGGAGGAGGGAAGACACCAAGACTTTTATTTTATTGGAAAACTCACAAGTTTAAAAAATAAATATAGGAAAACCACCTCTCCCCAGTGTGAACTTCAGCATGAAAGGCAAGCCACATATAAATGTGGACTGTGTCTTGGGTGTTCTGGAAACAAGCTCACATTCACGGATTGGGGGCGTACAGCAAGGGATGCCTCTTGACTTTAAAGACTTACATTGCACCTTCCTTCCAGTCTTGCCAAAGTTTTGAGGCTGTGATGTCAGTTCTAACAAACAGTTAAGCAGTGATTTCATCAATATACATCTGAGGAATTCAAAAAGAAAATGTTCAACAAAAAGACACCTTTACAGCAGCAACAAAAACCTTTTCATTCTTTGTGTGTTGACTGATTGTGAAGATCAATTGTGTGTAACAAACTTTAATTACATAAAGCCTGGGGCAGGTGGTGGTACAGATGGTTAAGTGATCTCATTACAGTGTGCAAGGACCCAGGTTCAAGCCCCTGGTCCCCACCTGCATGGGAAATCCTCTCATGAGTATTGAAACAGGACTGCAGGTATCTCTCTGTGTCTTCTCTATCTCCCCCTCCCTTCTCAATTTCTCTCTTTGCAATAGGAAATTTCTCAATTTCCAATAATAAATAGAAAAAGATTAAAAAAGAATAATCATTCTTTTTAAAATGACAAAAAGCCCAATTAGAGCTCTGATTTCTTTTTTTTTCCTCCAGTGTTATTGCTGGGCTCGGTGCCTACACCATAAATCCACCGCTCCTGGAGGCCATTTTCCCCCCTTTTTGTTGCCCTTGTTGTAGCCTCATTGTGTTTATTATTATTGCCATTGTTGATGTTGTTCGTTGTTGGATAGGACAGAGAGAAATGGAGAGAGGAGGGGAAGACAGAGGGGGAGAGAAAGATAGACACCTGCAGACCTGCTTCACCGCTTGTGAAGCGACTCCCCTGCAGGGGAGCCGGGGGCTCGAACTGGGACCCTTATGCCGGTCCTTGCACTTTGCGCCACATGCGCTTAACCCACTGCACCACCGCCCGACCCCTTAGAGCTCTGATTTCTAAGTGTGACTGCATGCTAGCAAGTTGTCAGAACTACCGCCGGCAGGTGCTCACTGGGTAAACATCCTAAAGTGAAGGAAATGAATGAGAAACTGTGATATGATCCGAGAATGCTCTGCTGGATGTAGAGCATGGTTCTAGGGGAGTTCATGGCAGGGGGACGACCACAGGAAGTAACATCTCAGTGCAAGTGGAAACCACTGACTTCTTAGAAATAGGAAGAGTATCGCTTCACTTCTTGATACTTGGATCAGCAGACACCACTGAAGAACTCAAGCCTCCTGAGCTTCCCTTCTACTCAGGTAAAAGCAGTTCCCTTGGGCTGGTGAAATAGCTCACTTGGATAATGTGCTGCTTTATCATATTTGAGACTCAGGTTCAAGCTCAGTCCCTGGCACAACGAAGCAAGTTTCAGTGCTGTCTCTCTGTCTATCTATCTATCTATCTATCTATCTATCTATCTATCTATCTATCATCTATCTACCTACCTATCATCTAATCTCCCTCTATCTAAATAATAAATGAAAAAGAAGTAGTTTCCAAACTCCAGGACTCTGTTAAAATGAATGGCTTACTTCAATGCATTTCAGAGTCACTTCCCGACTGCATACTTTCCAAACAGGACTAAACTGCAATAGTTTCAATTTTAATTTTTTTTTTCTTTAAGATCCTGGCATTCACTTCACTTTTGGCTAAAGTTTCATTTAAAAAAATACAACACTACAAATTCTCCATGATGGACACATATTGCATTTTGTAAGTGGTGGACTCAGGTAAGCAAAAACAAAAACAAACGGGTCTTTATTTTCCATCACAGCTGATCATCAATCCTGCGGCCTAGAAGCAATAATGTGCTCTGGCTTCATCTAATTGTACTGGCTGGAGTGCTGGCTGCTCTTGTCTCCAGTTTTATTGTGTTGGGAAGACAGTCAACTCTTCCAAGTTTGCTGATGGAGATGCTGGCAGTGCCCCAGCTCTCTTGGTTTATGGTATTTGGATCACCTTCTCTAAGGGATTGCTTTCCTCTGGCCAGTGACGTCCCTCTTGGCTCTGTGTCCATCCTTTGCAAGAACATGATGAATGGAAAAATATTTCCCCTCTCTACAACTTAACGGGAAAGGAGGTGACATAGTTTGAAAACTTAAAAGAAAATAAGTAATCTACTCTTTTTTTTAAATTTTTATTTATAAAAAGGAAACACTGACAAAAACCACAGGATCTTCTTAAATACGTACCCATTCTTCCTTCCCCATCCAATTCCCCCTTCCCTCCCTCCCTCTATTCATACATACTTACTAAATATCTTGTAAGACCCACACTATACAAGGCATCATTAAAGTCCTTAAGGAGTATCACTCACATGGAAAATATAACTAAAATGAGAAATTCAGGGATGAGGTTCAGCTTGGCAGTATGTGTGTAGTAGTAAGATGAGTTGCTATAACAATGAACTTTAAAAAAGCATTGGCTTAACATAACAGAAGTTTATTTCTCAAACAAAAATCCAAACCAGATGTTCCTTATCTGTGGGATAAAGGATTCAGGTTTCTACTCTGAGCCTCAGCCTTGCCCTAGATCTTCATAATCATATCCAGCTTCAGAGATGTGTAAAAGGTTCCTTAGAAGCCATACTTCTGCTCACTTTCAGTGGGTAAGAACTTGTTACATGACCCTAACTATCAATAGTCAACAGTAAATGATACTGGGAATTAGAGTCCCAGTTCAACAGCTGCATTTACATAGTAAGAAAAGAAATAAAATGCTTAATGTATAACTGACCACAGGTAAAATATGAATTCTCTCTCTCCCTCTCTCTCTGTCTACACACACACACACACACACACACACACACACACACACACACACACACACACGATAAAATGGCACTTAACAGGAAACATCCTGTGAGTATACTTTCTGACACGAGTTAGAAACAGGGCAGGATGTGGGGGAACTAAAGGTTGGGGTGCAAATAGGTTCAAGTGCCTATGTCTCAAGTTAAGAGGTCTGCTATCATTTATGCCACTTCCTTAGGAAAAAGGGAAATACTTCATTTTCAGTTTCCCCATCACATTGTGTTTTGGTTCATTTTCTTCTCTTCTTTCTTGGAGGGATCATAACAATTGAATCTCAAACAAAAGCAATTCCTCAGATAGCAGGTTTGGTTGCCCTTTGAGACACCTAATTTACAAAGCTCCCTCTAATGGTTGCCATCTTCCAGTCAGGGAAATGAGCCACTACCTCTGAAAGCCGGGTTTGTTAACTTTTTTGCCTGAAACCCCGCCATTTTTCTCACAGCCTCAGTAAGCACAGTTTCTTTTCATCCTAATGTGATGGGGGAATAGAATGAAAGGAAATTTTTCTTAATTCAGTAGTGAAACTTTCCAGTTGTGCAACACTTTGAAATACAAGCTAATTAATAAGCACAACTCTCTTCCAAAGCAGTAGGGATTGCTGTTCTCATTTTTCACAGCTGAGAAAGCTGCAGTTAAAATAGTTGCCCCCAGGCTGTGCACCTCATCTCTGGAAGAACTTTGGGAGGCGCCAACATTCTCTCATGATGGTGTATGGCCTCTCTAGAGAATAATCGGTTTTCTTAAGAGTTGTAGCTAACAGTGACTTCTTCACAGTGCTCCTAGGTGCCAACTATCCAAGTAGTAATGTTCTTGTCATAAATGGTGAGTACCCCACTACAGAAAACAGAAAAAAAAGGGGGCCCACTGGATGGTCATATATCTTATTTTATGAACACTTGTAGGGATTCAAGCAAGCTTTTGCAAACACCATTTGTGTGTGAAACTAGGGGTCAGACATGTAAAGTATTTCTTTTTATGTTGATAGCATTATGATCTTGGGGCCACCATTTTACTGACATTTGCAAAGATAATCTGAGACTCAGAGATGCCTGACATGCCAGTGGTGACTCCTTCGCAAAACTTTTCACCTTGATATTATCCTCCTGTCTTGGCCCACAGAACAATTAATACACTGTAGATAAATTGCACCGTAACTATGTCAAGAGGGAAGAAAAACATAAGTGATAGTGAATGTGAAAATTTGCTTTGATCACACCTTTTGTGACTAAATAATTGGTTCTAAATTGTATCACAGATGCATAATCTCATACTGGTCCCCACAGTAGTGAAATCTATAACAAACCTGTAAAATCCAAAGTGCTTTGACTGCACTGGTAAATTGCTAATTTCTGAAACCATATCATAGTTTGGTTATGAGGTACAAAGACTGAGTTTATATTAGAAACTGTTGGTTGCTTTATACAGTATAAGGCAGATCATTAGGGGGTTGGGCAGTAGTGCACTGGGTTGAGTTCATGTACTACAATACACAAGGACCCAGGTTCAAGCCCATAGTCCCCACCTGCAGAGAAGAAGCTTCACAAGAGGTGAATAGTGCTGCGGTCTCTCTTTCTCTCCCCCCCAACCCCTTCCCTCTCCATTTCTCTCAGACTCTAGCAAAAAACTATTTTACAAAATGCCCAGGAGAAAGATTTGCAAGTGGTGAAGCAGGGCTGTAGGTGTGTCTCTCCCTTTTAAATCTCCCTCCTCCTTTCAATTTCTGGCTGTCTCTATCCAATAAATAAATAAAGATAATAAAAAAATTAAAAATCCTCAGGACAAACTATAGGTCTTTGTAGGCATTTATTCCCCCATCCTTAACCCTTCACTTACATACATAGGGTACACTTCTTTAGTCATGAGTAAACCCAACCAAGACACTTGAGGTTCATTTTCATTTGTAACCATCATGAGATGCCATGTTACAAATTTTTAAACTGTATTCAAAACAGCCAATGCAGTTACAGCCCCTATGAGTTCAAGTGTGCTCTAAGTATAAAATTCACACTGGGTTTGTTTGTTTATATCAGCAGGGCTTTACCATTTTGGCCGACGTTTTCAACTAGAGAAAGAGAGAGAGCTAGAAAAGGAAAGACACTCTGGTAGAGTGGAGCCTAAACCCGGGTCACAGGTGTTACAAGGAGAACACTCTTCCAGGTGAGAGAACTCACTGGCCTATGCACGTAGTTTTCATATACATAGATTTTTATTGCCACCTGGGTTATCACCGGGGCTTGGTGTTTGTGGGATGGATCCACTGATCCTGGTGGCTATTATCTACTTTTATTTATCAAGTTTTTGGGGACTAGAGACAGAGAGATATTGAGAGGGATTGGGAAGAAAAAGAGGAGATAAAGAGATACACCTGCAGCACTGCTTCACAGTTTGACAAGCAGGACTGGCAGCTTTAACTGGCATCCTTTCGCATTGTAACACGCACTTAACTGCAATGTGCCACCATCAGCCTCCTGAGTTTTAAAATCTTAATATGAAAACAAGACTGTAAAACGTCTCATTTTTTTATATTGATTACATGTTGAAATAGTAATGTTTTGGTTATATTGAGTTAAATACAACATATTATTAATGTCAAGTCACCTGTTTCTTCTTTACTTTTATAATGTGGTGACTGGGATATTGAAAATTCCATATGTGGAGCACACATTCCTGTTGGAAGGAGCTATTAATCCTCCCAACTATGAAAACATGCTTAACCACTGACCCTCTCCCAGACAACCAGAGGCCCCTATGGGAATAAGCAGGAACACATCAGCATTCAAGCAAGAGAATGCTTCCTGACTTTCGAATTTATCTTCCGCATTTTTTAATATTAAAAAGACCTGAAAGAAATTTCTTTCTTTTTTATTTTATTCTTTTTCTTTTCTCTTCTTTTTTTGATAGGACAGAGAGAAGTTGAGAGGGAGGAGGGAGATAGAAAGGGAGAGAGAGGGAGTTGGGCGATAGAGCAGCGGGTTAAGTGCACATGGTGCAATGCGCAAGGACCAGCGGAAGGATCCTGGTTCCAGCCCCCAGCTCCCCACCTGCAGGGAAGTCCCTTCACAGGTGGTGAAGCAGGTCAGCAGGTGTCTACTTTTTCTCTCCCCCTCTCTTTCTTCCCCTCCTCTCTCCATTTCTCTCTGTCCTATCCAACAATGAAGACATCAATAATAACAACAGGGGCAACAAAAGGAATAAATAAATAAAATATTTTTAAAAGGGGGGGAGAGAAGTGAGATATCTGCAGCACTTGCTTCACCACTTGTGAAGATTCCCCTGCAAGTGGAGACCAGGATGTTGAACCCAGGTCTTTGTGCAGTCCCATGTGTGCTCAACCAGGTGTGCCACTGCCCAGACCAGGTGTAAGTTCTTTTTTATATGTTTCTCCAGTAAGTTCTATGTCTGTTAAGATTCATTCTCCATCAGTGGCTCCTGGGAACCTTCCCTCCCCCACCGCCTTCTCTCTCCAGAGCCCTGAGGCTCAGCTAAGTGCTCTGGTTCAGTTCCACCCTAGCCAGATCACCATCACTGCTTTATCATTTTATCCCCCATTTTTCTAGAAAGTTCTTGGAAGTCATCGATTGCCTTGCATCTTTCCATTTATAGCCTCCAACATAGTGTCTGGAAAATTGTCACAAGTATTTACTGAATGACTCATCAAAGAATGAATGGGTAAAAATTCCATAAGTGACATGATTTCCGAATGATCAGTAATGCCTAGGAGCTTTCATGTCATTGGCATATCACAAAGTTAGATAGGTTGAGCCTCACAGAAGTATTTGCTGTGTAGAGGTCATGCAGTGGCTCACTTGATAAAGAGCACTTGCTACAGTGTTCAAGGAGCAGGGTTCAACCCCCACCCCCTACCTGCATGGCAGAGGGGACTTCACAAGTGGAGTGATGCTGCAGGTGTCTCTTGTCTCTGCTTCTCTGTCTTCTCTTCCCTCGCAATGCCTGTCTCTATCCAAAATAAATAATGAAATACTTTAAAACATGTATCTACTGTGGTGTGGGCAATCCTTTTTCAAAAGAAGCATCACATTTCATTTACTGCAACTCTTGGTAATTACTCCTTAAGCTAGGGGTGCCCTGAAAATTATATTTATGAGTCCAGACTGCTAAGAGATAATTATACTGTGATGATTTATTTGTATTTTTTTCTCAACCACCAAGTAAGCTGATAGCAGAGAGGATATTAGAAATGTACATGAGACATGTCTTGGGAGAGGTATTAAGTGGGTGCCTATAGAAACATTAATTTTTTGTATTTGGGGTGTCATATTGAAGTAGCAAATGAGACCAGAGAATATTTGGAAAAGGAGAAACTTCACCTTCACCAGCAGGCTTGGTGTCAGAGCTCTCTGAAAAAGAGCATCAGCCCCAGACTTTATTCTACAGGGTATTTATACCTGTAAGACAAGTTTCTAAGTTGCTAGGCGTGATTCATTGGTGCATAGGAAGCAGGAAGCACAAAAATAGGTTAATAGCAGTTGGCTCTTACAGTTAGACATATAACTACACGTCTTTATATAACTTACCCTATAAGGCAATGACATTCAGTATGTCCACATTTAGCCTGGCCTTTCTTTAGCTATTTCTTTTTTTCTTTTTTTAAAGATTTTTTTTTAATTTTCCCTTTTGTTGCTCTTGTTGTTTTATTGTTGTAGTAGTTATTATTGTTGTTGTCATTGTTGGATAGGACAGAGAGAAATGGAGAGAGGAGGGGAAGACAGAAGGGGAGAGAAAGACAGACACCTGCAGACCTGCTTCACCACCTGTGAAGCGACTCCCCTGCAGGTGGGGAGCCAGGAGCTCAAACCGGGATCCTTACTCCGGTCCTTCTGCTTTGTGCCACGTGAGCTTAACCCGCTGCACTACCACCCAACTCCCTTCTTTAGCTGTTTCAATAGAATTGGCTCTCTTTTTTTAATTTAAAAAATGTTTATTATCTTTATTTATTGATTGGGTAGAGATAGCCAGAAATCGAGAGGGAGAGGGATGCTAGAAAGGGAGAGAGACAGAGAGACACCTGCAGCACTGTTGCACCACTTGCAAAGCTTTCCCCTTGCAGGTAGGGACTGGGGGCTTGAATCAGGGTCCTTGCAAATTGTAACATGTGCATTCAACCAGTGCGCTATCACCTGACCTCTATAATTGACTCTCTAAGCTTGTGTTTTGTTTTGTGTTTAATATTTTATTTATCTTATTTTAATAGGAAAGAGAGAGAGAAACAGAGAAAGATCAATGTATTGCTTAGCTCTGGTTTATGGTGGTACTGAGAACCTGAGATTGAATCTGAGACTTCAGTGCTTCAGGCATGAAAGGCTTTTGCATAACCCTTATGTTGTTGACCCAGTCCTAAGCTCAAACACTTTGAAAATTGATAGGAATGCTTTAATACTTATTCTAGAACATGGAGCACAAACTGGACTCTTAAGAAATATTTGGGATATATGTCCACCTTGGTTGTATTAAGGAAGAACCATTTTTCAAGCAAGTGGTCAGAAATGTACTATGAGGCTGTCAGCACAGGGTGATATAGGTCCTCACCTAAATCTGAGGGAAAGACTTAAGAGTTGGTACCAATGGTCCAAGGTTCTTTTTTAGTATAATTAATGAATTTTCATGAGAGGGAGACTAAAGTACTGCTCAGCTCTGATACATGTTTCCTGAGATTGAGTCTGCAACTTGTGGGCCTCAGGCATGCAACTGCCATTCCAATCCCTTCCATCCAAAATGTCAACCACCTCTTCCAGTGACCCAATACACCCTATTATGCGGATGAAAGTTGTTGGCAGGTTTCCTAAGCTAGAAAAACTGCATAAACTCTGTGGGTAGAAATCCTAACACCTTGGCTGGGAAGATGGCCTAGTGGATATGCAAAAGACTTGCATGCCGGAGACTCTGAAGTCCCAGGTTCAATCACCAGCATTACCGTAAGTCAACTTCAGTAACTCTTTTTCATTCAAACTCAACAAATAATACAATTAATATGATATTTAAAAACCAGAAATCCTATCACCTGCTCATCAGCTCACAAATTCAGAACATTATTTGGAAGAATCCAGCCAGTTTTTATCCATAGGGAGGTTACTTGTTTGGTCAATACTTAAGGACCCAACAGATTGCTTTCTATACTTCTTGTTAAAGAAACTGAAAAAAAAAGTGATTAATGGTAAAAACAACAACAACAACAAACAAACAACAACAAAAAAACCCCTGCAGTTTATTAATGTCACATACTGTCATTGTTTCCAATTTGTTTCAACCAGCTTTGGAGAAGAAGGAACAACTATGCTCTAAGTAGCCAGTATCTCAGCAATTGCTTTCTAAGGAAACTACTGCATGTAGTATTGTTATCCATTTCTGGGATGAAAAAAACATGAGGCTCAGAAACAGTTAAGAGATCTGTTCCAGTGGGAGGACTGTGGAAGAGATTTCTGAGGCCCTGTCTGGGTCACTTTTCACTGCAACACTCGGCTTTATGGAATCACCCCAAAAAGATAGCACTGCCCTGATTCAATTTTCATCTAAACTTGAATGTTTCCAAAGGAATAAAGTGTGACACTGACTTGTTCCTGCAGGAATGACTGCCCAGCATCATTCCTGTGGCTGGCTCTCCTTGTGTAAACGCGACTCTGTGCACCTAATAACCACAGCGAGTCCAGCAGGTGCCCGTACTGCTCAGGAGCTCCATGGATGCCAGCCAGCATTATTTAAGTTTTCATTCAAAATCTCCTTTAGGATGACATCTGTGCACCTGAAGCGCCTGTTCAAGAAGATCAACAAATGACCAAAGACAGATTTTTCAGCCAGAGGAAAGAATTATTACCTTACCATCAGTCTGATGAAAACAGAGGTGAAATACCAACCTGTGCTAGATAAACAGTACACCATGCCATCCATCACACTCTGCCACACTGAGCAAGACACCCTAACCGATTGCACCTGACTTCCCTACTGCATTCAGACAGGCATTCACAGCATCGGAGCACGGGGACCTTTTCCAGCAGCTTCAGTCAGAATAAAGGCCCGGGCAGGAATCCTTTAGGGCATTTGCTCTCCTGATCACAGACATCAACAGCTGTTCAGGAACCCCTTCTCATGTGCATGCTTGAAGTTGGTATTCTGTTCCAGTACCCAGTTTTTACTACTCTGCTTACTCAGCATCTCCCATGGCCACCTTCTTTCTTTGGACTAGGCAGCTGAAATCAGAATATCCATTCCTTTCTTTCTTTCTTTCTTTCTTTCTTTCTTTCTTTCTTTCTTTCTTTCTTCCTTCCTTCCTTCCTTCCTTCCTTCCTTTCTTTCTTTCTCTCTTTGTTTCCAGGGTTATCACTGGGGTTCGGTGCTAGCACTACTAATCCACTGCTCCTGGAGGCTATTTTTCCCATTTTTGTTGCCCTTGTTGTGGTTAATATTGTTATTGTTGTTATAACTGTTGTTGGATAGGGCAAAGAGAAATGGAGAGAGGAGGGGAAGACAGAGAGGGGGGGAGAAAGATAGACACCTGCAGACCTGCTTCACCGCTTGTGAAGCGACCCCCCTGCATGTGGGGAGCCAGGAGCTCAAACTGGGATCCTTGCACTGGTCCTTGCACTTTGCGCCATGTGCACTTAACCCACTTGCTACCACCCAGCCCCCCCCCCATTTATTTCTATGCACTTGCCCCTATGACATGGGCAGAGAAACAAAACGTTGGTGCACATCTGTTTGAGCATACACGTAATCATGTACAAAGATGAAGATTCCTCATGTAGGCAAGGAACCCCTACAATATCTTGATAGAAAAAAATTAAAATCATAATAGAAACAAAACTTTATTAAATATATTTGTGAAATTCTTGTGAGATTATAAGCACTAACAGATGTTATCTTGCTTAGTACAGTGATCCTACTATGTTTTAGCGACCTCAGTATAAAAACAGAGAAAAATGGGAGCTGGGAGGTGGCACATTCAATTAAGCACACGTATTACCAAGCTCAAGGACCACGTTCAAGCCCTCCCTCCCCACCTGCAGGGAGGATGCTTCACGAGCAGTAAAGCAGGTTTGCAGGTATTTATCTTTCTCTCCCTCTCTATATCTTCCTCTCTCTCCTCTCCCAATTCCTCTCAGTCCTATTAAAAAATTAGAAAGAAAAAAAAAGAAAAAATGGCTCCCAGGAGCAGTGGATTCATAGTGCTGGCACTGAGCCCCAGCAATAACCCGGGTGGCAAAAATAAATAAATAAATAAATAGATAAATGTAAAACAACCAAGCAAGAAATGGAGAAACAGAGGCATAATGATTAGCCTAAGATTTACACATTTACTTAGTCACAAAGCTATTATTTGGACCCAAGTCTTATTAAGATATTCAGAGATGGCCATACCCTAGTTAACTCATGGGAAACAAATGGATAAATGAAAATATCCACTATATGATAGGGCCAGGTGGTGGTGCACCTGGTTAAGTGCACACATTACAATGCACAGGACCTGGGTTCAAGTCCCTGGTCCCCACTTGTAGGGGAAAAGCTTCACAAGTGGTGAAGTAGGGCTGCAGGTGTCCCTCTTTCTCTCTCCCTCTCTATCTCTGCCTCCCCTCTCGATTTCTCTCTGTCTCTATCCAATAATAAAAAAAAATATTTTTAAAAAAGAAAATATTCACTATCTGGAACAGTACACAGAATAACTTTGCTATTGACCACAGAAACACTTCTCTGGCATCACATTACCTGAGAAGCATTGTCTATATCCAGAATTGAACAGAGTAACAGTATCCGAGGGTGCTCTGTTACAGACCTCAGTAAAGACAGGTGAAAGTCCAAGCCACACACAGAGACACAACCTCTGATTACTGGGGTGTGTCCTCTCTTTGTTACAATCACTATTTCTCTCAGGGCAGCTGTAGACAAATCAGCAAGCACCCGCTGCTCTAATTACTTATTTTGTGTCCTGATGTTCCTCACCTAAGGGCACATTCTTTCCTCAGCTTAGTCCACAGTGTACTTCTTAAAGAAGCATATTTTGGAAATCAGTACCTTAGCATGCTATTGAGTGTGGCTCCTTTAAAGAAAAAACCTGAAATGGCAATGGAGTTTTCTGGTTTAAAACAAATAAATGAGTGAGAAGAATGCAGATGTAAAGTGAAATAGACATTGTGGATATCAGACTATTCCAAAGTGAATTGAGAAGCAAGATATCTTGCAGGGTCTGTACTTCTAAAGATCCTGGGTTTCTTCTGTAATCACTTACTCAAAGGGTAGTGAAACGTTTTGTCTCTTTCAATTGTACATTTGACTAGCTTATACTTAGAGGTCAACCATTTGCCCCTTCTTGAAGTTTCTGAGAGGTACTTTGCTGTCAACCCCAAGTACCATCTATCATTTATTTATTTCCTTTGCCTATAATGCTTACACTTAGTAGATAAATAAAGTTTTAAGCTGTAAGTTCATTTTACTGGAACCGTGTCTAACCATATTAGTATCTCACCCACCGTGGCCACTCCATAAAATGTCAAGTGATAAGAAGAGCTGGGATTTGGGACTTTTCTTCTGAAGCTGTGAAACTTGGAAACAATCCAGCTGTCGAATCAAAGACAAACTTCACCTGTGCTGTTTCAGATCCATCATGCGTATGAAACGGAAAGATAAGGTTACATCCAGTGAGGTGTTGAAATATGGGAAATTGAACCAACCCAAGGGCCACGTTAATTAAAGCAGAGCTCCGCCAAGCAGGGTTTATCAAAAGGGACCTGAGGCTGCCCCAATGTGCACAGTTCAAGATCAAACCCAGGCACCTTGTACCCACGGCTGAGAGGCACTTGAAGTGCCATTTGAAGCGGAGTGTGAACTTGCTGGCAATGGTCCAAAAGGCGCCAGTGGTCTTTGATCATCAAGCTCTAAACGCCATAGGATTTTGGACAAAACCGAAACTCAAGTATCATTATAAATAATGATAAAGATAACCAGAAAAACACAAAGAAGGCCTCAAACATCAATGCCAAGGAGATAATATGGTGAGAAACAGCCAGTTCTTTCCAAGCTGTTCTCAAGCTTCAAGTCAGGACAGAGGCATCAACATTTGCCCCTGCACTTACTTACGTTGTCTTTTCACATTTCGCTCATCATTAAGTTCTTGTTCACCAAATAGTTTGGAGCACAGTGACATCTATTTCTCTGCTGTATCTCACAGGAGGACACATCAGAGAATCTCACAGGGTACTCTCTGTGTTATGTCTTGTGCAAGGGTGGAGTTCTGATGTAGTCTGGATTCTAGACAGTCTTTATGAAGACTTACTTTTCTTAGTCACGGTTAGACACCAAACCCCACTACTTGGTAAACTGCTCTCATGATAAGCATTGACTGGTTTTAAAAAAGACATGTTGTGTGTTCAGCCCTTGCTTCATGTGTGTCTTTTTCTTAAGGGGGGCTTCACTAGGGGATCCTAAGGGCTGACAGGCAAGTGTTGAGAGAAGCAAGATGGTGTGTGTTGTGTGCTGATGGAGTCTGAGTGGGATGGGAGTGCATCGGGCGTGCTGAATGACACTCTGCACCATGAGCTTGGGCCAGTTGTCCTGACCAAAGGGATCCGTGTGATCCTCTGAGCTGTGAACTCTGCAGTCTACAGCTGTGGAGAAGCATAGGGAAAAGAAGGAATAAAGAGATTTCTTCCATGCTTTCCTTTCTGCCCTGTGTAAAACCTCCCTGTGCAGCGTGCAATTGTACTTTTTTTGTTGCAGTGCCTGGTATCACCTGATGAAATAGTCACTGTAGTTGCTCATTATACCTGGAGTAGGCAAAGAACAAGGGCCTGGAAACACTGAATCAAAAAACCAACAAAACCACAACCCTTGTCTATCTTGTTATCATGCACTTCCTTGTCTTTCTCTACAAAAGGGGATTATAAGAAGAAATTCTTTTAGAAATGAACACTGCCAATTTTCATGCCCTTTCACTTTTATGAGTCAGTCACTGGCAAAGACAAGAGCCAAAGTCATGTGGCTACTAGGCCACACACGGCCACTTTGTATCTTGCAGGAGGCCCTCATGGGGTGAGGTTTGATTGTGTTGTTTGTGTTCATTAACAAACTTAGCACATTTGAGCTGTGGTCCACCCTGCGTTACTCTGCACCAGCCCCACTGTTGTCTGCCTGCTGCTGGCCATGACAGTCTGGGCTTTTGCACCTGCTGTTTCCTCATTTCCCCTGTTCTTTCCTTCACTGCCTCCAGGTCTTTGTTCAGTTGTCATCACCTTAGTGAGGCCTTCCGTGGCAAGTTTTCCTAAAGGCCCCCTACTGTCCAACACCACACAAGTTTTTCAATTTTCCTCCCTATACATTTACTGCCATACCTAGAATTCTATACAAACTAGATGTTTATTTTGGGCCAATTTTAGTGTATGTCTCCCCGAGAAGAATGTGAGGAGAGCTTTGGGTTATTTTTACCATGCTGCACTAGTGTCTGACACAAAGTGTTTATCTGTTTGATTTGTACATTTTTGAATAGATAAAAGAGTGAGTGGTTGAGGCTTGGCGCTGTACTAGCCACTTACAATCTAGTTAAACATGATTTCTAATTACAAGGTGTTTACAGTCTCATGGAGAAGACATACATGAAATTAAAACAAGATCTTTCTGCAGGTGTTGTAAGAATGAGTAGCAGAGGTG
The DNA here is from genome assembly GCF_950295315.1 of Erinaceus europaeus. Classification (NCBI taxonomy): domain Eukaryota; kingdom Metazoa; phylum Chordata; class Mammalia; order Eulipotyphla; family Erinaceidae; genus Erinaceus; species Erinaceus europaeus. The sequence continues at coordinate 14,930,753 of NC_080179.1, read as the reverse complement.
CCTGAATGATCTTGTGGACACAAGAACACAGAGGCCTCTGGGCTGATCTGAAGCATCCGTGGCAGGAGGGAAATGGTAGGGTCCAGGCACCTGAGGCTGGACTGTGAGGAGCAAGAAGGGCCTAAGGTGCAACGAAACTAAAAGGGAGAGTGATGAAGGCTTTGCAAACAATCTTGGGCAGGCTGGACACGGGGAAGCGATGCAGAAAATTTAAGCAGAGAACGTTATGATCCAGAGAAGCGTTGCAACCAGATGTAAGAGTAGCAAGAGTAAAAGCTAAAAATGAAGCAGATATGAATGTGGGCAGACTGACTACACTGTCCCTGGGAAAACTAGCAGACTCTGAACAAATAGTACAGAGGGAACACATGAAAAAATGTCTTGGGATCCTTAAAGTTCTAGAAACATACTGAGCTCATTCCTGCCTCAGCAGTTTCACCCACCATGTGTGTTCCCCTTACTGGAAATGTTCTTCTCAGTCATCCAAAGCCACCCACCCTTCTAAACACAGTCACCAGCTGCCTCCTCTGGAGAACACTTGTGGCTCTGTCCTCACTGGTCCATCTTCCCTTTGATCTCCTAAAGCACTAAGGCAGACATCACACAACTTAACTATTTTTAGGACTTAAAAATTAATTAATTAATTTGATAGGACAGAGAAAAAATTAGAAAGGTAGGTACAGAGAAAGAGAGAGAAAAAGGTAGGTACATAGAGAGGGAGAGGGAGAGGGAGGGGGAGGGGAGGGAGAGGGGGAGAGGGGAGGGGGAGTGTTGTTAAAATTCAGAGGCTCCGAATTTAGTTGTTGGGGGGGTGCGTTGTCCAGTGGTGGTCTCTTGGGCAGCTTCACTTCTAGGAATTGCAGGTTGCGATCTCTGTACAAATCTCTGCGTACTCCAGCTTGTCTGCCTTCAGACCGGACCAGCAGCTGGAGATCTCGTGTGCCCAGTTTCAGCAGGGAGCCCGGGGGTCCGGGAGGTCCGGGATTGTTCCAGAATTCATAGCACGAGGGCGGGCGGGCCAGCCTTGTAGAAGGCGCGGGCCGAGGTGCCCAGGGGTGGCGGCCATGATAGGCCACCACGGCCCTGCCCCATGACCCTGCCATGTCTGCTGCCCTGTTCTCAGTGGCTGAGCAGCGTGGAGGGATCACGTGTCCAGTGCCCTGTGCCACGCGGTGGAGAGCCGGCTCCTGTGGGCTGGCCTGCGTGCTGGCATTGGGCTCTGCGTGGTGGCATCAGGCTCCTGCATGTTGGCATCGGGCTCCAGCATGTTGGCATCGGGCTCATGTGTGGTGGTGTCGGCCTCCTGCGGGTTGCGGGGCTGCGGGGCTTGCAGGCGCGGTGCGCGGGGTTGTCTGGGCGCAGCCAGCTGGCTGGCTGTTCCACCAGGTGGAAAAGGCAGCTCCGCGCCTCGCCTCTTGCCCACTGACTCTTCCCGACTCCTCTGGCTGTTTTGAGTGTGCCCTAGCACGTGGAAACCACAGAGTGGTCAAGAGATAAATGTTCCAGAAACAGCAAAACAGTCTCGTGAAGAAAGAGCAGAGGCCTTTGGAGATCTAATAGAGAAGGTAATCGAGAGTTTTACATATCAACAGGTCCAGCTAGCTCAGTCGGTAGAGCATGAGACTCTTAATCTCAGGGTCGTGGGTTCATGCCCCACGTTGGGCGCCATTTGTTGTTAAAATTCGGAGGCTCCAGCTGGCCGGGCTAGCTTCACGGGCGGGTAACAGAGACGACCAGAGACGTGCGGCTGGGCAGGGAAGCTGTATTTCTTTATTCAGGAACAACGATGTATAAACTAAGACAAACTAATCACCAAACAGAACTCTGCTGCCTGTTTCCCCCGTGGCGGCGCCAAGCACTCTTGAACTCTGGAACTCTGGAACTCTCTTGGGGTTCCTTGGGGCGGGGCCAAGCGGGCCCGCGAAACTAGCAGGACTTATCCAATTTTCTTGGCAGGGGGAGAGCTAGAACAACCCAATGTAAAGCATACAACAGGGGAGGGGGAGAGGGAGGGGGAGGGGGAGAGGGAGAGACCGAGACCGAGACTGAGACTGAGACCTATAGCATTGCTTCACTACTTGTGAAACTTCCCCTGCAGGTAGGGTCTCCTGGGGCTTGAACCCAAGTCCTTGCATATGTTAACATGTGAACACCCAACCAAGAGCACCACCACCCAGCTCCCTACATTTTTACTTTTAGTGGTCAGCTTCCTTGAACATCTGATACCTTCATATTCTAAGTAGATGCATCTCTTTTTGCAAACAAGGACCCCCACGTCCTGCCCATCTTCTCCCTACCTATCCATACAGAAGAGATGAGAACATAAGGGGGTCTTTCAAAATATACCACTTGAACTAAATCCAGATTACTGATTATGTACTGATAGTTTGTGATCTCTTTAAAAGAGTCATACTTCATAATGGCATTCATAAGTCAGTATGGAAAAAGTAGGTCAGTAGGGGAAATTAAGAATGAATAGAGCTGGGCGCGGGGCGGTGGCGCAGCGGGTTAAGCGCAAAGCGCAAGGACCGGAGTAAGGATCCCGGTTGGAGCCTCCAGCTCCTCACCTGCAGGGGAGTCGCTTCACAGTTGGTGAAGCAGGTCTGCAGGTGTCTATCTTTCTCTCCCCCTCTCTGTCTTCCCCTCCTCTCTCCATTTCTCTCTGTCCTATCCAACAACAACGACATCAACAACAACAATAATAACTACAACAACAATAAAAACAAAAAGGACAACAAACAGGAAATAAATTTTTAAAAAAAGAATGAATAGAGCTTCAGAGTTAACTAGCTAGTAAATGTAAATGTCCTCTAAAACTCTCTGGCACTTATAAAAAGGCAAAGCAAAATATTCAAAATTTAAAGGCAAGCCTCATAAAACTAATCCAAAGCTAACCACTGGATTTGGACCATGGAACTGCAGTTTGCTGGTGTGGGAGGGTACAGAAGATACAGAGGAAGGCGGGAACGCAGTACATGATGCTGGTAGAAAATGAACACACTTTGTGGATGTTGTTTGTTTTAGATTGAGAAAGAGAGGGAGGCAGGGCATGAGGGAGAGAGAGCAGGAGGGGGAGGGGAAGAGAGAGAGACAGAGAAAGAGAGACCACAGCACAAAAAAAACCTTCTTCAGTGTAGTGGGGGTCGTATATATGGCAAAGCTGCCCACTACCCAAATGAGCTATTTCACTGGCCACTATGAGAATTTCAGTGGTGGCACAATGTGACAACTAACTTTTGAAAAGTTGTGAAAAAGCACTCTTGAAACATATCCAATGGTGTAAGCCGAAGTCACCACAAGGAAATAAAGGCAGCTCTCTACTATTAATATATTGCCCCAAATTCGGCATTTACCCCAAGACTATACAGCTGGAACTGGAAGACAAAATTGAGTGAAGTTCAGCCAGCTCTATACATGACCTCGAACTTCAGTATGCTTCCTACTGATGTCCAAAGTAGTGAGGTGACACACACAGAAACAGATCTATTTCTGGAGAAAGAGATATTAGGATTTCTGGTGAAAGATATCACAGGATCTTTCTCCTCCTATTGGTACACTGAAAATGTATATAGGTTTATCAGTGATCATTTCATTATAAATGTTTACCAGTGTCTTTTCTTCAGATCTAGAGGACTGATTACTCAATGGATCAAAATAAAATAGTGTAATATCTCTTGACTACAGTTCAAAACTATTAATTTCTTGCAGCAGACTGAGTTTAAGTGAAGACTCAATGGTGGTTTACTGACAATTTGTTTAAAGGTACAGTGAATGGTCTTCATACCACCCATCTACATAGACGAGTGTTATAGCACCCTCAGACCCAGAAGCTATCACAGGTCCTCTGTTGCCTATGCCATGCAGTTACCCTAAATTTATTCCGTGTCTCAGTTGCATGAGGAGATGCTAATCACACATGTCCAGTGCAGGTGTGCAAGAACTGGAATCCTTATTTTTCAGAGTTTATAAGTTGACCACAAAAAATAACTATATACTGATTCTTGGCACATAGAAGCTATGTCCCCAAGTAATGTGAAAACAAGACAGATTAAAAGAAGCTCCATATGTTTTGACTTTTTTTTTTTTTTTTTTAACCAGAGCCCTGCTCAGCTCTGGTTTATGGTGCTGTGAAATTGAACCTGGGATCTTAAAGCCTCAGGCAAGAGAGTCTCTTTGCATAACCATTATGCTATGTACTCCCTCCCACATGCTTTGTCTTTCCTATATTATCCACAGAACCACCCCCAAATAAATTAGGAACCTTTTTCCTTTCTTTCTTTTTTCTTTTTTTTTTTTCCAAGGCATTTAGGTATTTCAGTGCTTCCGAACCAGTTCTTGACTTCCTAATAAAGATTATCACTTGGAGTGAGAAAAAAAACAAACAACCCACATTTTGTGTGTGTTCCTACAGGTGGTAACAGGAGGGCAGTCTGACATTACAATCTTGCCTGAGTTCAGGGCTCTAAGTGAAGACAAAATGTTAGTATTACAATTACAAAAATACAATTTAAATGTTCTTTTTTTCTTGGAACAAATCCTAAAATTTTAGGTAATAAAAAGCTGCAAAGATCAAATTCTTGATATTTTTGTTTGTAGAACTGGCAAAGATTTATCATCTGCAAACTCTGTCCCAAACACATTATGAACAGTAGGTCATTTAATATGCATATTACTATTGCAGAGACATTACTACCTTTATTTTATGAATGATGAAACAAACTATGGCTCAAACCAGTTAGGTAACTTGTCTGAGGTGACACAGTGGACCTGTAACAGAAGCTCAGGTCCTCACCAATGTGTCCTGGAACCCCACCTCCCCAGAGCCCTACTCCACTAGGGAAAGGTAGAAACAGGCTGGAAGTATGGATCAACCTGTCAATATCCATGTCCAGTGGAGAAGCAATTACAGAAGCCAGACTGCCCACCTTCTGCATCAGATAAAGATCTTTGGTCCATATTCCCGGAGGGATAAAGAACAGGGAAACTTCCAATGGAAGGGAGGGGAAATGGAACTCTAGTGGTAGGAATTTTATATGGAATTGTACCCTTTTTATCCCACAATCTTGTCAATCATTATTAAATCACTAATAAAAATTTAAAAAATAATAAAGTTAAAAAAAAAAGAAAAGAAACTCAGGTCTATGGGCAGAGGCTAGCTCTCCATCTATTATACAGTCATAATAGAGGTCAGTCATGCTAAAAAGTCCCAGTGTCTTAAGGGGCGACAATAAGGAGTTTATTTGTGCGGAACAACAAGTACTTGAACGGCAAACTGCTAGAACTCTACAGAGGGCGGGACAGAAGTAAAATGTGCATACAAGCAAGAAACTCCCCCTTTTAGAAAGCAAATTTGGCAAATTTCTTAGTCCTGCTTAGTTGATTGAAAAAGCTTACCATGGGAGTTAAGTAATTGTGAGGGCTAAAAGGTAGCATTAGCTCAAAGCAAGACATGTTCTTACTCTCAAAACAAATGAACAACGACAACAAAACTCTTTTTAAAAAATATTTATTTATTTCCTTTTGTTGACCTTGTTGTTTTATTGTTGTAGTTATTACTGTTGTCGTTGTTGTTGGATATTGGATAGGACAAAGAGAAATGGAGAGAGAAGGGGAAGACAGAGAGGAGGAGAGAAAGACAGACACCTGCAGACCTGCTTCACTGCTTGTGAAGCTACTCCTGTGCAGGTGGGGAGCCGGGGCTCGAACCGGGATCCTTACTCCGGTCCTTGTACTTTGCACCATGTGTGCTTAACCCACTGCGCTACCGCCCGACTCCCGACAACAAAACTCTCATCCTGTGTTGGCAGTATTAACTCAAGCATTGGGTTAATTCTCTATGAGGAATTACATTCATGTACCTTGAACTTGTCATACAGCTGCTAGTTAATAAAGCTTCAGTTTGATCAGATATACTCCCCCCCGTGTTCAATAATGTCTAATTCACCTGCTTTCCCTGTCTTTTTCAAAAATCACCTTTTCCTTCCGGCATCTGGAGAAGAAACAAAGGCACTAAGAAAAACACTGGAGGAAGAAGGAGCAGGATGGGTACTGACTGGTATTAAAAGTGTTTTTTAAAACAGTCACTGATCAAAAAGAGATCTCAGAGAACACAAAGTGTTTTTTAAAACAGTCACTGATCAAAAAGAGATCTCAGAGAACACAAAATCGGCCATCATCTTTCACCCTTGGTATATCTTATCAGAATCGCAATATTTTAAGATCAAGTCAACTTCATTATTTGGCATGGAACCTGCTGTAATATTGATGACAGAATATCAATCAAGGTTATAAGTTACCCTGTTATCATTAGATAAATATTATTTATAAGCATTAATAATATGCCTTAGCCTTTAAGATGAATGATTTCAATGTCTAAATTCATACTCATGCCAGATATGCAGGACATATTTTTCATAATTGTTCTGGTCCCTTGGGTCAGTAATACAGCTTATAATCATCATAAAATTTCATTCCTAATTCCCTTTAATTTATCAGAAGGAAAATATGGATGGTTATTACCCAATTAAAATACTCCTGATGCTTTTAAGGTACACATTATGGGGATTTTGGAGTTTCACTGAAGACAATTAAAAAAGGAAAGAGCAGCTGTGTGACTTCAAAGTGTTTTTAAGTGCTTTGGGTTTGCAGGGATATTCAGCTGTTTTGTACCCTGTTTCCACCTGTCTTGTTCTCACATCATCTATGATGTAATCAAGGGAAAATTGGGACATTTTACCCATGTGAAAGGAGCAGAAGTGCAACTACGACTACAGATGAGTTCTCCTCTCCCCTCCTCTCCCCTCCCCTCCCCTCCTCTCCATTGCCACCAAGATTATGGTTTGGGTTCAGTGCCTATATAATGAATCTGCTCAGTGGTACCTTTCCTCTTTAACTTCTTTATTTTTCTTTTATTTAATATGATAGAGAAAAACTGAGAGGCGAGGGCATGAGAGAAGAAGAGAAAAAGACACTGACAGCACTCTTTCACCACCCATGATGCTTCCTCCCTGCAGGTGGGACCAAGAGTTTGAACCCAGGTCCTTTAGCATGATAACATGTACGCTCAACCAGGGGCACACCAGCGCAGCCCACTGATAAAAATGTTTATTTTGCACCTAGACAATCCATTCAGATACTCACACCAGGCCTATCGCTGACAAAGGAACTTGTAGTTCACAAAGGAAGATGATAAAAAAAAACTGAGTTGGTGCCGGGCAGTGCTGCACCGGGTTAAGTGCACACAGTATGAAGCCTAAGGAGTCGCACAAGGATCTTGGTTCGAACCCCCGCACCACATTGCAGGGGAGCAAGTCTGCAGGTGTCTTCCTCTCTCCCTATCTTCTCCTCCCCCTCTCAATTTCTCTCTGTCCTATTAAAAAAAAAAAAAAACTGAAACAATGGCCACAGGAGCAGTAGACTCATAGTGGAGACACAGAGCCCCATCTATAACCCTGGAGGCATAAAAAAATAAAAAATAATAAAAAACCAGAGACAAATGCATGAATCTCATCTACCCTTCAGACCAATGTTTTGTGAAGGTGGTTATTTTTTTTTAGATGATTACTATGCTACTAGCTAGTTAGCATCCCAACAGGGTAGACATGACTCCAGATGAGTTCTCCTCTCCCCTCCCCTCCTTTCCCTTCCCCTCCCCTCCTCTTTCCTCCCCTCCTATCCCCTCCTTTCCCTTCCCCTCCCCTCTTCTCCCCTCCCCTCCTTTCCCTTCCCCTCCCCTCCTCTACCCTTCCCCTCCCCTCCTCTCCCCTCCCCTCCTCTTCCCTCCTCTCCCTTCCCCTCTCCTCCCCTCCTCTTCCCTCCCCTCCCCTCCTTTCCCTTCCCCTCCTTTCCCTTCCCCTCCCCTCCTCTCCCCTCCTCTCCCCTCCCCTCCTTTCCCTTCCCCTCCCCTCCCCTCCTTTCCCCTCCCCTCCTTTCCCCTCCCCTCCTTTTTCCCACCCCTCCTTTCCCTTCCCCTCTCCTCCCCTCCTCTTCCCTCCCCTCCCCTCCTTTCCCCTCCCCTCCTTTCCCTTCCCCTCCCCTCCCCTCTCCTCCCCTCCCCTCCTTTCCCTTCCCCTCCCCTCCCCTCCTCTCCCCTCCTCTTCTTTCCTCCCCTCCCTTCCCCTTTCCTCTCCTGGCAGGGAAATCAAAAGGATCAAGGTAAATAACCACAAAATGATACTGCACTCACAAATGATAGCCACCTACAAAATGACACTGCATAGCTAAGAAAATTGCATCCTAACTCATTGTGAAAAACTTAGATACGGAATTTAGCCCCATACTCCTTCTTTTGGCATGTTTCACTTGACCATAACCATCATTTGGTCATGATCTTAAACCAAAACTGTTGAAATCTATTTTTATTTTCTTCCTCTCACTTATCAGAGTATTTACTTTCTTACCTACATGCATCTACTTCTCTGAAGAGAAAGCCTCCTTCTCAGCGCTTACAGGTATTAAGATGAAAGCACTCTGGGTGAAAGGTACTGTGCCCATGTCTTACTGTGTGGCCTCACTTTTAAGCAGTCAGTGACTATTTCCAAAATAAATCCGAGAATAAACTGGTTTGTATGGATTGATTGGTATGTTAGCTTAAGACAGAGTCATTTAAATATGTGTGAAGCTTTCATTTGTAGTGTATTGCAGTTTACAAAAAGTTTGGCATTTGTTGCATGACTTGGTGAGACAATAAGCATGCCTATGGCTCTCAGAGATAATTCACTGTTGTCTCCTAACATTTTGTTCATTTTGGCAATGATGTTCTCGTATTGATATCAACATTTCCCTAGAAATAGTTAGTTGTGTCCGTATCATAAAGCTGATTAAGTAATATAATTTCTTAAGTAAAAACAATACCACATTTTTACTGTTCTTACTGTTACTAGGGTTCCACTGGCTTGATTTTTTTTTCCCCAGATAGGTAAGACAGAGGAAGAGAGGGTAAGATAACACAACACCAAAGCTTCTTTTATTGCAGCACAGGCCTGAGTCAAGGATATGACTATTTTGTTGGTCAAATAACACAGTTTTTAAAAAGCACATTTAAATGCCAATTTTAAATCTAAATTCAATTTAAACTGCTTTACACGAGTCTCCACGCCCTGTGGCACACAGGGCACCAGTTGCATTCTGCTCCAGCACGGGCCCTTAAGGCCTGAACACTAGTTACTCCGGTTCTCAAAAGTTACAGTTTGATATATGGCTCCTGGGTATGAAAGCTTACCCCTGTGTGGTTTCACCCAGGTGAGCGAACGGCTCCAGGCTTTTCTTGGAGGCTCTGGCATATAGAAATGAAGCCGGGTACATGGGATCTGCAGGCAGGAACTTGTAAGGAGAGTCCCACACCTGCAATATCACTGCTCTGGGAGAGTTGAGAAACTTTAGCCTAGACTCTAGAGTCACAGGAGTCTTTCAATGTGCAAATGGAAGCTCTGGCTTTTAAGGAGGCTATCCAAACAGGTGACAAACTGCTACACTTCAAAGACAGGAAGTCCCTTCAAACGTTAAAGTGTAAGGATACAAAACAACCTTAAGAAAAAACATTAAGAAAAAAGGGAGACAGCAGTTTAGCTTCAGGTTTTTTCCAGTTTAATGAAGCATTTTTAGGAGGATGGTAATTGGTCCTGAGGAGCCCTGCCCAAGACAGACAGTAGTTTTTTTTCTATAGGTAACCCACGTTTTCAAGATCTTATTTTAAAAAGTCACTTGAGTTCACATCAGATTAAAGTTACTGCGTAAAGACTCTCTCTGGGCCAGTTTTCACCCATAAAACGAGCCTGGTTTAAAATTACAATCACTCAGAATGTTTAAGAAACTCTATAAAAAAGTTTTAAAGTCTTCCTGTACCTCACAACAAAGGGAAAAGCCATGGCTTCCAGTGAAGCCGCAGAAACAAGCAGATGGGCTACTTTAGGTTTGAAAGACAGTTTGGAAGATCTTCAGTATCAAGATCTAGGATTCCCCAATAGTTTTCCCAGCTCAGCACACAAAGTCTAGGTAGACTTCTTGCTGATCTCTCAAAGTACTTCAGGTTGCAGCTGCAGTAGTTTGAACCAGTTCTCACTTTGCTGCTCACTTTGCTCAGAATAAAGGAAGATTGGGGATGGCCACTGTGGGAGGGTCAGAAGTATGGTGAGTGTGTTTTCTCATTGCAAGGCCTCTACTGCTTCTGCAGCACACAGAAGAATCACTGAGAAAATGTTTAAAAGGGAAGGACATGGGTGGGCCAGTGTCAACCCCATCTCATAATACAAACGTGGTCCTTTTGTATTTACATTTAAAAAAAGCCAAGCCCCTCCTCACTCTTAGCTGCCCTCCCGCCCCCCACAAAAGGGTTGAAATTGGAAAATTCCTGGAGAACCAAAACCTTAACCTACATTCCACAGTTTCATCAACTTAAGACTGAGCAAAGAGGTCAGAGTCAACTCTTTTCTCTGCTTACAAAGCAAGTAAACGTATTTGTTTACACAGCGATAAACCTCAAGTTTCCTAAGTCAGACTCAGGATGAATTATGAATAAAATTGACTAACTTGATTTCAGATTCCTTCCCTTTTTTAGACAAAATTTTTATATATACATATGTAATCAGTGGGGCCAATATATTAAAGAGTCAATCCTAAAAAAGAAAGTCCTAGAACACTGCCTCAGAGGGCATTTGTTCTTTTTTGTTTTTTTTTTTTACAGCTAAGGAAGTTAAATATGAACTTGTAATAGATGATTTTCCGCTTGGAAACTGGATTGGTTATCTGATGAGCATGCCCCCAAGATGTCTGTCAGAAATGGAAATTAAGTTGGTAGTATAAAGTGCAGTTTTTACAACTTATTTTCTTTTAGGAAATCAATCTGTTTCCCATATCCTTAGACTTAGTTGCCTTAAAACCCCATAAATTTGCTATTTACTTCTTGAATTTGTAATGAATGTACCATAATTGACATTTAATAACATTTAGATAGGTCAGTCTAAAGAAAACATTGTATGTATACATTGTATGTTTACTACTTAACTCAGAAACAAAGGTTATAGTCTGGAAATAACAAGAGCTTAGTATACAGCAAATTTAAACAGGATAGAATGTCTTAGATGTTCATATATATGTTTACGAACAATATATATATATATGTCAGTAGAAATTCCTTTCTAAGCGCAAAGCTTAGAAATCCAAATTAGAGAATGCCACAAGTGTGCTTCTTATTTTAATTTTGGCTTTAGCAATGTTACAACTTATAAAATGTGTACTATTTTAAATTTTTTTTTACCACCTGGGATGTCCAAACTCATCTTGATTATGATGAGATCAGGATCAGTGTTGTTTTGGAAAGAAACATGAACTTGGATTTTTTTTTCACCCCAGCACAGCACATGTTTAAGTTTATCTCATGTATTTATGAAAGAAGATTAAAACAAAATATTTCTCAGCTTTTTATGCAGAAAGTAAAACAGTATGTTCCAATAGTGCTCTGTATCACCTCGCTAACATAACAAACTATTTGGAACATTTAAAAGAAAAGTATTGATGAAGTACAAAAAGAAAATGTCAAAGTTTAAAAAGGAACTGGGAAAAAGAATTTCTGTCACTTAGACTATAATTATGTGTGACTTTAACTTCTTGTAAATTTCAGCAGTAAAATGCTTTTGCAAACAACCTTTTCAACAACCTCAAACATAAATAAGAGGATGAGAATATTTTCTTTCTTCACAATGAATTTAAAAGTAGTTACTATCTTAACAGAATTGTTACTATGGTAATACTTTTCTTATTATTGTACTTTTAGAGATTGGAAAAGTCTCTTGTTTTCTTGGAATGTAAGAAGAGTGTGAGAGAACCCCTTTAAAACATGCTTTTATATTAAGTTAAAATGTGTTGATGCCCAGGTTTCTTTATAAAAAAAAAACAAACCTTTGATGTTATAATTTTATATAGGCCAGGTTTATAGGTTTGAAAATCCTCTTTCCTCCACTAAATTCCTCAAATAGAGTTTTTCTAAATAACTCTATTTAAATTTTATATCACAGCAATCATCTAGTAGAGGACAGTTAAAAACACCAGTCATTTTTAATATTTGTGAAAAGATTTTTTTTCCTGAGGGCCAGATGTACTCTGACCCGTGAACACACAACAAAATGTCAGTATAAAGTTTTCTCTTGCACTCCATAAATCTAGGGAGAAAAACGCAGATCGTATAATCTTACATGCAAAACTTTTAACGTGAACTACAAAGAAAATTTCATGCAGTAAAACATTTGCTTCTGCACTTTCATAAACATAACCATCCTTCACTTTCAAGGGCAATATTGACCTGACCACATTCACAACTGCTATCTGCAGGGAATGGCTCAAAGACAGCACCCTTATGTCATCTGTCCCTTTCCCCAAGGAGGCACATAGAGTCAGAAAGGAATTTTATTATTTACATCCCTCCCTTTTAAATCCCGTTTTTATTAGCCCTCAAACCCTTTAACAACCAATGTCAAACCACATTTAGACTGTTGGCTTGTTTTAAAACTTCCGTGCTCCAGACTGGACTATTCCAAATTCACTGCTTTGCCAACAAACTCTTTTTTAAACAATCGTTTAGGAACACTTTTTTCCATGTTGCTTAACAATTTAAAAAAAAAAAAACAAGCTTTAATTCTCCGTTTAAATTAGTTATAATAATTTTAGTCTAGAAGTGAAAAGAAACACTATTTTACCAAGAAATCCTTGGGTGCTCCATTTGCCCTGCAACGTTGTTTTTAACCTTACCACAGGGAAATCAAATGCCCTTGCCACCTTGAAAATAGAGAAACAAAAAGCACTCTTAGCCTATGCAAGCCTCCGTTGGAATCTAAAGGATCTTATGTGGAATAACTCACCTCTTCTAGCTTTTGGTAATGAATTTACTTAAGAATATTTACTTTTCTGGCAAAATGTAGTTTATGCTTCAATGGACCTTGGACATCTCCGAGGAAAAATGATGCCACGGAACGTATGATTGATTATTTATTTCCTATTTCACTAACTTCTCATTAAGACACTTGTAAAATTGACTCTTCAGATGGTAACGTCCACATCCTTCTGGAACTTGAGAAGGACATGTGGCGCATCAATTATCTCCAGTTAAAAATCACACTCCTCTCACTGGACATCTTTCTCCATAGCAGTTAACATGCTTTTCAGCCCCCGCACGCACCGCACCCCTCTTCACAAACCTGCACGGGGCTTTCAGGGGAAAGGGAGAGGCAAGACTTTGCTGGGAGCTGCTTCTCTTCAGCAAAGCAGGGCTGACTGCAAAGACTCAGGCTGAGAGTTGGAGCAATTTCCTGCTGATTCCAAAGCCACTCGGAGCACCGTGGCGAGGAAGTGGGGCTTTTTTTTTTCTTTCCTTTCTTTGCAGGCGGAGCCTCCACCTTGGGTTTGAGGGCGTCCCCAGTCATGGCCACCGTTTCATGCTGGAGAGAGCCTGGGAGGGAGCCCCGGGATAGCGGGGCGCTTGGCTCCGAAGAAGGGCTGAGCAGGGGCCCCAGGCTCTGGAGTCCCAGCTGCAGCCCTGCGCACGCACTTGAACTCGCCGCAAGGCCAGCGACCCGCGCGTGCAGAGCGCACCCGCACCCGGCGCGGAGCTGCCGCGGGTCTCGGGCCTCTCCAAGCCGACTTCACAGCGCTGCGGTCTGCGGGCCCCACCCGGACCCCACCCAGCCCCGCAGGTTACCGCAGCCCAGAACGGCGCATCCCACCCCAGGACCCCGAAGTTTGAAAGTGGAGATCGAGGGCCTCCTGCGGCAAAGCTCGCCTAACATTTTTCATTTTCCGATCTGGGAGAAAATGTCACAGAAGTGTGTATGTGTGTGTGTGCGGCGGAGGGGGGGGGGGTTGTAAATAGGATTTCGGGGGTGGGGTGGGAGCGAGGCGCGTGCACTTTGCGGCGGGCGGGCGGGCGGGCGCCCTGGCGGGAATTCCCGGTCTCACAGCGCGCCCTAGTGGACGCCTTGCCCGCGTCCACTCCCCAGCACCGTAAACTGAGTCTCCTGAGCACATTATAATCTGCAATATATTATTTCTTCCAAAGTATTGACAACGTGTGAGACTCCAGTAACCCTGAAGCTCTTGTCTGTAATCAACACATTTATTCACATTTAGAGGGAAAAATCCGAATGAAATCCCCGTGACCCAGATTGGGTTACAGTGTCATTTTCCCCCTGGATCCTCTTTTAAATCCACTCCACACTGCTTCTCTGTCTATTACATGCTAATTTAATTTTACTGTGGACGATATTTTCAGCATTTGCTGAGGACAGTAAATTTTGTAGTTTATGTTATTTCACTTTTTATGACTTTTTAACACTTAATAAAATTTTATTAGAGCACTTTTGTGTTTACAAGGCCACAAAACTCTTGGCAGGTTGTCAGAAGTCCTTTTTATTATGATCCTACTGATATACTGCGAGTAATGAAATAATCATGTCCAGAAATGTATCAAAGGCCAGAGGGATTATCCCACTTAATAGCTTCACAGATGCGTCCAGAAGAATGCGGACGCGAGGCAGGACGGGCTGAGTGGCTGATGAGGAAGTCAGCAGCCCCCTTGTCTTTCTTTACCATTTAGGTTGCTTTCCTAAAAGGCTACATGCAGGGTCATGTGACTTTCCGCGGTCTCAATAAAAAAAAAAAGAATTTATTTTATTGCAAAATGTGCTTTTCTTTTTATTCTCCTTGTGTGGGCATTCAAGGCTGTTCTAGTGGCAGTGGGGGTGGCTCAGCATATCCATGTCAGTCACTTTCCCCTCATTTCTAAGTGTACTTTTGTGTCATTTAGACAGCGGATGATGACACTGGTGTTGGTCTGTGTGGCTTCTCTAGTCCACAAGCAGAGAAAGTACTGGGAGGGATGGATGGAGGAGGGCACAAGGTTTTTTAAGGTCCTTCCCCTGCAGCCAAACAGTACCTTTTGCTGTTGCTTTTTGTTTTACTTTGCAAAATAGGGGAACAGTGACTTGAGGACTGCTTTTTGCCTTGTGCCAAAGAAACTCCAGTAAGCTGGTTCTCCTTTCCTTTTCTTTTTGGGTAAGACTTGCTGTGGAGGAATACCAAAGTTCATATTTTATTATTTTTTTAAGAACCAGTTTTCTTTCTTTTAAATGCATATGTGATTCTTTTCCACACGGGTGTCTAGTTGTTCATTCTTGCTGCGCAAAGAGGCCAGTGCACTTCCTGACCCTGAGAGCAAGGTGGGTGGCTTTGTTTTATAATTGCATTCTCTGTCTATAGCTTCATGTTTCTCTTTCTCTGTCATTTCCTAAATAGTATGCCAAAGTGATCAAAGAGATGAGGAGGAGAATCATAAATTGGGTGATTCTGAAACTGATGTTGCTATGTCCAAAGCACGTGTTCT
The DNA here is from genome assembly GCF_950295315.1 of Erinaceus europaeus. Lineage (NCBI taxonomy): Eukaryota > Metazoa > Chordata > Mammalia > Eulipotyphla > Erinaceidae > Erinaceus > Erinaceus europaeus. The sequence goes on along the minus strand of NC_080179.1, from coordinate 14,915,386 downwards.
ACACTTGGGCTTTGAAAGGTTTGGGCAATGCTTTTTCACGTGTGTGTGTGTGTGTGTGTGTGTGTGTGTGTGTGTGTGTGTGTGTGTGTTTCATGTTCCAGCACAACACATTCCGATTTTTGCAGTCTGTCATTGTTTCAAACAACCCTTGGGAAGGAGGGTCCTCTCTCTAGATCACTTCAGTCACAGACATGTGCACACTGTCCTATTTGGATGTGTGTAAGGCTACTCAGGAGGGTGCTTTGCTTTCAACTTCAAGGCAGCAATTTTGTTCTTTGTATGTCATTTCCTAAACCACTATATGACTTTGTGCCTGATCCATGGTCTACTGTATTTGCACGACGGTCTAGGTTCTAAAAAGAGTATGAAGGATAGTCCCCATCCCTAAGAAAATATGTCTTGAGTCTCTCTGGGCAGCCCCTTCTCTATTTTTATACTGTAGGTTTACATTTAGCAATACAAGAAAGTCTCCTTCTCCCTCTCCCTCTCCCTCTGTCATTCTCTTTCAGATTCTTTCCCTAGCTTTACGGAGGAACTCAAAGAGAAAGCAGTGCTGCATTCTTTGTAAACATTCTTCGAGTTGACAGTCTGTGTCTTTTGCCTTTTACCACGAGGCACAAGACTGGGCAGAAAAAAGGGTTCAGGTTTTAGTCTTCCAAATTTCAAGTCATTTTACATAAGATAATTTAAGTCTGAGTGTAGAGATCGAGAAGAGCATATTAATTTTAAATCCGCTATAAAGTCGCAACTCAGTTTTATAAGTTAATTCAGTCCTAGGGCAATTAAAATAATATTTCAATGGCTGTAAGAGCCTTTGAATTAGAAATATATTTTATTATCATATGAAGTAAACCTTCTTTAAAGAAGATACTTTTAGTGCATCAAAATGCTTATAATTTGTATTCAGAGGAGCAAGAGGTTAAATTAAATGTGATAACTAATAACACATAGCTTGGTTGATGTAAGGCCTAACTAGAGCTCATGAGGATTTTACAGCCTTTTTGAAGTATTTGGAGCTGAAAGAAAAGGCTGAAACCCTAGTTTTTCTGTCTAAGAAATCTATCTCTGAAAACAAGTCAATAAGCCAGCCAGAGGCGTGAAGTGATCCCTTTGAATGGCCAAGTGCATTGGAGATCAGTAAGGTTTGTGTGGGGTTTTAAGGACAGACCCTAGAAACAATCTGCTTATCTTCTAATCAGATTCTACTGACAATTACTTAGACAAGTTACTTAACTTCTTTTTTTTTTCCCCTCCACATTTTTATTAGTACTGAATAAGGATCTCTTCTTCTTCTAGCGTTTGCCCTTCTTCCGTAGCCAGTCAACAGGTCAGGTTGAAAGCTGTCAGGAGCTGCTTGTTGCTGGCTTTGAAAGTGACTGGGATCCATGTGGATTCAGTCGGCTAGGAAGGATCGTCAGTTTCCTCAATGAATGGATACTCATGGGATGCACCACGAGAAGGTCGATCCAATGCATCCCAAGGATCTCTAAGACTATAAGATTACAGGGCTTCAGTTCACACCAACACCAAAGTCTGTGATTTCTTCCCTCCCACCACAATAACCACCATAGTTAATTGCCAAGTCAAAGGACTGCTCGGTTACACCTCCCCTGCCTCCTGCAAGTTCTTGTATTTCAAAATTCTGTATTCCAGTACTTGGCTTTCATCTCCTTACTTACTTCACTAAACATAATCACCTCCAAGTCCATCTGTTTTGTTCCAAAGGACACAACAGCTCGTTTTGTGCTCAGTTTCTTCATCCGGAGAATGGAATTAGTGCCAGTATATCTTTCTCCTAGCTTTGTGAAGGTTTGAAAGTGTTGATTTATATGGAATGCTTAAGACGACCCTGAGTGCTAATTAAAACAAACCTCATGCTAACCAGCACCATCCTGCACATTGCTGGGCACATTGCTAGGCTAAGTGCTTGCTGGGTAATGCTGAGTGTTCTTTCACTGAGCATCCTTGTTTAGGTGTGGCCAGTAGCAGCTTCAGCTCTGGCATTGACTCTACTGAGACAGGAGAACTCTTCAGAGGCCCAACTGCCCTCTTACTTTTTCTGTGGGTTCTAAGAAGTGCCCTCAACTAGCACCTAGGTTATAAAGTATTTGAGGAAAGATTACAGATATCGTAAGAGTTTTGTCATCATACCCAGTATAGTTCAAGTAAAAGAATAACTGTTTAGATAAGCTAATATACCAAACACATATGAAAGCCCTCTGCACTGTCTGCTCCTCAGTAAATAGTGTTTGCAGGTACTGTGCTAAATTTTTTGGCTACAGGGCTTCACTTCATCTTCATAATGACCTTCGCATAGAGAGTTATTAAGATCCCTGGATTACAGTAAGATACACGTGACTCTGAGGCTGAGGCACATCTTATCAGATAGGATGTGTGCCTTGCCAGGCACGAAGCCTAGGCTTGAGCCCTGGCACTAGATGGCAGTGCCATGGTACCAGCCACTTTTTTCATTCTAAATCTGAAATGAAAAGAATAAAAAATTTCAGCCCAGAGCAGTGAACTCTTCATGCCTAAGGGCCCAATATCACAAAAAGAAAGAGGAGAGAAATAGGGGGCTCAAAAAAAGTCAAGGGACTTTTTCAAGGCCACACAGCTAGTGAATTAATGATCTAGAAGTCAAACAACTCAGGCCTACTGTAATATAGAACATACGTAATTGGGAGTCAGGCAGTAGGTAGCACAGCAGATAAAGCACAGGCGGCGCAAAGTGCAAGGACTGGCATAAGGATACCAGTTCGAGCCCCCGGCTCCCCACCTGCAGGGGAGTCGCTTCACAGGCAGTGAAGCAGGTCTGCAGGTGTCCATCTTTCTCTCCCCCTCTCTGTCTTCCCCTTCTCTCTCCATTTCTCTCTGTCCTATATAACAACAACAATAATAACTACAACAATAAAACAACAAGGGCAACAAAAGGGTATAAATAAATAAATAAATATTAAAAAATTAAAAACAGAACCTAGGTAACTAACCTAGGTGGTCACAGTCAGCCACTATTCCATACTTCCTCCCAGTCTGTTTGATCTTAATAGAGCTTAGACATTAACAATTATTATGTAAACTATGATGACAATGGAAATGACTAGTAGTAGGACACAGACTTAAATCACTGGTGTCATGAGCAGTGATCTGAACTGTGTACACCAAATAATGTTACACAAGCCTGCTGCCCAGGGCCTAATATGTCCTAGGCTCATACCACAACTCCAAGGAGATGTTTGAAAAGAGAAAATGACTCAGGGATAACTTTGCTCCTATGGAAATATATAATTAAATTTAATTTCCCTTAATTATTAATAGTATGTAAGCAAGTGAACACAAAGGAGTATGGTGATCAAAGACAAAGTAGGCAAGTGGAAGGCTGTGTGCATTTTACTTTTTTTTTTTTAACAATAGTTCTTTTTGGACTTTATGGGTGTGCTAATCACTTCAGGGAGCAAAAACTAACCTGAGATAATATAAAAGAGGAAAGAAAAAAAAAAACATACAACTTGACCCATGTACAAGGTTGTTTGTTTGGTGAGTGAGCAAAGAGCAAAGGTAATGCTTAAGTGCTTTGCTGTAAGCCCATGATCAGCTGTGTACCCTTGAAACAAATGCAAATGAAATACCCAGAGTATCAAGGAGCCCGTAAGTTGCTCCAGAGACTATTCAACCCCAGTTCCTTAGCAAAACTCCATCGAAGCCTAGACTTCAAAAGTGAATGGTGAGGAGGAAGACTTCACTTGGTGGCAGAGTTGGTGTGCAGACACCTATCATGGAAGAAAGAGAAATGGTTCCCATTTCTCAACTATCTTATAAACCATTATTTCCCTGCCAAACAATTTTTTTTAAAAACCCACATTCTAGTATTTATTCAAGTATCAGTTGTGAATACACTTGTCGACTGGAATCAAATGATGAAACACAGTTAAGGTACATAAATAAATACACAAATAACTGAAACATGACTTAGATGTTCTGAAAGTAATTATCATATATCCATCAGTAAATGTCTATAATGTCTTCATTAACTAAGAAAAAAATAAAAGTGAATGACAAGAGGCTCATCCAGTAGGAGCAAGCTCCTACCATGCAGCAGACACTGAGTTTGAGACTTAGCCCCACATGGCAACACCACGGATGGCAGAGCAGTGCTATCTATGGTGTTGCTCTCGCCCCTCGATCCTTCTCTCTCTTTATAAATGAGGAATGAAAATATTAGCCAAGAAAGAAGTCTCGGAGGTAGAATTGCACATGCAAGACCTTCCATTCATTCCCTAGTGTCACACACACACAAAGTGAGCAATTCAAAAACAAAACCCAAAGACAGCTAGGCAGTAAACCTTATACTATTCTTGAGAAAAGATTCAGTCTTAAGTCTAGTGGAACTTGACCACCACCAGAGCATCTGACTTGTGACTTTGTGACTGTCAATCCAGGGCTTTGTGAGTGTGAGTGTGTGTGTGTGGGGGGGGGTGGGAAGTGGGTGGGGAACGGGGAAAAGTGAAGGATGCCTCCTATAGGCTTCTAACTCCCCAGAGGTCAAGCTCACTCACTGCACAGAGAAAGAAGCAGCAGACTCTAAGCCTCAGTGACTACTGGGGACTCGAGTGGAATAGGTCTCCCTCTCATCAGAGAGTAGGACATTTCTATTTGGTATGATTATAACAAGTTATTCTTGGGGTCATTGAAAATTGAGGTTTTTTTCATATCAGCTGGGCTATAGATGGCAACAGTGGTCCTAGAAGGCCTCCCCCAAATCTTCCAGATAACAGTAAGTAGAGTGATCTTCCTTCTTATAGCAGGGACACCTGTACCAAGTGTGGGGGAGTTCTGCTGAAGGACAGTCCTAGACTCAGACCTCTGAATATGTGTTTCAGTGCTCTTTAGTGATCTTTTACGTTCTAAGTTTTCCTTTTTGACAAAGAAGAGCTGTAAAAAGGATAGCTCAGGTCTGAGTGGTGGTGCAGAGGGTTAAGTGCACATGGCACAAAGCACAAGAACCAGAAAGGATCCCGATTGGAGCCCCTGGCTCCCCACCTGCTGGGGAGTCACTTCACAATTGGTAAAGCATGTCAGCAGGTGTCTATCTTTCTCTCCCCCTCTCTATCTTCCCCTCCTCTCTTGATTTCTCTCTGTCCTATCCAACAACAGCAGCAATAACAACAATAATAATAACAACAAGGATCAACAACAAGGGCAACAAAAGGGAAAAACTAGCCTCCAGGAGCAGTGGATTCCTAATGTAGTAATGCAGGAACCGAGTCCCAGCAATAGCCCTGGAGGCAAAAAAAAAAAAAAAAAAAGGATAACTCACATTTATAGGGGCTTGGGATATAAGCCGTATTTATTTAGAGCTGGCTCTGAGCACTCCACAATGAAATCTGAATGGTTTTAAAAATATAAGAGAGTAATTTATTGTGTCTTGAATATTTGATAAGAACAAGAGAAAATTCAAAAGCAACCTCAATTGTTAAACTGAATCCCACTAAAGCAAAAATGATCCACAATAGCTCAGTAAAACTGAGATTGGAAATTTCTAGAAAGAACAGCCAGGGACCTGCGCTCAAGTCATGTTGCAGCAGACAATTTAAGTCATCAAAACTTTTAGGGACCCCTGAGTCATTTTCTTCAAACTTGCCCTGCTTTCCTGCATCTGTGATTTTTGCCAAGTTAAGGTTTATTGCTATATCAGGTTTTGAATGATATTGCATTTTTGAAAAAGCCTGAGTACTTTTTGATTATTTGATGGAAAGACAGTATGCTTTTTCCTCTTTATATATCTTTCAAACCAACTGCCTTGATATAAATAAAATATCGGGAGAAATGTAATCACCCTTTTTAAGCTAAGAGCACCCATTCTGTTCCATGGAAGTTATGAGTGATTGCTAAGAAGATGCTATGAATTAAACAGTTCTCAGCTCCAATTTAGTCAGCTGCCCTGCAGATGCAACTTGTTTTCCTAAAATTTCAGAATCTAGGATAAACGTGGTGATCAGCAATGCCAAAAGGCAAAACCCTTTAGGCAACAAAGCAGTGAGCAGAGACAGGCTATCTTAGACAGGAAGTCCCTGGAATCTGGTTGCTAGGAAACACCCCTCTTTCACTGGCAGCAGGAAGATGTCCTTGAGCAGGGCTTCCCCTGTGGTTGGCTTTGGACAAGCAGTGAATCAGTCTGTCCCCCTATTGCCGCCTGCCCTCCCTACACAACTAACCTACTGAGGGACTTGGGACAATGCTGGTTTATGGCTGCAGAGGTCGGGAGGGAGGTGACCACAGAGAGGAAGACAGGAGAGCAGTTCTCTGGCTCTCTATGCTTCACTAGCTCTGCCTTTCTTCCCCTGTGCTTCATCCTTCCCTGCTAGTTTCTAAGACCACAGATGCACATTCTGTTAAACATCATGTATGTGGCTTCCCTGACAGCCTCTAGCTGCTATTGGGTCAGTTTTGGGGGCAATATGTGACTGTCAGAGAGGGGAAAGGGCCGCACTTCTTATTTTGCTCATTCTTATTGAGAGGCGATTTACATATCACATTGCGTAAGTCTATCAAGTGTAACACAATGTCCCAACATATGCAGACACTGCAAAATGACCATAATACAATAAATTAACATTTGTCTCCTCACATGGTTATATTTTCCCCCTTGTGGTGATGATTTTTAACATCTACTCTCCTAGCAACTTTCAAATCTGCAGTACAATATCGCTAGCTATCACGTTGTACATGACATCCTCAACACGGATTTGCCTTTTCACTGGAAAACTTGTGCCCTGTAACCACCTTCTGCATCTCTCCCTATCCTGGCCCTTGCTTCCTGAAACCACAAAAACTAATCTATTTACCTTTGTATGTCCGACTCATTTCACTTAGCTGAGTACTCTCAAGAGTAGCACCTTTAAGGTCTGAAGTCTTGCACTGTGATACCTTTTAGAGAGGTCTGATGCAAAACAGAATACAAAGAATGAGATTTGGAGCCTACAGCGAATCACTAACATCTAGACTATACCTGTGAATGGGGTACTTAAATTTGCATTTTAAATAAACATTTTAATGGACTCCCAGACCTGATATAAAATATCTCCATGCAACTCTCATATGTTTGAATGAAGATCATTTTGATTTTGTCCTAGCAAATTGATCTAGGTCTAAAGAGCTAGATCCTAGGAGGAAGGAGATAACAGTAGTTGGAATCCACATCCCGCCATTTTTTAGATGTTACTTAGCCTGTTTGAATGTCAGTTTCTCCATCTGTAAAATGGGAGCAATGATTCCAACTTGTAGCAAATGAATAGTAAAATGAAGGCAAAGACTTGAGCCCAGATTCTGGTTTTGCATGAAAACATCACGGGCAACAACTGCAATACCAGAAACAGTGTCCCAGTTCAAGGCATTAGAGAAAAGCAGTTTATGTCCTTAAGCTTTTGGACTCTCCTGAGGTCCAAGAGTTTATTTGTAATGCTACAGTGTCAAGAGTATCTTCCTTTAGTAGTTACTTCAGCATTAAAAAAAAAAAAAAAATCCCACCAATGTGCTTGTGTAGAAGATACTGATGAGTGTTTGTTAAATGAATGACACTATATCCAAAGCAATTTTTTCTTCTAGTGATTCTAGTGAAATTCTGTGTGCATGTGTATATAGAAAAGGTGAGGGTGTGACTGTTAGAAGCGTTGATAAATAGGACATTGATATTGGCATTGACAGGGTGTTTCTGTGAGGTCCAGTACAAGTCCATCAACCCAATCAATTCTGAAATTTATTTTCACTATATTGCAAAGTTAATGTTCTTTTATGGAAAAGACGCTGGTCAGCAGGATTATTTAGCCACACCACTCCCGACTCCTGCAGAATCCCACCTCCCTATGAACTGGCTTGACTGATTTGTCTTTTTCTAACCAGTGAGCTTTACCTGTATTTCAATGACAGAAGACACAGGCCAGTGTTCCTTCTGTCCTCCCCAAGTGCTCTGGAAAGAGGAGACTAGACAATCTCTCGGACCCTCCGGTGGATATACTGACTCTGATAGTTATTTTGCTGCTGGTGCTCAATCAGCATCATGACCATAGATGTAGAACATGTATTGTACAAGTGAATATATATCATAAATGGGAATAGAATTAAAAAGAATAATCAGCAAGAAGCTCAAGAAATTTGCTATGGTCAGCAAAACAAGTCTTTCTGAGGGGAATTATACAAAGAAATAAGGGACCGGGTGGTAGCCTACATGTTACAACATGTAAGGATCAGGGTTCGAGCCCCTGGTCCCCACCTGCAAGGGGAAGCTTCGTGAGCTCTCTTTTATGTATTAAATTGACTACCCTTTCAGTAATTGACTGTGCCTTGCACTAAGACAGATGCAAAGTTTCCGTCAGAGAGAAATGGGGTGGGGGCAGCTTCACATTAGACAGGTTCTCATCATTTCTCCCTAAAGTGCCTAGCACCTCAAGTCACTAATGGTTGTAAGAGACTTGGGGACACCAGTCTTAATGACTGCCCCATTTCCTACAGGTCTTGTTAGTTCCTAAAACCATCTGTAAGAAGTTATTGTATTTGGCTTTCTTAAGCCATATTTTTCAAGCAAGACATTTAATTAGTGCTTGTTAAGATGTTTCAGGTACTTTGGCCACTTCTCTTGCTCCTGCTGTTTTTTCTTGGTCAGCACATTTGCTGGGAGTGTTGTTTCCGGCAAAGGGCATAAGATGTTTCTCTTTTGGGAAGATTGCTATGTGTATCTACATGAGGTAGTTCCTGATGGAACCTGTTAGACACTGTTAAACGTGCTGCGCAGAAAGAACCTTCGTGTTTACAACAGATCTTTTGTAAAGGCTCTATTTATTTTATGAAAAAAAACTTACTGAGAAAACATCTTTCTCAAAGTGGGTTTAAAAAAAAACAATTATAGGAATGTTCACTAGAGCTGAGGGAAGAATGTTACAAAGGGAAATTATATGAGATATTAAACCTAAATACTCTGGCAAAAGTTTCAATTAAAAGATTTGTTCAAAAAGATGCGTAACTTTTGATTTTTATATAATATTTCAATTATACTAAGGAATGCTGTAAAAACTGCAAAATAGTTCATGCCACTAAAAAAAAAATTACCAGTACTCACAAGAAAAATAAATATGCTGGATATAACCTTATAGTTTTTGTAAATATTGTATGTTATACACTTAATTAAAATGTATACTACATAACAAAGCAATATTATTGTTCCTAAGAATCCTTTCCCAAAATTTGGATTAGAATGTTGTGACACTTCCAGCAACGACTTCATCTGAAGCAAAATTACTCTTAACAGTACATACTTTCATATCCCATACTGAGGTTTATGGATCACAAATGTATGCCAAATCTAGTTGTACAAAAATGTATCAAGACCATTTAATATCAATCTGTGGAAATGAAGAACTAGGTATATTTCAATAGGTTAAGAAATATTATATTATCTATGAAGAATTGATATTTTTCATAACATGTATTGAAGAAACAAAAAGTTTTACATTGGTTATTGCTTAAATGAGAATCAAAACAAACCTCTTTTCTTTGGAAATTTAATGTACTCTTTAAGGAAGTCTTTATTTAAGGAAGAAATCCAATAAATGTAATACAGACTTCGCCAAATTATTTAATCTCCATATTCCACATAGACGGTGATTTATTTTAGAATCCCTTTCACTTTGGTAAACTAAGCATTTAAATATATTATAGGCTTCAATGTAGGGTTAACATTTGTTAGCGGGTGTAAAAACATTTCCTGCTGAGCCCCCAACCACTAACAAGCTTTCTGTTTGGGGGACAAAGGGGGGGAAAGGGAAGAACTTGGTCAACTCTTGACATTTGAAATCTTGATAAGTCACAGCAACTTTTTCGGTTTGTGCTGATTATTTGTGGTGTTGTTGCTGATGCCTCTATCATTCACTTGGACTCACAGTCTGGACGAAGAGATCTCAGGACCATCTGCAGTCTTGATGGGTAGCTTGTAGCAGCCAGGCCAGACATCTGGCTGTCAGTTAGAATTGCAGTCCTGCTGCTGAATTTGTTGTTGGATTGTCCTGATTGCCTTTGAACACACTACTGCGTGCGATACACTAGTTTCAGGCCACCGATGGGGGAGACAGTCTATTCCTGGTTCTAGTCTAGTTGGACACACGATTTATGAAATGAAGAGAGGAACCCGTCTTGCTGGGAGAGTGACTCTGTAAGCTTTGGGCTTAATGATAGAGCAGTTTGTTCTGTAGCCTGTACGACTCATTCTTGGAGCACAAAGAGAAATGGTGCATCAGAACATTATTTTGCTATGTTTACTATTTCCTGTTGTCCTTGCCTTGCAAATGTTTTAACAAAAATTAAAGTCCAGCATGAAAACATCTGAGCCAGGGGATGAAAGGGGCTGTTATTACATTTCCTCTTCAGGTTAGTGTAGTTGCCTTTGATTTAAGCACTATAGAGCTAGGACAGGATATGACACCAATTAAAAACATGAAACTTAATTTTTGAATTAAGCAATCACATACTCCTTCTGATATCTGGCTGCGGGTTACTGCTGTTACATATATTTCTCCGTCACAGTAATAAATTTATTGGATTGGATTGGCTTTAATTAGAGTACACGAGGCAAGCAATAATAGTGTGTGTAAACCTAGCAATATCTCCAAAATTTTCCAGCAGCTATTATAAAGAGAACAGTTTATTCCCAGTGACTGTCAACCTAAGACCAAGAACAGATGCAAACTCACCCCATGAGCCTTAGACCTACTTGTCTTGGTTGGTGGCAGGTTTTGATTGAAGATCCAAATTTCAAATCAAATCCATTCATTTTTTTCCTCATAAGTAAAGTAAAAGGAAAATCTAACAAATAAGTTCTTAAATTTACATCACATCTTGCATGAAGGAATTTTATTATCTATTTAAAAATGACAAAATACACATTGTGAACCATTTAGAACCATGAAAAACAACCTACTGTATTTGGGTTACCATGGATTTAAATTATAAAAGTGAATATCATGCTTCATCTCAATGTGAAAAATTAATTGAAAGCGTGCAAACAGAATGAAGCGGGTCAACCTCTCTGTCTTTCCACTTTGACACCTTGTAAGTACACTAGTTAATGACCCAATGAAAAAAGTATTAGTGGCTTCAGTTCAGCCCCTGGTGGTCTGTGTCCTATATTGCACAGCCTGCTGGTGGGTCCTCCAGGGCAATTTCTCATTTACAAACAGTAGCCTTCTAATTCTGCCTGGGGGTGGGGAAGGGATACAGAGGGTAATCTTTCTTAACATGTTTATTATGCACTTAGAAAACAATGAAGCTATTTATAGAAAGAAGTCCAATTAAACTGAGTAAAACACTTTAGCGTCTTACTGACGCTTAATCTGGGCCTTCAGTTTCATACCAAGTCATCAAATAAAGTCATGACGTTTAAAAGAAAAAAAAAAGTCACTCCTGGCTTCTATCCCATGCGGAAAATTACCAAATACTGCAGTTTTGCTAACCACGAAAATTCTCCTTTCCTATGTGCAGCTGGTTAGCTCCTCACTACACCCCCCAGGGATGTATATGAGTCTGAAGCACTACAGAAAAATAAGATTTTCTACACTTTAACAGAGCCATGGAAGCAGTTTTAATGATTAAAAATAAGAGCAGTGGAAGAGGAGAGGACTGTGCATCCTTACTTAGCTCTGTTTGTTCCTCTTAGAAAAACCAAAAGCGTGGGCTTCCCAGGTGAGAGTTAAGTGTGAGCTTGCTTTTCACGTTTACAGGACACTTATATTTTTAAAAAGACAAAGGAAGAAATGTCAACCCTCTTAATTTCCCAATTCTAAAGTGCACACATCTAAATGAAAAGAAGAGCATATTCACCATGCAGCTCTGTGAACTATTAGATCATTGTGCAGGACCTGCACTTCTAATTTAGATTTGCTTTCCCTCTCAGCTTGTGTTTATTATTTTATAATTACTTTTAATCCTTTAGTTGAATATATACTGATGATTCTTTCAGCATTTCTCACACATACATCCACGATACATATACATATTTAAAGGCAATGAATATCTATCTACTGATAACACTATTTTTAAAAGCAGCTTGAAATTTGGATTCGCAGGCAGGGAGAATACTTTCAAAGACATCATTTGTGGGTACAATGCGCTGTTTTCTATGCCACCATTTTATTCTGTGTGAGTGGGCAATAAAATGGTGGTTCCAGCATGTTTGTTGTATGAGGGCTCCTTCAGACCGCAGAACCAGTTCATATGCCAAGAGAAAAGCCAGATTTTTCAGACTAAGTAAAGCAAACACAAATCCTTCTCCACTTTGCAGATACTTAAGCCAATTTTTTAGACGTATTTTATAAAAAGAGTACATCCTGGTTAAAATAAAAATTGCAACAGAAATGATATTTTGGTTAAAAATGTAAGTCCCTGGTGTTGGTAAATGCGTGCATTGCTGATAGGCCCTCTGCTGTCATAACTAGTACCAATGCCTTGAGAAAAGATGCAAGACAGAGCTAACATGGACAATGTGAATATTTTACTTGCAGATCAATGATCTTTCCAGATCAAGGTTGAGGTCATTGGCAAGCTAGTTGAAGTGAGTTCATTCCACATTTATTTACACATGCAGATCAGGGTTCTGTTTTTGTTTTTTTTTTTCTTCTTCTTCTCTAAAATGTTATAATCTTTGTTCCTTAGAAGAGGATCTTTGGCTAATTTCTTAAAATAATTGAACAATTCAATAATTACGCTTTGATAATCACATCCATTTTTAACATTAACTAAATACAGTCATAGGCAAAGCAGAATATGACTTATTCTCTACTGAATCTCACATCAAAAAGGAAAGAATTTGATATTGCCTTCTATCATCTATGCTTGAATTACCACTTTCTTTGTCTGAAGGAAAATATTTTCCCCTCTTTCATCTCAAGAAAACTCAAGCTCATAGAATGTCATCTATATATATACATATATTTTTTTTTTGCTTTTTTGACTGCAGTTACCAAAGCATTTGAGATTACAAAAATGAAGGTGCTACATAAAATAAGAGCTGCTACAACACTGTTTACAGCACACACAACAATCTTATTTTCTGCTGTTCGGTGTGCATAGTTGTGAATAGGAAAATGTGTAAGCTATTAAATCTAGTAGCAATAGGACTCTTAAAGCAAGGTTTATTATACCAATGCCTGAAAAAAGCTTTATTTTTATCTGTGGGTGTTAAATTTTCGTGTTTGCAACAGTATTTTAACTCTGTAGCTATTTTATCTGGGAGCATCTTCGAGAAAAAGGAAATAGACAGATGTCTATAAACAGAGGGCTCCACCTGGTGGTCAAAAGGTGGTATGGAATGTTGATGAAGAGAACCAGGGCAGCAAAGGAAGCCGCGTTTTGTGTTATTGTAACGCTTGGAAAAAAGAGAATAGCATAATTACGCCGTTTGAATTTCAATGTTGATATAAATCTCCAGCTAAGATAATCTTTTTAAAAAAGTCAATCTTCCCAATATTTCTACAAATTATTTTCTCTAGATCCAACCATTGTTTCATAGATGCCATATGATGCTGACAGATGCTTAGCACAATAGAAGGCACACTCTCTCTACTACCTGAGCATCTTGCTTTCATGAAAATGCCACAGAAATGTAAACAAAGACAGCATTTGACCCCACATCAGAGCAGTCTTTGGGTGGTTTTGTTACTAATCTAATTAGGCAGGACTAGAAAGGGTACAGTACAGAATTCACTAGGAGAGGGAAGAAATGCTTTTAAATCCATGACTAAGAAACAGAAAATGCCTCATTTTAAGATGGCATTTTTAGCTGAAGTGTTGAATTTAAATCTATGTTTTGTGACTCCCCCACTTTTTCAAACTCTAAAATTAGGCCAGGAATTACATATATCAAATGCTATGCAAAATGTAAAATTGGTGTGCCGTTTATGGCTCTCGACGTAAGGTGGAAATTAAATCTTCAGTCTCCAATAAAATTGTATTTCTGTAATAAAACTGCTGCACCTTGACTCTTGACTACATCGAATCCCAAATTAAACACCCCATTTACTGTACTGTAACAAGTAGAGAGGTTTGCTACAGTGAATAATATTACAGATAGAAAAGGACATTGTATTTTTTCTTTACCATTTATGTAGAGCCTACTAAAATAGTCTATTCCCCACCCCATTATTCTTTTTTAGAACAAAACATGTTCTAATGAAGGGTAATTTTAAGGTCTTTCATTGTTAACAGTTCTAATTATTTTTTAATTACACATATCTGCATAGACAGCTAGGCCTAAAAAAAAGAAGTCTACCAAATAGACTAGTACCACAAAAGGTCGCGCTACATTTCATGGATAACTCAGTCCTACAGCAGAAACAGTTGGTATGGTGATGGCTAGATGCATTTCTTTATTCACTGATTCTAATGTTGAAGCTTTTCCCTGTAACATACATGCATGGTTCATTCCATAGCCACGTCTGCAACACGGTACACAGTGCTACATAATGTATGAAGACTTAGGATGTTAATACATGTTATATGTTTACCTCACCTTATGTCGATCTAGAAGAATTGGTCTGGATATGATTTTAAGCAGGCTAAAATATTTGTAGGTTGATTTTTGCCGCCCCCCCACCTTGCTATGGCCCAGCCAACACTGACGTCTGACATTTGTGAAGAGGTTTTATTAGAAATTAAAACCCACAGAGGGTGGAAAATAGAGAGCCGATGAATACTAATGTGACTTCCTCTCAAAAGTGCAGGCAAGCCAGACAAGGAGCTGAGCCTGGGTGCCTCCCTGTCACCTGCCAGCCACCCTCTAGTGGTTGAAAGGGGGAAAGTTCCTCTTTGGGAGACCTCTCCATGCTCTTCGTTTAATATATATGCTCCCCTCCCCCTCTCTCAGGAGATGGTAGATATTATTAACCTTCATTTGCGATACAGGGAGATGAATGGTAACCGTGAAAAGATCGCTAATCAAGTTTAATGGGGTAGGACATAGGGAAGTTGTGTTAGCAGTTTCAGTTCTGCAAAAATGCTAACTGTTACGTTGTCTGTGATAGCTTCTGCATTTCAGTTTAGAAGTTGCTGCCTCTGATTTTGAGGCAGGTAATAAGGAAAGGAACAGAGTTATTAGCAGGGCTGCTTATCAAGAGGCTAATTTCTTTGGAACTACTAAAGATTTAAGACTTGATGTGCACTTACTTTAAGAAAAGAGACGTCTAAGTTGGGGTGGGCCAGTGTTTTGCGGGCAGTTATCAAAGGGAGATGAGAGATTGTACCCATGTGTCAACAACTGTTCTGTAAACCATTAATCCCCCAATAAAGTGATTTGGAAAAAAGAAAAAGAAAAGCTATCTCTGCTTGAAGGCAATATCTTTATTATCAGAAGCCTTGGGGAGAAGCAGGGACCTGCAAACTCAACCCTTGTCTGCACTAAAAGACAGAGAAGTTACAGTGTCGCGCACAGATTTTTAGAACATTTTCTATGTTTAAGTTTCCTTCTAATGTTCAATGCTATTTTTTGCCAACATAGAAAGATGATTTTTAAAAAAGTAGATGCTAAAGTAAAAGCACTTAGGAATCCTGGTTGAGAACCAAATAAATCCCTATTTTTTGTCTTCAAGTCCTGTCTATTTTATTGACTTACAATTCACCTTCCCTGTGCTCTTCTATAAGGACACCCTACTGCCTCCAGCTTCCATTCTTTCACCTGTCTCTGTATTTGTTGTTTGACCCGGTCCCTGGATATCTGAATGGAGCTTCTTGTGGGGCACATAGGAGGTAGTAGGAGTACTAGATGTTTCCATGAGCACCCTCTCACCGTATACTTGTACTTGAGTTTGATTACTGCAAATTCTATGGCTCAAGCTTTACTGACCTTAGTACTACCATGATGTTGCCTACAATTTATTGAAAAGCATTTTGCTGCAGCAGCTTACCAGTTAAATGTGAACCTTGAAAAGTCCCCTTGTAGATAAAGTGCGAATATTACCCTGGGGGAAGACTGGGGTTCAAGCCCTGGGTCCCACCTGCAATGAGAGAGGAGTCACAAGTTCTGTCTCTCCCTATCTGCCCACCACCCACTCCTCCATTCCTCCAATTTCTGTCTCTGTCAGGGAAGAAAGGAAGAGAGAGAGGGAGGGAGGGAGAGAGAGAGAGAGAGAGAGAGAGAGAAAGGGAGAGAGAGAGAGTCACTAAAAAAAAAAAAAAAAAAAAAAAACCATGGGTCGGGCGGTGGCGCCGAGTGTTAAGCGCATGTGGCGCAAAGCGCAAGGACTAGCGAAAGGATCCGGGTTCGAGCCCCCGGCTCCCCACCTGCAGGGCAGTCGCTTCACAGGCGGTGAAGCAGGTCTGCAGGTGTCCATCTTTCTCTCCCCCCTCTGTCTTCCCCTCCTCTCTCCATTTCTCTCTGTTCTATCCAACAACGAACAACATCAACAATGGCAATAATAATAACCACAACGAGGCTACAACAACAAGGGCAAGAAAAGGGGGAAAAATGGCCTCCAGGAGCGGTGGATTCATGGTGCAGGCACCGAGCCCAGCAATAACCCTGGAGGGGAAAAAAAACCACGGGGCACAGTAGCGTCACGTAGACACTGAATTCCAGTGGTAACCCTGGT